>NC_091809.1:10000000-10333750 GCF_041296235.1 Equus asinus
CTCAGATATGACAAGACAGCATTTCAGGAACAAAGATTGGACTTTCTGGAATACAGCCACTTGGAAACATGGGCCTGGTACCTTGTTTACAGAGATTCTGGCAATCTTGCCCGGTCACTAAGGAATCTTGCTTATCTGGCACTTGCAGGGAACCTCCAAATATTTTGGGTGACCTCAAAGAGAACACAACTCAAATCTGTAGGTACTGCAGGCCAAATCTGATGGCAAGTCCTTGGCTTGGCTTTTCTGGCCTCTAGAGGCCTTCACAGTTCAATGTGAGACTCCTCAGAAAAAATTCCAGCAAAGCAGATTTTTAAAAACCTGTATAAGCAATTCCGATTCTTTCTGCTCTTATGTAAATAATTGGAGCAAGTTGTATTGAAACTACACTTTATTTGCAAACGTGTTAATCATAATTTGGCTATCTTTTGTAAAAATGAGGATGATTTAAGAGAGCAAAAAATTACGCTTCTGTAGAAGCTATAGTAGCCATTCATGGATACTAGATTCTAGCTCTTTTCTTCTGCAAGATTCATCTATTACTAATCGTAATGTCTCCTTGTGGCCATCTATCTGACACCTCGGAGTTCCCTGGCCACAATCAAACATTTTCCTTCAATACTACTGTCCAAATAGTAACTAGATTTGCCTTGTCACAGGTGTATCAAACAAAACAAGTTCCAACAGTAAAGTCCCCAACTTATCGATACACACAGGATGGACCATATCAAATTTGTGACGAATATATTTGGTTCACTCCTACTAGTGGGCAACTCAGTAAAAGGCCGCTCTCTGTTGGGAAGAAACCAACCACACCTGTGATACATGGCCTAATAGCAGCTGACCTTGGGAAAAAATCCCTTTTATATGTGTTCTTATGTCATAGCCTTAAAAAAAATACAGGTTAGTTTGGGACTGACTGGGATAGACAGCCCAGAATGCATTGGTTAGCCGCTAACGGTGCTCAGTGGATATGTGGCTCCAATTTATTACCTTGGCTGCCACCTGGATGGATTGGATGATGCACCCTAGGCTTTGTCTGGATGCAAGGTAGAACTACATTTACTATATCTCCTCCTGCTAAGCTACCCAACGTGCAACAGCACTGGACCCGCTCTGTCTTCCACTGGTATGACCATCTTTCCGCAATTTTCCTTCCCCAATTAGGAATCGAAAATATCGTCGTGCACACGGAAGTCCTAAACAAATTTACTATGAAGGCATTAAATGATACACAACATAGCATTTCGCTGCTCAATTTAGAAGTATCCCAAGTGTGTAAGGCAGTCCTCCAAATCCAAATGGCACTGGATGTCTTGACAGCAGCACAAGGGGGCACCAGTGTCATTATAAAAACAATGTTGTGTCTATATTCCTGACTACCATCAAAATATTTCTGGCTTCCTATCCCAGCCACCAAATTAAATCCATGTCTGACCAACCCTAACTGTAAACGACTGGTTGAACTCCTAGTCAGGACCAGGTTTCTGCAGTACTTCAAAATCTTATTCATTGGGTTAAACATACTGCTTGTATTTCTTATTATAATTTGTTGTCTCTTTCGTTGTTTGTCTTTAGCATGTCAAAAATGTTTCACCTCCTGGACCACCTCTCGTCAAAGGATTCTCTCGTCTCCAGAGGCTCTGTACAACTTGTCACCCTTGAACTCCACCGGTGAAGACTTCTGGTCCACTGAACTTCCTACCTGTACCTATGGCCCCATTTTGGGGCAGCTCTATGACCTTGTACAGCCAGAAGTAGTTACAGAAGACTGACCATCATTCATATCCCCAAAGATTTCCGGTCATAATGGGTTCAGGGGTGGTTTATGATGTGGATTAATGCTGCCCAAGCTAGAGAAGCCCAAGGTAACCTGGACTACATGCGAAACTACATGACCTGGTGGATATTTTTATAGTATGAATTGGGGCTGCCCCAGGGAGAGTAATCTCACATTGATCTGTGAATGCCTCTAGATGCCAGAAAAGCCAAGCCAAGGACTTGCCATCAGATTTGGTCTGCAGTACCTACAGATGTGAGTTGAGTTCTCTTTGAGGTCCACCAAAATATTCAGAGGTTCCCTGCACCTGCCAGATAAGCAAGGTTCCTTAGTGACTGGGCAAGATTGCTAGAATCTCTGTAAACAAGGTACCAGGCCCATGTTTCCTAGGGACTGTATTCCAGAAAGTCCAATCTTGGTTCCTGAAATGCTGTCTTGTCATATCTGAGCCTGTATGTTTCAAATATGACATTCCAGTCAAAGCCTTGGTAGTATAACCAATGTGGCCTATTATAAGGAGAACAGATTCTTATGGAACTTATGCAAATATTGCCACTAAATAACCATACTCAGTGACAAAGGGTTTCCAAATTCCTTAGGGATAAGGTAGGGAGAAAAAGATAAATGTTTCAGTTTTGCTCATAAAGGTATAATTTCAGCAAATGGCTGTAAGTCATTGTTAGCATAAGGGAAAAGAGAAAAAGCTTTCCTTCATTATGAGAAAACAAAACAACACATCAAAACTCAACAATATTTCAAACAGAAGTTCTAAAAAATTACAACCATCCTCATTAGTTCACACAGTCCTGTATAATCAATCCTTGAGCTGAGTTTTCTGTTAGCAGATCGATGAGCTTAGTTTCTGTTAGAATTCTGTAATTTCTTACTCCGTTCAGTTTTACAATCTGAAAGTTTATCAGAAGCCTGTCGTTTAGAACCTTTGTGTCAGAACCCTTTCCTGGAATTTCTCGGAAGATGAAGCATATTTGCAAAAGTAAAAAAGCATCAGAGTAAAACAACAACTACCTGGAAATGGACAAAGGACTCAAAAGGGCAATTGACAAAGAAACTTGGATACTTCAGTGACATATAACACTTGCTGATAATAATTGGACTTATGACTGTTAACCAGGAAAGATCAGACTCTTAGGAATGCTATATAATTTTAAGACACCTATATTAATAACATTTACCCATCTTATACCACCTAAGGAAGTCTATCATCACTTATTTCACAATGTTTCCCATGTAATTTAATAGACCAAGTAAGCCTAATTAGTTTAATATCTTCCTTCTTATAGGAAGAGAGAGCAAATGTCTTTGAGAAGTCTCAGGGGCCCTCTAAAAATCCTCAGAGTAATTTTTCTTCTGCCTACCAGGTCAAAAGAAAGCCTTCATTCAGCATTTGAATATTTTTGAGGGAGAAGCTTGTCAAAATATATCAAAAGCTTTTCAAATGCTTGTTCAAATAGAAAGCAACACTCGCTGTGAAGCAATGCTCGGGTATCTATTCAAAGTTATAACAGAGTCAAAAATCTTAAGAGTGACCTCAGTCATTATTTTCACAAAACAGATTTGTCTCTTACGTAGACTTACACAAAGGAACAGCTTTTATGACCTCTTTACCAAGAGCAGATCAAAAGTTCAAGAAAATGTATCCTTTTAGAGAAAACCAAATTTGAATTTCTGCACCTACTTATTTTGAACTTTCAAACTCATGCACTTAATTGAACTTACTTTAGTCTACTTGACCAGGCATAAAACTCCTTTCAGAATTTCTCCTTCACAAACCTTCTACAACTTTCTTTTTTGTTTTCAGAATTTGACCCAAAGTCTTTGTTTTTTCCTTTCTAGTACATCACGACAAATTTATCTTTCTTAACCCATCAAACAAAAATATTTCCATTCTTTATACCTTTTTTACTGAAAGCATCCATTTTAACCTCCTTGAATACAAAGCTCTTTTCCTTAGTAGTTTCCAGTAGGTTTAATTCCATAAGGTAATTAGATCTTTAACCCTTAACAGACCTAGTAAACACTAAAAAGGTAAACAGTTATGGATTGTCTTTTATATCAGCATTCTAAAAACTTCCTAAGTTTAGAAACACGCCGCTTTACAACAAAACACAAGGCATGCTTTTTAATACACCCACACGCTTTTACCCTTTTCCATAAGAAGCCAAAAGTAGATAACTTAGATGTGTTTATTAATAATGATTCAGTGTTTCATCCTATCCAAAAATGATCCAGATATTCAGATATTTATTATTTAACTTTACTTGGCCAAATTCAAGATTGTTACCAAAAGAATTTGAAGCTGTTTTTTTCCCCCAAGTATAGAGACCATAAATGTTATTGTATTCACTTTTATGAGTTTTATGTATTTACACCATTTGTTTCCAAAAATTATGTTCAGATTACCTACAGAAACCTCATGAGGCATTAGACAAAACTGGTCATCATTTAAATATATTATTTCGCTGACAAATTTAACAGACAATGTGAACTTATATGACTAGTAAACCGAGGCCGAATGCCTGCATCCTATGCGAATACTGACAACTCTGACAAGACTATTTTCAATCAAACCAACAAACTTAAAGAAGCTTTCATTTACCAAAGGTTAATTCACATGATATTAACTTTGAAAGGCACTGAGTTAATTTCTACTACATTTAGAATTTAAGAAAGCACTTACTTTAAGCCAACTAAACAGAGATCTTTATTTTGGCCATATCATCCAGGGGTAAAAATATCACATGTATAACGTACACATAGACACACATACACAGAGACTGTACAACTATTGTTTTAAAAGCTACTGCCGTGAATCAGGTAGAATAATATAAAGCTCACCAATTATGAAGGTAAACTTTGTTTTGAGCCTTTTTTAGTAATGCTTATGGAGAAGACTCTCTAGATGCTATACTTTTTGCAATGACACACTTATGGCCATTTATCCTTTGCCCTCCTTTCTTTTTTTTTTTTTTTTGAGTCTTAAGACTGAGTTATTGGCTAGATAGTAGTTCCTGGAGAGGGGGGAAGATAATCCTTTTCATGATAAAGGAACTAGTTCGAAACTGAGCTGCCTCTAGAACTGTCTTTCCAGTCTTGCAAGGACTTTCTAAGGACGGTTGCTCTTGATTTCTCAG
This sequence comes from Equus asinus, assembly GCF_041296235.1. NCBI lineage: Eukaryota > Metazoa > Chordata > Mammalia > Perissodactyla > Equidae > Equus > Equus asinus. Next base: position 10,004,933 of record NC_091809.1, read on the forward strand.
AAACTGGACTGTAACTTGAAGGACGTTCTAGGTTGATCTACCTGTCCAACTGCACCATAAAGGCACAGAGAAACCTCACAAACTTTCTCCCAGCTGCAGTTTCTGTGCCATAATCCAGACAAATGAAAGTGTTTCTAATTAGTTAGAATGACCCTGTGTGGTGAGTCTCTGGGGATGCTCATGGCATTCCCCATGGCAGTAAAGCCAGTGTGCGACTGACAATGGAGTGGAGAAGGGTGGAGTTGTATTCACTTTTATGAGTTTTATGAGTTCCTACAAAGGTCTGGAACTGACTGGGGGCCGGGGCTCCAAGTACCCGGGTTGAGAGTTAAGTCCCTTGAAAAATGTTGTCAAGTTTTTTGATTTCACAGAAGGTGCAGGTTCTGATCAGGTCCAGCCTTATCTTAACCTCGACTTGGTGACAACAGAGGAGATGATGACCAAAACAAAGAAAGGAAAAGAAGACGCCAGACCTCACCCTCATGGCCGCTCAGAGGGTTCTCAAGATAAGAGTCACACAACCGTTCCCGTGCTGTGGCACACTACTGTAGCATGACCGTTCACAGAAAAAACCACAGATTTCCTACCCTCATAGCCAGCTCAGTAGGTGACTAAAATACTCAATGAGTCAACCGCCAACAGAGGGCACCCTACTTGGGGTCGCCAGGGTGATCAGGCCCAGAAAGCCAAAGTTGGGGCTCCCAGTGTTGGAGGACTTGACTCTTGAAAGATTTCTTTGTTTCCCGGTTGCAAGCTCAAAAGGAGACGAAAATGGCCATTGTATCTCTAACAAAGATGAAAGAGACACGTCCATTACCTTGAAAATGTCCCCTGAACCTACGGCAGCATCCCACCTGTTGTTCCTACTGTGGGGTTCCTATAGCAAGGGGTGACGGGGGTGTCTGCCAGCATTGCATCCCATGTATACCTTCCCTCGGATGCCTGGCAGTAACAGGTGCCTGGTGAACATCTTTCCTATTCTGACTGGCAGTAATAGGTGCCTGGTGAATGGTCCCCGAGACAAAAGGAGAAGTTTAAGAGAGAACATAATGGAGAAAAAGTGTGAGGAATTTTCCGCCGCTCTGAGGGACATTCTACCCAATTGCGTGTTGGAGTCATTCTCTGAAGAAGGGTTTCCCATACTCAAGCAAAGGTTAGACTTTGGTAGTTTCCTTGAACTCGATTCCCGATTGGGACATTTGCACAGTTCAGAGCCTGGTCAGGTGCCATGGGAGGTATCCCAATCCAGCCTTGGGAGAAGAAACCTTCCACTGGAGTCTTGCAGATTGCCAACCATCCTAATGACTTGAGTGGCCTATGCATGCCCAGGTAATATTTATATATTAGAGATAGACTCAGGAAGGAATGGATTAATTCATGCTACGTCACCCTGAGGCTTAAGCTACTGATTCTCTTCAAGCTGAATGCCATGATTTGCCCCATAGAGTAGCCATGGGCAACAAACATCGATTCATAGAGTTAACCAAGAAAGTTCCTGATGGAGAAGTGAGTTTAGATCCATCCTCGAAAAAGAGAGAGGCACCAGGAAGAAAGGGGCACTTACCAGAAGTCGAGCTTAAAAACTGACGAAGCAAGTTCCCCATACAGGACACAAGATATGATGCAGGCTCAGCGAGTTGAAGAGTTGAAAGATTTCTTGGACTCTCAACGTCTGGTAGTGGTGCTCTTTTATTTAGAGAACGTTACAGGATAACATGGGGACAGGACCCATGGGCAGTAAAGAGTTGCTGCATGGGGACAGGATCTATGGGCAGTGTAGAGCTGCATGCATGGGGACAGGACCCATGGGCAGCGAAGAGCTGCTGCTGCTGCTGAAGGTGCAAAGGACCCATGGGCAGTCAGAGCTCCTGCTGCTGCCCTGAGTTGAGGGGAAGGGCTAATTTTATGAGTCATGGGTACATGACTTATTTTGACTGGAAAAAGAAAATATGATGTAAACGTCATTAAATGATTTCAGTTCAGATGGGGTCTGGTTATTGTGTGGTCATATAATATTAGATACTAATCTGGCCATATAGATAGACATGTAGGTGAGCATGAGCTGGGCTTCTCTCACTGGGGCACCTCTAATTCATACCAAAAGAAATTCACCGGGTCATATAGTTCTGCATGTACACCAGATAACCTTCGGCTTTTCGAGCTGGGGCGGCCTTAATCCACATCAATTGTCATGGTCTTTCTCAGCTGTCTCCCATAGATATGCTTATCAGTCCGTTCTCCTTCATTCAAGTTATTAATTTTGTATTTCTTTAGTCACCATATGTTCTCTAGGCCGACGTGTGAGCGCTGTCGTGATTTTTGGGTATTGTCTTTGAATTTCAATCGTTCACTTAAAGGAATCTTTGCTATCCTAGCCTAGGTCCAACTAAGCACTGAGAACACGAGGTCATCTTGGTTGGTTTGACATTCTGAGATCAGAATCTCCAGATTCTAGGTTGTCCTGGCAACCACCATATGGACATAATGTTTCCGAGACAAATTAGAGAAATCTGATGGATTCCTATCTCCAGATAAGATATTTTTATGTCTCTTTTCTGAATTTGGGGACGCTCGAAGTGGACCCTGGATCCTTGATCATTTCAGTAGACTACATCTGGATGCTGGTTTACTTTATTTCTGTAGGATTCGTTAGTTGTTCGACTTACATAGTCATCTCTGTCATGTTTATTTTTCGTTAAATATAAGTGTAATGTTCTAATTTTCAGTCAACTTCCTCACATATGGTGTCAAAGCACATAAGCAATACTCTTCTATGGCGAGGGATAGGGGGAGAGAATTTCATTGTTGCCAAACTGAGCATTCTAGCTTTGGATACCAGCCTTCCCTTTGGATTGGTGGTTCCCAGAGGGAAAGAAAAAGCCTAAAAGGCGTGCATATTTGCAGCATAAAGCTTTTGATGCTGAAAGAGATTAGAGAGATGAACTTCTAAGGGTTGTGAAGCTCCTCAAAATGCTTAATGATGCTACAGAATGGTCGACCATTGCAAATAGATTAAGATGAATACTACAAAGAGAATGTGTTCCGTGCTAAAGTCATGAACCAAGGGAAAATGTTACCCTCTATGAGGTCACTAATAATTACCTTCACGAATGATCGAAAAAGGCCAGCTTCTTCCCAAGTTCAGCGAAAGATTGCTCCAAAAGTCCAATTCAGGGCCAGTGCTGTGGTGTAGCAAGTAAGTGCCCACATTCCTCTTGGGCGGCCCGGGCATCACCGCCTAGCATCACGGGTGGAGATCAGATTAATAGCAATGGGAAATCCAGATTTCATGGTCTGGTCGGCACAGAGATCATAAAGAAGTAGAAATTGTGAGGAGAACTTATCAATACGCACCAGAAAAGGAACCATGAGAATATTACAATCTATGAACGTATCAGGTACACGTCCCCAAATGATGAAGGAAGGAAGACATGTGACCCGACAAGGTGGAATTGTCAGACTGTCAGGTGATCACACGAGTCAGAGGATTGTCTTGGCAAATTGAACTTGGGAGGGACTCCAGGACTTTCTCTGTGGAAAATCCACCCATTTGGCCATATCCACAAAAGGTAAGAGGTAAAACCCAGGATAATCTTAAGGGAAGAAACCGGTCTCTGGAGGGAAGGTAGTAGACCTTTCAATGTTCAAGGAGAATCTTAGAAACTGATAAGAAATGCAGAACAAGAAGAACTATCCTACCTGGAAAGATGGAGTCTTCAGACTGGTATGAGATGGCTCTCAAACACTGTGTGCATGGACGTTGTCAGGATAACTTAGAAAAATCCGAGGGTGTTTATGACATCACGCTGAACATGTCACCAAAGATGGCCGCATGTTTCCAGGGCGAGTATTTGCCTAGGCTGTGATAGTGAAGTGAGAGATACCCAGAAACAGCTTTTCCCAACAGGAATCAGGCACAGAAAGTTGAAGAGATCAAAGAGACGCTGATTCAAAGGATAAGAAAGGAATCACTGGGAAGAAGCAATAATAGAGGGACAAGCGCTGAGAGGAGAACATTGTCATCTACTCAAGTAGATGGGGAGGCCGTGCTGATTCAACCTTGAAACTTGATTTGAAAAAAGAGGCCGGACCTGTCACTTATCAGTCCTACGTTGGCCTTCTGCCTTACTCATAATCCAAAGTCAAGAATGATCTCTTGAGGACATTGAAGAGAAGAATTGAAGCCTCCGTCCTACGCCCCTAGCATCCTTTGAAGAGAAGTCTCCCTTTCCACAGCTCTGGAGTCATGGGGGCCCACTGGGTACATGCTAATGTGTCCCAAGACATCTCTTTGAAGCCTTGAAGAAATGCACGCCTGTCATTCTTTGAGTACGTCTGCTGGTTTGGAAGGGCACTGGAAGTGTGCTGAAAAGCACCCTTTTCCAGAGGGCTTCATTCCTGTGTCAAGACTGCCCCCCCAGGCTAGCGTGCTCAGTTGGACTCCAATGAAATTCTCTCCCATTATCTCTTGCCATAGAAGGAGTACTGACTCTGTGTTTTGACACCATATGGAAGGGGGTTGGCTGAAAATTAGAACACTACCATTATATTTAAAGATGTAAGTCAAACCAATAGAAAACCTTGTGGAAATAAAGTAAGCCAGTATCTAGACCTAATCTGGTGGAGCTCCCAAGGATCAGGGGTGAAGTTCGAAATTTCCCAAATCCAGAAAAGAGACAGAAAAATCTGTTACCTGGAGAGAGGAGTTCATCAGATTTTGCTAACTTGTCTCAGAAACATAATGTCCATGAAGGTGGTCGCCAGGAACCCCACGAATCTGGAGTTTCTGATCTCAGGATGTCAAACCAGCCAAGACGACCACGAGTTCTCAAGGCGCAGTGTCAACTCGACCAGGATAGCAAAGATTCCTACAAGTGACCTATAGAAATTCGAAGACAACACCCAACAATCACGAAAGGACTCACACCTCGGCCTACAGAACATAAGGTGATTAAAGAAATGCAAAATTCATAACTTGGAATGAAGGAGAATGCACTGATAAGCATACCAAAGGGAGATACCTCAGAAAGACCATGACGATTGCACTATGGAAAAGAAAATAAGGTCCTGTCGAATGGAAGGCCAACAGAAATCACAAGTGAATAATCCACAGTGATAGACGTCAGTCTTTAGACAGATTCTGCTTGAACGCTTGAAAGTCTGAGAAAGTCACAACCCCAAAAATTACAGCGAAGGTCAAACCTGGTCTAACTGGGAAGGGTGAGTTATGAGACTGCTCCCCGCAGGCTCTGAAGCCTGTGTCCACGAAGCTAGACTGGACAGAGGAGACACGATTCTGACAAATCCTCCGACATCACAGTGTGCCAGATAAACAGGCTGGCCTCATCTACACAGGGCCAGATTTGGGCTCAAGTAGCATATTCAAGTCCCATTCCACTCAACTGCAGGTTGCCAATGGAACATGAAAGGGGATGGCCAGTGGGGCAGCATGGAGTCTGCTTCTTTTGGGTCAATAGCCCAGGGTCAGCCATGTGGAATCCTGGGGGTCAGCCTCCTCAATGATCGTCCAGCAGTTCTGGGCCAGGCGTGTGACCTAGTGTAGAGGCAGATGGGAAGCAACTTTAGAGAGCACCACTCTTCCTCAGCCAATACAGCGGCATGACCAGCAGATTTGAGCACAGCCATAAACTTCTGCCAAACAAAACCAATTAAAAGTTGCAAAGAATAGAAAAGCTGAACCTCAAAATAAAAAAGACCCATGCCAGTGAGAAGAAAATTATATCTACGAATAACCTTTGCCAAACAGGAGAAAGCGATGGAAACCAAAAACTAGCAAAGTTTTGGGGAAAGAAATTCCACAAGTCACAAGGAAACGCAAGGCTATTCTGTGCCCTTCGCATGGAACAACGGACACACTTGAAACGTCCATACCTCATAAAGCTGAGAAATATAAATGGAAAGCAATAGGATATATTAGAGTATATGAGGAAGCCGTTTGGTATAAACCTAATTCGGCCTGATTTTGTTTTTTCCAAAAGGGCCTGACTATGGCTATTTAGCATGCATTGCATATCTGCTTAGACATTTCCTATGGCCCTTGAGATAAAGGTGCAACTTCCCCCCACATTAGCATTTCCTTAGGGATAAGCATTTTGCCCTAGGCTATGAACAGATTGCTGCACTCACCTTTGACCACCCAGCTCACCTGTGACCAGTCAGCTGGAGACAACAGACCGCAACCCTGCTGTGGTCACTGAGACAGAAGACCTACCTGCTATTTCCATCAATAGCTGTGCCAACAGAGCAGTCTCGTGACTATTGTAAATGGGAGATTTTAATCCTATGTGAAACATCCTCTCTGGGAGCATATAACCAGTCTGTGCACCCCACTTCTTTGATGCTCTTTCTTCCTTTGGGAAGAAAGGCCCCTGGTTATAATACTCAGATTTAAGCTCAGAGTAAGCTCACCAAAGTTTCATTTATAGATTGGTTATGGATTATTTTTGACGACAAAGCAATGTCTGGATTCCATGCAGTCCCAGTCAAAGTTGCAGCAATCTTTCCCACACAAATAGGAGAGAGAATCCTAAACTTTCTATCCAGCAACAAAGGACACTGAATAGACACAGGAATCCTGAGGAAAACGAACAAAGCAGCAATTATCACCCTTTCTTATTGCCACATAGAGAACAAAGAGCTAGGTCCCGAAACAGCACAGCCTGGACCCCAAAATAGGCACACAGACCCATGCAACATAATCGAGACCCCAGAGGTCAACTCACACATCCATGGACAGCCCATTTACGACCAGGGAGCCAAGAGGAGACAGCAGAGAAAGGAGAGTCTCGACAAGAAATGGTGCTGGGTAGACTGCACAGCCGCATGTAACACAATGAGAGTAGACCATGATGTTACACCAGGCACACACACCACCTCGAAATGGATTCAGGCCTTGAATGGAAGACTTGAAACCGTGACATTTCGAGGAGAAAACGCAGGCAGCTTGCTCTTTGCCATCTGGCTTGGCTGCCTGTTTGGAAGAAGCATGTGTGACTGAGCAATGGCAACAAAGGAAACAAGAAACAAGCAGGACTCCATCCAACGCAGAACCTTCTGCCCAGCCAATGACACCATCGGCTCAATGCAAAGACAGCACAACTGCGACAGGATGTTTGCAAACCACACATCGGAGAAGAGGTGAATAGCCAAAAGATCCAATGAACTCATATGTCTCCAGAGGAAATAAAACAACGAGCCCAATACAACCTGTTAAAAAGATGGAAACAGACATTTCTCCCAGGAAGATAGAAAGATGGCCAACAGGCTATATGAAAACATGCTCATCATCATTAAGTCTCTGGTCAATGTGAATCCGAACGGCACTGAGATAGCAGCTCACAGTGGTCAGAGGGCTATAAGGAGGAAGACAGGAAACCACAGGTTTTGCAGAGGAGGTGGAGAGAAGAGAAGCCTCCTGCACTGATGGTGGGAGTGTAAACCGGTGCAGCCACTATGCAAAGTTGTGTGGAACAGCCTCAGAAATGTCAGAATCCATCTACCATAAGATCCAGGTAGTCCTTGGCAGCATATTTATCCAAAGAACTTGGAAACACTAACACATAGAGATCCGTGCACCACTGTGCTCACCACAGCCTTACTCCCGATATCCAAGATTTCGAGGCCGCCCTGGTCCCCATGATGTGACGAAAGAAGAAGGAAGATGGGCTATAGCCACACAATGGCATAACACTCAGTTGTAGGAATGGAGGCAGTGCCGCCATTTGTGAACACCAGAAAGGCTCCTGAGGGTATTAGGGGAACTGAAAAAAGCCCTGGGGAAAGGTCAAATACCACAGGATCTCATGCACAAGGAGAAGAGGAAAAATGGAACAACAAACAGGTAGCACGTGACATAGGATTGGTAGTTCCCAGAGGGAAATCGGGGCGGCCACCGGAGGGAGAAAGAGCTGATTAGGCACAAGTGTGTGGTGAGGGCCTGTAATTAGGCTTACGGTGGTGAAGATGATGTAACTTACACAGAAGTCTAAATCTATGAGGATGTAGATCTGAAAGCTATAGGATCTTACAATGTAGGGTTATGACAATCAATTCACATAAAATCAAAACTCCAAAGAGGGGTGCAGATTTACGGCCTAAAGCTTTGGAGGCTGAAAGAGATTAGAGAAGACGAGCTTCCAACGATTGGCAATCACCTCCAAATGCTTAATGATGCTACTGAAAGGTAGACCTTTGCAAAGAGATGAAGAGGAATACTAGCATGAGAACATTGTCCGAGCCAAACTCATGACCCAATGGAAAATGTTACCATCCATGATGTTACTACTGATTCCCTTCACAAATGATTGAAGCAGGCCAACATATTCCGAAGTTCAGGCCAAAGTTTGATCCAAAAGTCCAATTCAGGGCCAGCCCTGTGGTGTAGCGGGTAAGTGCACATGTTCCACTTGAGCTGACCGGGTTTTAAAGGTTAGCATCACGGGTGTAGACCATATTACAAGCATTAGGAAATCCAGATTACACGGTCTGATGGGCACAAAGAACATAAAGAAGTAGAAATGGTGAGGAGACCTTATCAATACACACCAGAAAGAGATCCATGAGAATATTACAATCTCTGAACGCATCAGGTACACTTCCCCAAATGATGAAGGAACGAAAGCATGTGACTTGCCAATGTGGAATTGTCAGACTGCTGGGAGATCACATGATCATCGTGCATCAGGCAATTGAATGGGCAACTTCAACTTGGGATGGCCTCCAGGACTGTCTCCGGGGAAAGTCCACCAGTTTAACCATATCCACAAAAGATAAGAGATAAAACCAAGAATAATCTTAAAGGAAAGATACCGGTGTGTAGAGAGAATGTAGTAGACCTTTCAAAGTTAGAAGAGAAAGTTAGAAAACGATGGGGACATGGTCACTGTGATGCCATAAAAAACCTCAAAATTCTAACTTGTCCTGACAAACTCCATGCACACAGAGTTTCGGAGCCATCTCAGACCAGTCTGACTCCTCAGCCTTTCCAGGTAGGATAGTTTTCCTTTCTCTGGATTTCTTGTCAGTTTCTAACTTTCTTCTCGAACTTTGAAGGCCTGCTACATTCTCTCTAGACACTGGTTTCTTTCCTGTAAGATTATCCTGGGTTGTATCTCTTATGCCTTGTGTAGATGGCCAAGTGGGTGGACGTTCCCCAGAGAAAGTCCTGGACTCCCTCCCAAGTTGAAGTTGCCCAGGCAATCCTCTGATGCACAATGATCGTGTCATCTCCTAGCACTCTGCCAATTCCACCTTGGCAGGTCACATGTTTTCCTTCCTTCTTCCTTTGGGGAAGTGTACCAGATGCGTTCATAGATTGTAATATTCTCATGGTTCTTTTTCTGGTGTGTTTTGATAATGTATCCTCACAATTGCAACTTATTTATGATCCTTGTCTGCATAGTACCATGAAATCTATATTTCCTAACACTGCTAATGTGATCTGCAACCCTGATGTGAAAGAGTGAGGCCGGGGTGCCCAAGCAGAACGTGGGCACTTACCCGCTCCACCACAGGGCTGGCCCTGAATTGGACTTTTGGACCAACCTTTTGCATGAACTTGGGAAGACGTGGGCCTGTTTGAATTATTCATGAAGGTGATTACTAGTAACATCATGGACGGTAACATTGACATCCTGAGATCAGAAACTCCAAATTCGAGGTGGTCCTGGAATCTCCCTTCAGGGACACAATGTGTCTGAGACCAATTAGACAAATAGGATTAATCCCTCTCTCCAGGAAAGATATTTTTCTGTCACTTCTCTGGATTAGGGAAGATTCAAAGTTCACCCCTGATCCTTGAACGTTCCCCTAGATTCCGTATAGATACGGGCTTGCCTCATTTCTATAGGCTGTGCCATTTGTTTGCTTAACATCCTCAACCCTGGCCTGTTTATTTTTCTTGAAACAGAATTGTAATGTTCTAATTTTCAGCCCACTTCCTTACATATGGTGTCAAAACACATAATCAATAATCCTTCTAGGGCAAGAGGTACGGGGAGAGAATTTCATTGGAGCCAAACTGAGCACTCCAGCGTGGCTGGCAGCCTTCACAAAGGAACGAAGCCCTCTGGAAAAGGGTGCTTTTCAGCACCCTTGTAGAGCCCTTCCAAACAAAGAGACATGCCCCAAGCGTGACAGGGTTCCATTCCTTCAAGGCTTCCAAGACATGTCTTGGGACACATTAGCATGTAGCCAGTGGGCCCACGTGACGCCAGAGCTATGGAATGAGACTGATCTGCAAAGAATGCCAGGGGCCTAGGAAAGGAGGCATCGATTCTTCTCTTCAACGTCATCAGGACATCATTCTTGACTTTGGATCATGCTTATGGCAGAAGGACAACGTAGGTCTGATAAGGCCCAAGTCCGGCCTCTTGCTTCCAATCAAGTTGCAAGCTTGAATCAGCATGGCCTCCCCATAGACTTCAATAGATGACAACGTTCTCCTCTCAGTGCTTATCCCTCTATTCTCGCTTTTTGCCAAGGATTCCTTTCTTATCCCTTGATTCACAGTCTGTTTCATCTCTTCCAGTTTCTGTGCCTGCTTTCTGTATGTCAAAGCTGTTTCTGGGTATCTCTCCCTTTAATAGCCTAGCCTACGCCAATCCTCAGACTGTAACCATGCGGCCATCATGGGGGACATATTCACCGTGTTGTCATAAACAACTTCAAAATTCTAAGTTTTCCTGACAACCTCCATGCACACAGACTTTCAGAGCCATCTCAGACCAGTCCGACTCCTCACCCTTTCCAGGTAGGATAGTTTTCCTTTCTCTGGATTTCTTGTCGGTTTCTGACTTTCTCCTCGAACTTTGAAAGGCCTGCTACATTCTCTCTAGACACTGGTTTCTTTTCTGTAAGATTATCCTGGGTTGTATCTCTTATGCCTTGTGTAGATGGCCAAGTGGGTGGACGTTCCCCAGAGAAAGTCCTGGACTCCCTCCCAAGTTGAAGTTGCCCAGGCAATCCTCTGATGCGCAATGATCGTGTCATCTCCTAGCACTCTGCCAATTCCACCTTGGCAGGTCCCATGTTTTCCTTCCTTCTTCCTTTGGGGAAGTGTACCAGATGCGTTCATGGATTGTAAAAGCCTCACGGTTCTTTTTCTGGTGCGTATTGATAATGTAACCTCACCATTGCTACTTAGTTTATGATCCCTGTCCGCACCGTACCATGAAATCTATATTTCCTAACACTGCTAATGTGATCTGCACCCGTGATGTGAAACAGTGAGGCCTGGGCCAGCCAAGCGGAACGTGGGCACTTACCCGCTCCACCACAGGGCTGGCCCTGAATTGGACTTTTGGACCAACCTTTTGCATGAACTTGGGAAGACGTGGGCCTGTTTGGATTATTCGTGAAGGTGATTAGTAGTAACATCATGGACGGTAACATTTTCCGTTCGTTCATGGGTTTAGCACGCATCATGTTCTGTGGGTAGTATTCCTCTTCATCTATTTGGAATGGTCTACCTTTCTGTAGCATCAGTACGCATTTTGAGGTGATTTTCCAGCCTTGGAAGTTCACCTTCTCTAATCTCTTTCAGCCCCCAAAGCTCTATGCCCTCATTCTGAACCCCTTTTTGGATTTTTGATTTTAGGTGAATTTATTGCCATAACACTGCAATAGAACATCCTATACCTTTCAGATTTGCCTCCTCAGCGGTTTAGACTTCTGTGTAGGTTACATCGTCTTCACCAGACTAAGCTGAACCACAGGCCCTTACCACACACTTGTGCCTAATCATCTGTTTCACCCTACCCCACCTCCCCGCTTTGCCTCTGGTAACCCTTAATGAAATGTCCCGTGTCAATGGTTACTGCTTGTCTTTTCTTCTCCTTGTAAGTGAGATCCTACAGTATTTGATTTTCTCCCTGGGGCTTGTTTCACTTCCCCTAAAACCCTCACAGCCATTCTGGTGGTCACTAATGGCTGGATTACATCATTTGTTCTGGCTGAGAGGTATTCCATTGTGTGGGTATAGCCCATCTTCCTTCTGAATTTGTCCCTTTCTGGGCACCAGGGCGGATTCCAAGTCTTGCATAGCGGGAGTAAGGCTGTGGTGAACTCAGTGGTGCACATGTCTTTATGCAGTAGTGTTTCCGAGTTCTTTGGATCAACACGCCACCCAGGAATAGCTGGATCATATGGGACATGGATTCTTAAATTTCTGAGGCAGTTCCAAACCGCTTGGAGTACTGACTGCACCGGTTTACATTCCCACCTGCAGTACAGGAGGCTTCCCTTCTCTCCACATCCTCTCTGACATTTGTTTCCTGTCTGCTTCCTTATAGCCATTCTGATCACAGTGAGCTGCTGTGTCCTCGCAGTTTGCATTTGCATTGGCCTGAGACTTGATGGTGAACAAGTTTTCATGCACCTGTTGGCACTCTTTTGATCTTCTTTGGAGAAATCTCTGTTTAAATCTTTTGCCCAGGTTTTCATTGGCATGTTTTTCTTGTGGAGACCTGTGAGTTGAATGTATCTTTGGGCTTTTCACCCCTGGTCCGATGTGTGGTTTGAAAACCTCCTCTCCCAGTTGTTGTGCTGTCTTGGTATTGAGTCACTGGTTTCCTTGACTGGGCAGAAGCGTGTGCATTTGATGTGGTCCCTTTTGTTTCTTGTTTACTTGGTTGCCCTTGCCCAGTCAGATATGCTTCTTCCAAATAGGTGGCTGAGACAGATGGCAAAGAGCACTCTGCCTAGGTCTTCTGCTACAAGGTTCACGGTTTCAAGTCTGCCATTCAAGGCTTTGATCCATTGCAGGTGGTGTGTGTGCCAGGTGTAACATCATGGTGTACTGTCGTTGTGTTCCATGTGGCTGTGCAGGCTTCCCATCACCGTTTATGGTAGAGACTCTCCTTTCTCCGCTGTCTCCTCTTGGCTCCCTGGTCGAAAATGGGCTGTCCATGTACGTTTGAGTTGGGATCTGGGTTCTCGATTCTGTTGCATGGGTCTGTGTGCCTGTTTTGGGGCCCAGACTGTGCCGTCTCGGTACCTAGTGCTTCGTCCTATATGTTGAAATCAGAAAGTGTGCCACGTCCTGCTTTTTTCGTTTTCCTGAGGATTAATTTGCCTAGTCTGGGTCTATGTTGCTGGCTAGAAACTTTAGGATTCCCTCTTCTGTCTCTGTGGGAAACATTGCTGGAACTTTGACTGGGATTGCATGGAATCCAGAGATTCCTTGCTCTGGTAGGGACGTTTCCAGTGTGTTGATGCTTCCACTCCTAGATCCGGGAATCTCCTTCTTTCTCCTTGTGTCTTCTTGAATTTCTTTCCCCCAACGTTTGTTAGTTTTCCATTGCCATGGCTTTCACCTGTTTTGCTAAGTTTCTTCATAGAGATCTCATCCTTCTCACTGGCATGCAGTTTTTCACTTTTTCTTTTCAGCTTCAGTTTCTCTATGCTTTGCAACTTTGAATCGGTTTTGTTCTGGCAGAAGTGCATCGCTGAGCTCACATCTGCTGGCAATGCTCCTGTATTTGCTGTGGAAGTCTGGCCCTGTCTAACGTCCCTTCCCATCTGCCTCTACACTACCTCGTACGCCTGCCCCAGAATGACTGAAGCAGTGGTGAGCATGCTCACCTGAGTGTCCACCTGGCCCACCCTGGGCCACAACCCAGAAGGTGCGGACCTCACCGCTGCACCACTGGCCGGCCCCTTTCATGTTCCATTGGCAACCTGCAGTTGAGGGCAATGGGACTTGAATATGCTACTTGAGCCCAACTCTGGCACTGTATAGATGAGGCCAGGTTGTTGTTCGGGTCCACTGCGATGTCAGAGGATTTGTCATAATCGTGTCTCTGCTGTCCCGGCAAGCTTCATGGACACATGGTTTCATGGCCCGCTAGGAGCAGCCTCATAACTCACCCTTCCCACTTAGCCCAGGCTTGACCTTCGCTGCCCTCTTTTGGCTTGTGAATTTCTCTGCCTTTTAAACCTTCCAGCAGAGTCTGTCTAAAGACTGACATCATCTTTCATTGTTTATTATCCAGGTGTGATTTCTGTTCGCCTTCCATTTTCTGGGGCCTTTTTTTCTTTTCCATAGTATAATCCTCATGGTATTTCTCAGCTATCTCCCTTAGACATGCTTATCCGTCCCTTCTCCTACATTCCAGGTGATTAATTTTCCATTTCTTGAATCACCGTATGTTCTCTAGGCCGAGGTGTGAGTGCTTTCATGACTCTTGGTTGTTGTCTTTGAATTTGCACTGGTCACTTGAAGGAGTCTTTGCTGTCCTAGCCTAGGTCAAACTAAGCACTGAGAACACATGGTCATCTGGGTTGGTTTGACATCCTAATCAGAAACTCCAAATTCTTGTTGGTCCTGGCAAACCCCTTCACGGACACAATGTTCCTGAGACAAATTAGAGAAATCTGATGAATTCCTCTCTCCAGGAAAGATATTTTTCTGTCTCTTTTCTGGATTTGGCAAGTTTTAAACTTGACCCCTTATCCTAGAACGTTCCCCTAGATTTCCTCTCGGTACAGGCTTACTTTATTTCTATAGGCTGTGCCATTTGTTTGCCTTACATCCTCAGCCCTGGCCTGTTTCTTTTTCTTGAAACAGAATTGTAATGTTCTACTTTTCAGCCAATTCCCTTAGATATGGTGTCAAAACACACACTCTATAATTCTTCCACCGCACGAAGTAGGGGTAGAGAATTTCATTGGTGCAAAACTGAGCACTCTAGCCTGGGAGGGCAACCTTCACAAAGGAACGAAGCTCTCTGGAAAAGGGTGATTTTCAGCACACTTGTAGAGCCCTTCCACTCAAAGAGACATACCCCAAGCGTGACAGGGCTCCATTCCTTCAAGGCTTCCAAGACATCTCTTCGGACACATTAGCATGTACCCAGTGGGCCCCCGTGACACCAGAGCTATGGAAAGTGAGACTGATCTGCAAAGAATGCCAGGGGCCTAGGAAAGGAGGTATCGATTCTTCTCTTCAACGTCCTCAAGACGTCATTGTTGACTTTGCATTATGCTTAAGGCAGAAGCACACTGTAGTTCTGATGAGCCCCAAGTCCGGCCTCTTGCTTCCAATCAAGTTGCAAGCTTGAGTCAGCATGGCCTGCCCATAGACTTGAATAGATGACCATGTTCTCCTCTCAGTGCTTGTCCCTCTATTCTCGCTTCTGGTCAAGGATTCCTCTCTTATCCCTTGATTCAGACTCTGTTTTATCTCTTCCAGTTTCTCAGCCTGCTTTCTGTTTGTCAAAGCTGTTTCTGGGTATCTCTCCCTTTAATAGCCTAGCCTAGGCTAATACTCAGACTGTAACCATGCAGACATCTTGGGGGACAGGTTCACTGTGATGTCATAAACAACCTCAAAATACTAAGTTGTCCTGACAACCTCCATGCACACAGATCTTCAGAGCCATCTCAGACCAGTCTGACTCGTCACCCTTTCCAGGTAGGATAGTTGTCCTTTTTCTGGATTTCTTGTCGTTTTCTAACATCCTCCTCGAACTTCGAAAAGGCTGCTGCATTCTCTCTAGACACTGGTTTCTTTCCTGTAAGATTATCCTGGATTGTATCTCTTATATCTTTTGTAGATGGCCAAGTGTGTGGACCTTCCCCAGAGAAAGTCCTGGACTCCCTCCCAAGTTGAAGTTGCCCAGGCTATCTGATGCGCAATGATCGTGTCATCTCCTAGCACTCTGCCAATTCCACCTTGGCAGGTCCCATGTTTTCCTTCCCACTTCCTTTGGGGAATTGTACCAGATGCCTTCATCGATTGTAATATTCTCAGCGTTCTTTTTCTGGTGCATATTATTAACGTATCCTCACAATTGCTACTTATTTATCATCCCTGTCCGCACCGTACTATGAAATCTATATTTCCTAACACTGCGAATGTGATCTACACCCGTGATGTGAAACAGTGAGACTCGGGCCGCCCAAGCGGAACGTGGGCACCTACCCGCTCCACCAATAACCGGCCCTTAATTATACTTTTGGATCAACCGTTTGCCTGATCTTGGGAAGACGTGGGCCTGTTTGTATTATTCTTGAAGGTGATTAGTAGTAACATCATGGACAGTAACATTTTCCCTTGGTTCATGGGTTTAGCATGGATGATGGTTTCAGGGTAGTATTCGTCTTCATCTATTTGGAATGGTCTACCTTTCCATAGCATCATTAAGCATTTTGGGGTGATTTTCCATCCTTGGAAGTTCACCTTCTCTAATCTCTTTCAACCCCCAAAGCTTTATACTGTCATTCTGGACCCCTTTTTGGATTTTTGATTTTTGGTGAATTTATTGCCATACCCTGCATTAGAACATCCTATATCTTTCAGATTTGCATCCTCATGGATTTAACCATCTGTGTAGGTTACATCATCTTCACCAGCGTAAGCTGAATCACAGGCCCTCATCACACACTTGTGCCTCATCATCTCTTTCACCCTTCTCCACCCCTGTGCTTTGCCTCTGGGAACCAACAATCAAATGACCCGTGCCACCTTTTGGTTAGTGCTCGTTTTTTCTTCTCCTTGTAAGTGAGATCCGACGGTATTTGACTTTCTCCCTGGGGCTTGTTTCACTTCCCCTAAAACCCTCACAGCCATTCTGGTGGTCACAAATGGCTGGATTGCCTCCTTTGTTCCGGCTGAGTGGTATGACATTGGGTGAGTATAGCCCATCTTCCTTGTGCATTCGTCCCTTGATGGGCCCCAGGGCGGCTTCCAAGTCTTGGATAGCGGGAGTAAGGCTGTGTTGAACTCAGTGGTGCACATGTCTTTATGCAGTAGTGTTTCCGAGTTCTTTGGATCAACACGCCGCACAGGAATAGCTGGATCATATGGGACATGGATTCTTAAATTTCTGAGGCAGTTCCACACCGCTTGGAGTAGTGGCTGCACCTGTTTCCACTCCCACCAGCACTGCAGGAGGCTTCCCTTCTCTTCACCTCCCCTGGACACTTGTTGTTCCTTGTCTGCTTCCTTATAGCCATTCTGACCACAGTGTCAGAATGTCCTTACAGTTTGGGTTTGCCATGGACTGAGATATAATGATGGTGAACAAGTTTTCATGCACCTGTTGGCCCTCTTTCAATCTTCTTGGGAGAAATCTCTGTTTCCATCTTTTGCGCAAGTTTTCATTGGGTTCTTGTTTTTTTCTTGTGGAGACGTGTGAGTTGATTGTATCTTTGGGCTTTTCACCCCGTGTCCGATGTGTGGTTTGCAAACATCCTTTCCCAGTTGTTTGGTGTCTTTGCATTGGGTCGATGCTTTCCTTCACTGGGCAGAAGCGTGTGCACTTGATGTGGTCCCGTTTGTGTCTTGTTTACTTTGTTGCCCTTTCACAGTCAGACATGCTTCTTCCAAATAGGCTGCTCAGATGGCAAAGAGCACTCTGCCTATGTCTTCTCCTACAAGGTTCACGGTTTCAAGTCTGCCATTCAAGGCTCTTATCCATTTCGGGGTGGTGTGAGTGCCAGGTGTAACATCATGGTCTGTTCTCGATGTGTCCCCTGTGGCTGTGCAGGTTTCCCAGCACCGCTTATTGTAGACACTCTCCTTTCTCTGCTGTCTCCTCTTGTCTCCCTGCTCGAAAAGGGGCTGTCCATGTACTTTTGATTTGGGCTCTGGGCTCTCGATTCTTTTGCATGGGTTTGTGTTCCTGTTTCTGTGCCAAGACTGTGACGTTGCGGTACCTAGCGCTACGTCCTCTATTTGAAATCAGAAAGTGTGACACGTGCTGCTTTGTTCGTTTCCCTGAGGATTCCCTTGCCTATTCAGGGTCTCTTGTTGCTGCCTAGAAACTTTAGGATTCTCTCTTCGATCTCTGTCGCAAATACTGCTGCAACTTTGACTGGGATTGAATGGAATCCAGAGATTCCTTTCTCCGGAATGGACATTTCAAGTGTGTTAATTCTTCCATTCCTAGAACCTGGAATATCCTTCTTTCTCCTTGTGTCTTCTTGAATTTCTTTCCCGAAACGTTTGCTAGTTTTTGATTGACATAGCTAACACCTGTTTTGCTACGATTCTTCATAGAGATCTTATTCTTCTAACTGGCAAGCTGTTTTTTTTTTTTTCAGAGTCAGTTTTTCTATTCTGTGCAACTTTTAATTGGTTTTATTTTGGCAGAAGTGCATCGCTGTGCTCACATCCTCTGGCAATGCTCTTGTATTTGCTGTGGAAGTCTGGCCCTGTCTAACGTCCCTTCCCATGTGACTCTACACTACCTTGGACGCCTGCCCCCCACTGACTGAAGCAGTGGTGAGCAGGCTCACGCCCAGGATTCCACCTGGCCCACCCCAGGCAACGGTCGCAGTAGGTGCGAGCCTCACTTCTGCACCTCTGGCCGTCCGCTTTCCTGTTCCATTGGCCACCTGCAGTTGACTGCAATGGGACTTGAATATGCTACTTGAGCCCAACTCTGGCACTGTGTAGATGAGGCCAGGTTGATTTTCGCGTACATTGTGATGTCAGAGGATTTGTCATAATTGTGTGTCTTCTGTCCCAGCAAGCTTCATGGACACAGGGTTTCAGAGCCCACTTATAGCAGTCTCATAACTCACCCTTCCCAGTTAGCCCAGGTTTGACCTTCGCTGCCATTTTTTGGCTAGTAAATTTCTCTGACTTTCAAAGGTTCAAGCCGAGTCTGTCTAAAGAGTGACATCTTTCATTGTGGATTATTCAGGTGTGATTTCTGTTCGCCTTCCATTTTATGGGAGCATTTTTTCTTTTCTATAGTATACTTGTCATGGTCATTCTCAGCTATCTCCCTTAGACATGCTTATCAGTCCGTTCTCCTTCAGTCCAAGTGATTAGTTTTGTATTTCTTTAATCACTGTATGTTCTCTAGGCCGAGGTATGACTGCTTTCATGATTCTTGGTGGTTCTCTTTGAATTTTCACCAGTCACTAGTAGTAATCTTTGCTACCCTAGCGTAGGTCAAACAAAGCACTGAGAACATGTGGTCATCTGGTTTGGTTAGACATCCTGAGATCAGAAACTCCAAATTCGCAGGGGTCCTAGCAAACCCTTCATGGACACAATGTTTCCGAGACAAATTAGACAAATCTGATTAATTCCTCTCTCTAAGAAAGATATTTTTCTGTCTTTTTCCGGATTTGGAAAGTTTCGAACTTGACACCTGATCCTTGAATGTTCCCCTATATTTCCTCTAGATATGGGCTTACTTTATTTCTCTGGGCTCTGCCATTTGTTTGCCTTACATCCTCAGCCCTGGCTTCTTTATTTTTCTTGAAACAGAATTGTAAGGTTCAAATTTTCAGCCAACTTCCTTACATATGGTGTCCAAACACATAATCAATAATCCTTCTACAGCAAGAAGTAGGGGGAGAGAATTTGATTGGAGCCAAACTGAGCACACTAGACTGGGAGGGCACCCTTCACAAAGGAACGAAGCCCTCTGGAAAAGGGTGCTTCTCAGCACACTTGTAGAGCCCTTCCAAACAAAGAGTCATACCCCAAGCATGACAAGGCTCCATTCCTTCAAGGCTTCCAAGACATCTCTTGGGACACATTAGCATGTACCCAGTGGTCTGCCGTGACGCCAGAGCTATGGAAAGTGAGACAGATCTTCAAAGAATGCTACGGGGCTGGGAAAGGAGGCATCGATACTTCTCTTCAATGTCCTCAAGACATTCAGTCATTGTGGGGCCGGCATCCAAGGTAGTGCAGAGGCAGAAGGGAAGGGACGTTAGACAGGTCGAGACATCCTGCCAGTGAGAAGAAGAAGATCTCTATAAAGAAACTTAGCAAAACAGGTGAGAGCCATGTCAATCGAAAACTAGCAAACGTTTTGGGAAAGAAATTCAAGAGGACACAAGGAAACAGACGGTTATTCCGGGATCTAGGAATGGAAGTATTAACACACTTGAAAGGTCCATACTGCAGAAAAGAATCTCTGGATTCCATGCAATCCCAGTCAAAGTTGCAGCAATATTTCCAAAGAGATAGAAGAGAGAATCCTAAAGTTTCTAGGCAGCAACAAGAGACCCTGAATAGGAAACGGAATCCTCAGGAAAATGAGCAAAGCAGGACGTGTTACACTTTCTGATTTCAACATAGAGGACGAAGCGCTAGGTACCAAAAGGGCAGAGTTTGCACCCAAAAACAGGCACACAGACCCATGCAACAGAATCGAGAGCCCAGAGAACAACTCAAACGTACATGGACAGCCCCTTTCCGATGAGGGAGGCAATAGAAGACAGTGGAGAAAGGAGAGTCTCTACAATAAATGGTGCTGGGAAGCCTGCACAGCCACATGGAACACAACGAGAGTACACCATGATGTTACACCTGGCACACACACCATCTCGAAATGGATTAAAGCCTTGAATGGCATACTTGAAACCGTGAACCTTGTAGGAGAAGACCTACGCAGAGTTCTCTTTGCCGTCTGTCTGAGCTGTCTATTTTGAAGAAGCATGTCTGACTGGGCAAGGGCAACAAAGGAAACAAGAAACAAACGGGACCACATCAAATGCACAAGCTTCTGCACAGTGAAGGAAACCATCGACTCAATGCCAAGACAGCACAACTGGGAGAGGATGTTTGCAAACCACACATTGGACAAGGGGTGAAAAACCCAAAGATACAATCAACTCGCACAGCTCCACGAGAAAAACAAGAAGCCAATGAAAACATGGGCAAAAGATGGAAACAGAGATTTCTCCCAAGAAGATTGAAAGAGGGCCAAAAGGTGCCTGAAAACTTGTTCCCATCATTAAGTCTCAGGCCAATGCAAATCCAAACTGCAAGGACACAACAGCTCACTGTGGTCAGAATGGCTATAAGGAAGCAGACAGGAAACAACAAGTGTCAGAGAGGAGGTGGAGAGAAGGGAAATCTCCTGCACTGCAAGTGGGAGTGGAAACCGGTGCAGCCACTATGGCAAGCGGTGTGGAACTGCCTCAGAAATTCAAGAATCCATGTCCCATATGATCCAGCTGTTCCTCTGAGGCGTGTTTGTCCAAAGAGCTCAGAAACACTACCTCATAATGAGACGTGCACCGCTGATTTCACAACAGCCTTACTCCCGTTATCCAAGACTTGAAAGCCGCCCGCCCTGGTGCCCAGCTGGGAAGAATGCATAAGGAAGATGGGCTATACCCACACAATGGCAAACCACTCAGCTGGAACAAAGGTTGCATTCCAGCCATTTGTGACACCCAGAATGGCTGTGAGGGTTTTAGGGGAAGTGAAACAAGCCCCAGGGAGAACGTCAAATACCATAGGATCTCTCTTACAAGGAGAAGAAAAAGCAAGCACTAACCAACAGGTGGCACGGGACATTTTATTGGGAGTTCCCAGATGCAGAGCGGGGTGGTGGGGGAGGGTAAAAGAGATGATGAGGCACCAGTGTGCGGTGAGGGGTTGAGATTCAGCTTTAGCTGGTGAAGATGATGTAACCTACACAGAAGTCTAAACCAATGAGGATGCAAATCTGAAAGATATAGGATGTTCTAATGCAGGGTTATGGCAATAAATTCACCTAAAATCAAAAATCCAAAATGGGGTCCAGAATGACGGCATAATGCTTTTGGGGCTGAAAGCGTTTAGAGAAGGTGAACTTCCAAGGCTGGAAAATCACCTCAAAATTCTTACTGATTCTACAGAAAGGTAGACCATTCCAAATAGATGAAGAGGAATACTACCCACAGAACATGATGCGTGCTAAACCCATGAACCAAGGGAAAATGTTACCGTCCATGATGTTAATAGAAATCACCTTCACGAATAATCCCAACAAGCCCACGTTTTCCCAAGTTCAGACAAAAGGTTGGTCCAAAATAAGAATTCAGGGCCAGCTTTGTGGTGGAGTGAGTAAGTGCCCACCTTCCACTTGGGCGGCCCGGGCCTCACTGTTTCACATTACGAGTGCAGATCACTTTAGCAGTGTTAGGAAATACAGATTTCATGGTACGGTGCAGACAGAGCTCATAAATAAGTAGCAATTCTGAGGATACATTATCAATTCGCACCAGAAAAAGCTCCATGAGAATATTACAATCAATGAACGCATCTGGTACACTTCCCCAAAGTAAGAAGGAAGGAAGACATGTGACCTGCCAAAGTGGAATTGGCAGAGTGCTAGGAAATGATACGATCGTTGCGCATGAGAGGATTGCCTGGGCAACTTCAACTTGGGAGGGAGTCCAGGACTTTCTCTGGGGATGGTCCACCCACTTGGCCATGTACACAAGATATAAGAGATATAACCAAGGATAATCTTATACTGGAAAGAAACCAGTGTCTAGAGAGAATGTAGCAGCTCTTTCAAAGTTCAAGGAGAAAGTTAGAAACCGACAAGAAATCCAGAAAAAGGACGACTATCTTACCTGGAAAGGGTGAGCAGTCAGACTGGTTGAGATGGCTCTGAAACTCTGTGTGCATGGAGGTTGTCAGGACAACTTAGAATTTTCAGGTCGTTTATGACATCACGGTGAACATGTCCCCCAAGATGGCTGCATGGTTACAGTCTGAGGATTGGCCTAGGCTAGGCTATTAAAGGCAGAGATACCCAGAAACAGCTTTGACAAACAGAAAGCTGGCACAGAAACTGGAAGAGGTCAAACAGACTCTGATTCAAGGGATAAGAATGGAATCCTTGGCCAGAAGCGAGAATAGTGGGACAAGCACTGAGTGGAGAACGTTGTTATCTATTCAAGTCTATGGGGTGGCCATGCTGATTCAAGCTTGCAACTTGATTGGAAAAAAGAGGCCGGACTTGGGCCTTATCAGACCTACGTTGTCCTTCTGGCTGAAGCATAAGCCAAAGTCAAGAATGATGTCTTGAGGACATTGAAGAGAAGAATCCAGGCCTCCTTTCCCAGGCCCCTAACATTCTTTGAAGAACAGTCTTACTTTCCATAGCTCTGGCGTCATGGGGGCCTACTGGGTACATGCTAATGTGTTCCTAGAGGTGTCTTGGAAACCTTGAAGGAATGGACCCCTGTCATGCTTGGTGTATGTCTCTTTGTTTGGAAGGGCTCTACAAGTGCCCTGAAAAGCACTCTTTTCCGGAGGGCTTCATTTCTTTGTGAAGGCTGCCCTCCCAGACTACAGTGCTCAGTTTGGCTCCAACGAAATTTTCTCCCCCTACCTCTTGCCGTAGAAGGATTATTGATTATGTGTTTTGACTTCATATGTCAGGAAGTTGGCTGGAAAGTAGAACTTTACAATTCTGTTTCAAGAAAAATAAATATGCCGGGGCTGAGGATGTAAGGCAAACAAATGGCACAGCCTATAGAAATAAAGTAAGCCCGTATGTAGACGGAACCTAGGGGAACGTTCAACGATCAGGGGTCAAGTTCGAAACTTCTCAAATCCAGAAAAGAGACAGAAAAATATCTTTCCTGGAGAGAGGAATTCATCAGATTTGTCTAATTTGTCTCAGAAACATTGTGTCCGTGAAGGGGGTTGCCAGGGCCCCCGTGAACTTGGAGTGTCTGATCTCAGGATGTCCAACTAACCCAGATTACCACCTGTTCTTAGTTTTTAGTTTGACCTAGGCTAGGATAGCAAAGATTCCTACAACTGGCCGGTGAAAATTCAAAGACAACAACCAAGAATCACGAAAGCACTCACACCTCTGCCTAGAGAACATACGGTGATTAAAGAAAAACAAAATTAATCACTTGGACTGAAGGAGAACGGACTGGTAAGCATATCTAAGGGAGATAGTTGAGAAGGACCATGACGATTATACTATGGAAAAGAAAGAAAGTTCCCAGAAAATGGAAGGTGAACAGAAATCACACCTGAATAATCCACAATTAAAGATGATCTCCATCTTTAGACAGACTCTGCTTGAACGTTTGAAAGTCAGAGAAATTCACATGCCAAAAAACGGCAGCGAAGGTCAAGCCTGGACTAACTGGGAAGGGTGAGTTATGAGACTGCTCCAAGCGGGCTCTGAAACCCTGTGTCCCTGAAGCTTGCCGGGACAGTAGAGACACGATTATGACAAATCCTCTGACATCACAGGGGACCCGAGACTCAACCTGGCCTCATCTACACAGTGCCAGAGTGCCGGACTCCTGCCCCAGCTGAGTCCAGCTTCCTGAGGGATAGACGGCGTCGGCGCAATGAGGGAAAACTAAAGGTGACGCGAGACTTGGGTTGGTGTTAGCATGTCCGACTTTACTGTGCAGAAGTGTCGTTTATATATCTTTCACGAATAGTACAGAAATGGTTCTACATATATTCTCACAGAGATAAGGAAGTAAAAAAAACGAGCACAAGAATATTTATTAGCATTTCATTCTATATAGCATAAGGTTAATGATCGTCTTCTTCACAACTAACTAGTGTTTGTTGTCTCTAAGCTAAAAGAGATAGGTACCTAGACACCCGTTGTAATTCATGGTAAAGTTAAATCAAAGAGAGAAGGTCCAGACCTCTGGACAGGACAGCTGTTTACATCCTGGGGGAGCCATCCCTGCATCCCTCAATCATTTATGCCATTAGTGTAGATGGTTAATGGGAACAAAAGGCGACTCCAGGGTATCTTATCCTCAGGGCTGTCTGCATTCTCAGTGGGCAGTTAAACATCTTTACATTTACGCTCCCTTTATGGGGTGAAAGCATTCCTTTGTCTTTTAAATTGTGGAGCTAACAGTCCCTTAAACACAGTGCCAGAGAAAGTAACATTTTGTTAGTAAAGTAAAGGGCTGAAAAGCTAAGCTAAACTATATATCTTCAAGAATAAAAAACAGAAATCAGTATAGACATAACCTTGATAGAAAGCATGCATATAATTCAGAAAACATCAGGGGTGTCGGCCGGCCATTCTTCACCTAGGGGCATCCCTGCACCCCTCGGCCCTTCTACTCATCAATTATTTATTATTTATTGCTTTTAGGAGAAAACCTCTATAACATTTTAACAGAAAGCAGAAGGTCAAGAATAATATATAGCTACTTCTTGATCATCCAATTAACCAACAAACTTTGAAGGACGATGCATATATATTTAGACAAAGAACTGGAGGGAGAAGGAAACATTAACCAGACAGAGGCCATAAACCTAATTAGGCATCTTATCTGGGCAGGATTCCTTTCTGATTGTCTCAAATGGGACTGTGTGCTACTCCAATAATTAACTGAAAATATCTTGATAGCTACCTGCAGGTGGTCACATTCTCTTACTATATCTAAATTTCCCAGGAGGTAGTGCCTCCCAAGCAGCCACCCAAAGGAGTGAAAACTAGAGGATAAGAAAGCAAAAGGAATGAAGGTCAATTAGAAGCAGCAAAAGTTTCAGAACTATGTGAGGGGCTGGACGGTTATTCTTCACCAAGGGGCGACCCTGAAAACCTAGGCACTAATTGGCTGGACAGTGTCAAACAGCTGATGAAATGATGTAGCCACGGCCCCCACCACCAGAGTTGGGCTCAAGTAGTATACTCAAGGTCCATTGCACTCAATAGCAGGTTGCCAATGGAACATGGAAAGGGCAGGCCGGTTGTGCAGCGGTGAGGTCTGCACCTTCTGGGTCAGTGGGCCAGGGTGGTCCGGGTGGAATCCTGGGGGTGAGCCTCCCCACCACTGTTTCAGTCATTCTGGGGCAGGCGTCCGAGGTAGTGTAGAGTCACATGGGAAGGGACGTTAGACAGGGCCAGACTTCCACAGCAAATACAGGAGCATTGCAAGGAAATGTCAGCACAGCATTGCATTTCTGCCAAAACAAAACCAATTAAAAGATGCAAAGAATAGAAAAACTGAAGCTGAAAAAAATAAAAGCAGCTTGCCAGTGAGAAGAATAAGATCTCTATGAAGAATCTTAGTAAAACAGGTGAAAGCTATGGCAATCAAAAACTAGCAAACGTTTGGGGAAAGAAATTCAAGAAGACACAAGGAGAAAGAAGGAGATTCCCGGATCTAGGAGTGGAAGCATCAACACACTGGAAACGTCCCTACCAGAGCAAGGAATCTCTGGATTCCATGCAATCCCAGTCAAAGTTGCAGCAATATTTGTCACAGAGATAGAAGAGAGAATTTTAAAGTTTCTAGCCAGCAAAAAGAGACCATGAATAGGCAAAGGAATCCTCAGGAAAACGAACAAAGCAGGACGTGCCACACTTTCTGATTTCAACATAGAGGACAAAGCGCTGGTACCAAAACAGCACAGTCTGGGCCCGGAAACAGGCACACAGACCCATGCAACAGAATCGAGAGCCCAGAGAACAACTCAAAGGTACATGGACAGCCTACTTTTGACCAGGGAACCAAAAGGAGACAGTGGAGACAGGAGAGTCTCTACCATAAGCAGTGCTGGCAAGCCTGCACAGCCACATGGAACACAACGAGAGTACACCATGATGTTACACCTGGCACACACACCACCTTGAAATGGATTAAAGCCTTCAATGCCAGACCTGAAACCGTGAAACTAGTAGGAGAAGACCTAGGCAGAGTGCTCTCTGCCATCTGTCTGAGCCTCCTATTTGGAAGAAGCATGTCTGACTGGGAAAGGGCAACAAAGGAAACAAGAAACAAATGAGACCACGTCAAATGCAGATGCTTCTGCCCACTCAAGGAATCCATCGACTGAATGCAAAGATAGCACAACAACTGGGAGAGGATGTTTGCAAACCACACATCGGACAAGGGGTGCAAAGCCCAAAGATACAATTAACTTACACGTCTCCACAAGAAAAACAACAAGAAGCCAATGAAAACCTGGGCAAAAGATGGAAACAGAGATTTCTCCCAAGAAGATCAAAAGCTGGCCAACACGTGTATGAAAACTTGGCCACCATCATTAAGTCTCAGGCCAATGCAAATCCAAATGCAAGGACACAGCAGGTCGCTGTGGTCAGAATGGGTAATAGGAAGCAGACAGGAAACAAGTGTCAGAGAGGAGGTGGAGAGAAGGGAAGCCTCCTGCACTGCTGGTGGGATTGGAAACCGGTACAGCCACTACGGCAAGCTGTGTGTCACTGCCTCAGAAACTTAAGAATCCATGTCCGATATGATCCAGCTGTTCCTCTGAGGCGTGTTGATCCAAAGAACTCGGAAACACTATTGCATAAAGACATGTGCACCGCTCAGTTCACCACAGCCTTGCTCCCGCTATCCAAGACTTGGATTCCACCCTGGTGCCCAGCAAGGGACGAATGCAGAAGGAAGGTGGGCTATAGCCACACAATGGCATACCACTCAGATGGAGCAAAGGACGCAATCCAGTCATTTGTGACCACCAGAATGGCTGTGAGGGTTTTAGGGAAGTGAAACAAGCCCCAGGGAGAAAGTCAAATACCGTAGGATCTCACTTAAGAGTAGAAGAAAAAACAAGCATGAACCAACAGGTGGCACGGGACATTTGATGTGGGGTTCCAAGAGGCAAAGCGGTGAGGTGGGGCAGGGTGAAAGAGAAGATGAGGCACAAGCGTGTGGTGAGGGCTTTTGATTAGGCTTACGCTGGTGAAGATGATGTAAGCTACACAGAAGTTGGAATCGATGAGGATGCAAATCGGAAAGATATAGGATGTTGTAATGCAGAGTTATGGCAATAAATTCACCAATAATCAAAAATCCAAAAAGGGGTCCAGAATGACTGCATAAAGCTTTGGGAGCAGAAAGAGATTAGAGAAGGTGAACTTCCAAGGCTGGAAAATCACCTCCAAATGCTTACTGATGCTACAGAAAGGTAGACCATTCCAAATAGATGAAGAGGAATACTACCCACAGAACATGCTGCCTGCTAAACCCATGCACAAACGGAAAAGGTTACAGTCCATGATGTTACTACTAATCACCTTCACGAATAATCCAAACAGGCCCACGTCTTCCCAAGTTCAGGCAAAAGGTTGGTCCAAAAGTACAATTCAGGGCCTGCCCTGTGGTGGAGCAGGTAAGTGCCCACAATCCGCTTGGGCGGCCGGGCCTCACTGCTTCACATCACGGGTGCAGATCACATTTGCTGTGTTAGGAAATATAGATTTCATGGTACGGTGTGGACAGAGATCATAAATAAGTAGCAACTGTGAGGATACTTTATCTATACGCACCAGAAAAAGAACCATGAGAATATTACAATCTGCAAACGCATCAGGTACACTTCCCCAAAGGAAGAAGGAAGGAAATCATGTGACCTGCTAAGGTGGAGTTGGCAGAGTGCTAGGAGATGACATGATCATTGTGCATCAGAGGATTTCCTGGGCAACATCAACTTGGGAGGGAGTCCAGGACTTTCTCTGTTGAAAGGCCACCCACTTGGCCATCTAATCAAAATATAAGAGATACAACCCAGGATAATCTTACAGGAAAGAAACCAGTGTCTAGACACAATGTAGCTGGCATTTCACTGTTCGAGGAGAAAGTTAGAAACTGACAAGAAATAAAAAAGTGAGAGATACCCAGATACAGGGCTGAGGTTGTAAGGCAAACAAATATCACAGCCTACAGAAGTAAGGTAAGTCCGTATCTAGACGGAATCAAGGGAACGTTCAAGAATCGGGGGACAAGTTCCAATCTTCAGAAATACAGAAAAGAGACAGAAAAAAATCTTTCCTGGAGAGAGGAATTCATCAGATTTGTCTAATTTGTCTCGGAAACATTGTGTCCGTGAAGGGGGTGGCCAGGACCTACTAGAATTTGGAGTTTCTGATCTCAGGATGTCACAGCAACCCAGATGACCACGTGTTCTCAGTGCTTAGTTTGACCTAGGCTAGGATAGCAAAGATTCCTACAAGTGACCGGTGCAAATTTAAAGACAACAACCAAGAGTCACAATAGCACTGACACTTCGAGCCATTTGTGACCACCAGAATGGCTGTGAGGGTTTTAGGGGAAGGGAAACATGCCCCAGGGAGAAAGTCAAATACCATAGGATGTCACTGACTAGGAGAAGAAAAAACAAGCACTAGCCAACTGGTGGCACGGGACATTTGATTGGTAGCTAGGAAGCCTGCACATCCACATGGAACACAACGAGAGTACTTTCTGATTTCAACATATAGGATGAAGCACTAGGTACTGAAATGGCACAATCTGGGACTCCTGTATTTGACGGGGAAGTCTGGCCCTGTGTAACGTCCCATCCCATCTGCCTCTACACTACCCAGGAAGCCTGCCCCAGAAGGACTGAGCAGTGGTGAGGAGGCTCAACCCTAGGAATCCACGAGGCCCACCCCGGGCAACCAACCCTTAAGCTGCGGACCTCACCGCTGCAACATCGGACGGCCCCTTTCATGTTCCATTGGCAACTTGCAATTGAGTGCAATGGGACTTGAATATGCTACTTGAGCCCAACACTGGCACTGTGTAGATGTGGCCAGGTTTTTTTTTCGGGTCCACTGTGATGTCAGTGATTTTGTCAGAATTGTGTCTCTGCTGTCCAGGCAAGCTTCATGGGCACACGGTTTCAGAGCCTGCTTGGAGCAGTCTCATAACTCACCGTTCCCACTTAGCCCAGGCTTGACCTACACCACCGTTTTTTGGCTTGTGAATTTCTCTGACTTTCAAACGTTCAAGCAGAGTCTATCTAAAGACTGACATCATCTTTCATTGTGGATTCTTCAGGTGTGATTTTTGTTCGCCTTCCATTTTCTGGGACCTGTTTTTCTTTTCCATAGTATAATCGTCATGGTCTTTCTAAGCTATCTCCCTTAAACATGCTTATCAGTCCGTTCTCCTTCATTCCAAGTGATTAATCTTGCATTTCTATAATCACTGTATGTTCTCTAGGCCGAGGCGTGAGTGCTTTGGTGACTCTTGGTTGTTGTCTTTGAATTTTCACAGGTCAGTTGTAGGAATCTTTAGTACCCTAGCCTACGTCAAACTAAGCACTGAGAACACGTGGTCATCTGGGTTGGTTTGACATCCTGAGATCAGAAACTCCAAATTCGAGGTGGTCCTGGCAACCCCCTTCAAGGACACAATGTTTCCGAGACAAATTAGACAAATTGGATGAATTCCTCTCACCAGGAAAGATATTTTACTGTCTCTTTTCTGGATTTGAGAAATTTCGAACTTGACCCCTGATCCTTGAACTTTCCCCTAGATTCCGTCTAGATACGGGCTTACTTTATTTCTATAGGCTGTGCCATTTGTTTGCCTTACATCCTCAGCCCTGGCCTGTTTATTTTTCTCGAAACAGAATTGTAATGTTCTAATTTTCAGCCCACATCCTTACATATGGTGTCAAAACACATAATCAATAATCCTTCTCCAGCAAGAGGTATGGGGAGAGAATGTCATTGGAGCTAAACTGAGCACTCTAGCCTGGGAGGGCACCCTTCACAAAGGAACAAAGCCCTCTGGAAAAGGGTGCTTTTCAGCACCCTTGTAGAGCCCTTCCACTCAAAGAGACATGCCCCAAGCGTGACAGGGTTCCATTCCTTCAAGGCTTCCAAGACATCTCTTGGGACACATTTGCATGTACCCAGTGGGCCCACGTGATGCCACAGCTATGGAAACTGAGACTGATCATCAAAGAATTTTAGGGGTCTAGGAAAGGAGGCCTCGATTCTTCTCTTCAATGTCCTCAATACATCATTCTTGACTTTGCATTATGCTTAAGGCACAAGGACACTGTAGGTCTGATGAGCCCCAAGTCCAGCCTCTTGTTTCCAATCAAGTTTCAAGCTTGAATCAGCATGGCTTCCCCATTGACTTGAATAGATGACAATGTTCTCCTCTCAGTGCTTGTCCCTCTATTCTCTCTTCTTGCCAAGGATTCCTTTCTTATCCCTTGAATCAGAGTCCGTTTTATCTATTCCAGTTTCCGTGCCCACTTCCGTTTGTCAAAGCTGTTTCTGGCTCTCTCTCCTTTTATAGCCTAGCATAGGCCAATCCTCACACTGTAACCATGCGGCCATCTTGGGGGACAGGTTCACTGTGATGTCACAAACAACCTCAAAATTCGAAGTTGTCCTGACAACCTCCATGCACACAGAGTTTCAGAGCCATCTCAGACCAGTCTGACTCCTCACCCTTTCCAGGTTGGATAGTTGTCCTTTTTCTGGATTTTTTCTCAGTTTCTAACTTTCTCCTCGAACTTTGAAAGGCCTGCTACATTCTCACTAGACACTGGTTTCTTTCCTGTAAGATTATGCTGGGTTGTATCTCTATATTTCATGTAGATGCCCAAGTAGGTGGACGTTCCCCAGAGAAAGTCCTGGACACCCTCCCAAGTTGAAGTTGCCCAGGCAATCCTCTGATGCCCAATGATCATGTCATCTCCTAGCACTCTGCCAATTCCACCTTGGCAGGTCACATGTTTTCCTTGCTTCTTCCTTTGGGGAAGTGTAAAAGATGCGTTCATAGATTGTAATAGTCTCATGGTTCTTTTTGTGGTGCGTATTGTTAACGTATCCTCACAATTGCTACTTATTTATGATCTCTGTCCACACCGTACCATGTAATCTATATTTCCTAACACAGCTAATGTGATGTGCACCCGTGATGTGAAACAGTGAGGCATGGGCCACGGAAGAGTAAGTGGGCACCTACCTGCTCCACCACAGGGATGGCCCTGAATTGTACTTTTGGACCAAGCTTCTGCCTGGACTTGCGAAGAGGTGGGCCTGTTTTGATTATTTGTGAAGGTGATTAGGAGTAACGTCATGGACAGTAACCTTTTCCCGTGGTTCATGGGTTTAGCATGGATCATGATCTCTGGGTAGTATTCCTCATCTATTTGGAATGGTCTACCTTTCTGTAGCATGAGTAAGCATTTTGAGGTGATTTTCCATCCTTGGAAGTGCACCTTCTCTAATCTCTTTCAGCCCCCAAAGCTTTAGGCCGTCATTCTGGACCCCTTTTTGGATTTTTGATTTTTGGTGAATTTATTGCAAAAACCTGCATTAGGGCATCCTATATCTTTCAGATTTGCATCCTCATCGATTTAGACTTTTGTGTATGTCACATCATCTTCACCAGCATAAACCTAATCACACGCCCTCACCAAACACTTTTGGCTAATCATCTCTTTCACCCTCACCCACCGCCCTGCTTTGACTCTAGGAACCCGCAATCAAATGTCCAGTGCCACCTGTTTTTTACTGCTTGCTTTTTCTTCACCAGGTCAGTGAGATCCTACGGTATTTGACTTTCTCCCTGGGGCTTGTTTCACTTCCTCTAAAGCCCTCACAGCCATTCTGGTGGTCACAAATGGCTGGATTACATCCTTTGTTCCGGCTGACTGGTATGCCATTGTGTGGCTATAGCCCACCTTCCTTCTGCATTCGTCCCTTGCTGGACACCAGGGCAGCTTCCAAGTCTTGGATAGCGGGAGTAAGGCTATGGTGAACTGAGCGGTGCACATGTCTTTATGCAATAGTGATTCCAGGTTCTTTGGATCAACACTCTGCAGAGGAATAGCTGGATCATATGGGACATGGATTCTTAAAGTTCTGAGGCAGTTCCACACCGCTTGGCGTAGTGGCTGCACCGGTCTACACTCCCACTGGCAGTGCAGGAGGCTTCCCTTCTCTCCACCTCCTCTCTGACACTTGTTGTTTCCTGTCTGCTTCCTTATAGCCATTCTGACTCCTTTGACCTGCTGTGTCCTTGCAGTTTAGATTTTCATTTTCCTGAGACTTAATGATGGTGAACAAGTTTTCATGCACCTGTTGTCTGTCTTTCGATCTTCTTGAGAGAGATCTCTGTTTCCATCTCTAGCCCAGGTTTTCATTGGCTTGTTGTTTTGTTTCTTGTGGAGACGTATAAGTTAATTGTATCTTTGGGCTTTTCACCCCTTGTCTGATGATTGCTTTGCAAACATCCTCCTTCAGTTGTTGTGCTGTCTTTGCATTGAGTCGGTTTCCTTGACTGGGCAGGAGCGTGTGCATTTGATGTCATCCCATTAGTTTCTTGTTTCCTTTGTTCCCCTTGCCCTGTCAAACATGCTTCTTCGCAATAAGTGGCTCACATAGATGGCAAAGAGCACTCTGCCTAGGTCTTCTCCTACCAGTTTCTTGGCTTCCAAGTGTGCCATTCAAGACTTTAATCCATTTTGAGGTGGTGTGAGTGCCAGGTGTAACATCATGGTGTACTCTCGTTGTGTTCCATGTGGCTGTGCAGGCTTCCCAGCACCGTTTATTGTAGAGACTCTCCTTTCTCCACTGTCTCCTCTTGGCTCCCTGGTTGAATATGGACTATCCATGTACGTTTGAGTTGGGCTCTGGGCTCTCGATTCTGTTGCAGGGGTCTGTCTGCCTGTTTCAGGACCCAGACTGTGCCGTTTCGGTACCTAGCGCTTCATCCTATATGTTGAAATCAGAAAGTTTGATATGTCATGCTTTGTTCATTTTCCTGAGGATTCCCTGGCCTATGCAGTGTCTCTTGTTGCTGGCTAGAAACTTACGGATTCTCTCTTCTATCTCTGTGGGAAATATTGCTGCAACGTTGACTGTCATTGCATGGAATCCACAGATTCCTTTCTCCGGTATGGACCTTTCAAGTGTGTTAATTCTTCCATTCCTACATGCCGGAATATCCTTCTTTTTCCTTGTGTCTTCTTGAATTTCTTTCCCCAAATGTTTTTGGGTTTTCAATGGCCATAGCTTTCACCAGTTATGCTATAGTTCTTCAGAGAGATCTTCTTCTTCGTACTGGCAAGCTCTTGTTTGTTTGTTTGTTTGTTTTTAGCTTCAGTTTTTCTATTCTTTGCAACATTTAATTGGTTTTGTTTTGGCAGAAGTGCAATGCTGTGCTCACATCTGCTGGCAATTCTCCTGTACTTGCTGTGGAAGTCTGGCCCTGTCTTATGTCCCTTCCCATCTGACTCTACACTACCTCGGACACCTGCCCCAGAATGACGGAAGCAGTGGTGAGGAGTCTCACCCCCAGACTTCCACCCGGCCCACACTGGGCCACTGATCCAGAAGGTGCAGAACTCACTGCAGCAACACGGTCTGGCCCCTTTCATGTTCCCTGGGCCACCTGCTGTTGAGTGCAATGGGACTTGAATATGATACTTGAGTGCCACTCTGGCACTGTGTAGATGAGGCCAAGTTGTCTTTCGGGTCCAATGTGATGTCAGAGGATTTGTCATAATTGTGTCTCTGCTGTCCCGTCATGCTTCATGGACACAGGGTTCCAGAGCCCACTTGGTGCAGTCTCATAACTCACCCTTCCCAGTTAGCCCAGGTTTGACCTTCGTTGCCCTTTTTTGGCTTGTGAATTTCTCTGAATTTCAAACGTTCAAGCACAGTCTGTCTAATGATGGACATCATCATTCATTATGGATTATTCAGGTGTGATTTCTGTTCGCCTTCCATTTGCTGGGTTCTTTTTTTCTTTTACATAGTATGCTCGTCATGGTCTTCCTCAGCTATCTCCCTTAGATGTGCTTCGCAGTCCGTTCTCCTTCATTCCAAGTGATTAATTTTGTATTTCTTTAATCATGGTATGTTCTCTGGGCCGAGGTGTGAGTGCTTTTGTGACTTTAGGCTGTTGTCTTTGAATTGCACTGGTCACTGTAGGAATCTTTGCTATCCTAGCCTAGATAAAACTTAGCACTGAGAACACATGATCATCTGGGTTGGTTTGACATCCTGAGATCAGAATCTCCAAATTCGAGGTGGACCTGCAACCCCCTTCAGGGACAAAAATGTTTCCGAGACAAATTAGACAAATCTGATGAATTCCTCTCTCCAGGAAAGATATTTTTCTGTCTCCTTTCCGGATTTGCGAAGTTTGGAACCTGACCACTGATCCTTGAACGTTCCCCTAGATTCTGCCTAGATACGGGATTACTTAATTTCTATAGGCTGTGCCATTTGTTTGCCTTACATCCTCAGCCCTGGCCTGTTTATTTTTCTGAAACAGAATTGTAAAGTTCTAACGTTCAGCCAACTTCCTTGCAGATGGTGTCAAAACACATAGTCAATAATCCTGCTACAGCAAGAGGTAGGGGGAGAGAATTTCATTGGAGGGAAACTGAGCACTCTAGACTGGGAGGGCAGCCTTCCCAAAGGAACGAAGGCCTCTGGAAAAGGGTGCTTTTCAGCACACTTGTAGAGCACTTCCAAAAAAAGAGACATACCCCAAGCATGACAGGGGTCCATTCCCTCAAGGCTTCCAAGACATTTCTTGGGAGACATTAGCATGTACCCAGTGGGGCCCGTGGCGCCAGAGATATGGAAAGTGAGACTGATCTTCAAAGAATGCTAGGGGCCTAAGAAAGTAGACATCGATTCTTGTCTTCAATGTCCTCAAGACATCATTCTTGACTTTGGATTATGCTTAAGGCAGAAGTACAACCTAGGTCTGAAAAGGCCCAAGTGCAGGCTCTAGTTTCCAATCAAGTTGCAAGCTTGATTCAGCACGGCCTCCCTTACACTTGAATAGATGTCAATGTTCTGCTCTCAGTGCTTGTCCCTCCATTCTCGCTTCTTGCCAAGGATTCCTTTCTTATCCCTTGAATCAGAGTCAGTTTGATCTCCTCTACTTTCTATGGCCTCTTTCCGTTTGTCAAAGCTATTTCTGGGTATCTCTCCCTTTAATAGCCTATCCTAGGCCAATCCTCAGACTGTAACCATGCGGCCATCTTGGGGGACATGTTCACCGTGATGTCAAAAATGACCTCAAAATTCTAAGTTGTCCTGACAACCTCCATTCACATAGAGTTTCAGAGCCATCTCAGACCAGTGTGACTCCTCACCTTTACCAAGCAGGATACTTTTTCTTTTTCTGGATTTCTTGTCGTTTTCTAACTTTCTCCTCGAACTTTGAAAGGCCTGCTACATTCTCTCTAGACACTGGTTTGTTTCCTGTAAGATTATCCTGGGTTTTATCTCTTATATCTTGGGTAGATGGCAAAGTGGGTGGACCTTCCCCAGAGAAAGTCATGGACTGCCTCCCAAGTTGAAGTTCCCAGGCAATCTTCTGATGTTCAATGATTGCGTCTTCTCCTAGCACTCTGCCAATTCCACCTTGGCAGGTCACATGTTTTCCTTCCTTCTTCCTTGGCGAAGTGTACCAGATGCGCTCATATATTGTAATAGTCTCATAGTTCTTTTTCTGGGGATTCTTGATAAGGTATCCATACAATTGACACTTATTTATGATCCCTGTCCGCACTGTACCATGACATCTATATTTCCTAACACTGCTAATGTGATCTGCACCCGTGATGTGAAACAGAGAGGCCTGGGCCGCCCAAGCGAAACATGGTCACTTACCCGCTCCACCACAGGGCAGGCCCTGAATTGTACTTTTGGACCAACCTTTTGCCTGAACTTGGGAAGACGTTGGCCTGTTTGGATTCCTCGTGAAGGTGGTTAGTAGCAACATCATGGACTGTAAGATTTACCGTTGGTTCATGGTTTTGGGACTGATCATGTTCTCTTGGTAGTATTCCTCTTCATCTAATCCAATGGTCTACATTACTGTAGCATCCGTAAGCATTTTGAGGTGATTTTCCATACTTGGAAGTTCACCTTCTCTAATCTCTTTCAGCCCCCAAACCTTTATGCCGTCATTCTGTACCACTTTTTGGATTTTTGATTTTTGGTGAATTTATTGCCATAACCCTGCATTAGAACATCCTATATCTTTCAGATTTGCATCCTCATCTATTTAGACTTATGTGTACATTACATCATCTTCACCAGCAGAAGCCTAATCACAGGCCCTCACCACACACTTGTGCCTCATCATCTCTTTCTCCCTCCCTCACTGCCTCGCTTTGCCTCTGGGAACCCCCAATCAAATGTCCCGTGCCACCTGTTGGTTAATGCTTGTTTATTCTTCTCCTTGTAAGTGAGATCCTACGGTATTTGACTTTCTCCCTGGGGCTTGTTTCACTTCCCCTAAAACCCTCACAGCCATTCTGGTGATCAAAATGGCTGTATTGCATCCTTTGTCCCGGCTGAGTGGTATACGATTGTGTGGCTATAGCCCATCCTTCTGCATTCGTCCCTTGCTAAGCACCAGGGCGGCTTCCAAGTCTTGGCTAGTGGGAGTAAGGCTGTGCTGAACTCGGCAGTGTACATGTCTTTATGCAATAGTGTTTCCAGGATCTTTAGATCAACTCACCGCAGAGGAATATCTGGATCATATGGGACAAGGATTCTTAAATTTCTGAGGCAGTTCCACACTGCTTGGCATAGTGGCTGCACCGGTTTCCAATCCCACCAGCAGTGCAGTAGTCTTCCCTTCTCTCCACCTCCTCGCTGCCACTTGTTTCCTGTCTGCTTCCTTATAGCCATTCTGACCACAGTGAGCTGCTGTGCCCTTGCAGTTTGCATTTGCATTGGCCTGAGACTTGATGATGGTGAACAAATATTCATGCACCTGTTGGCCCTCTTTCGATATTCTTGGGAGAAATCTGTGTTTCCATCTTTTGCCCAGGTTTTAATTGGCTTTTTGTTTTGTTTCTTGTGGAGAGGTGCAAGTTGATTGTATGTTTGGGCTTTTCACCCGTTGTCCGATGTGTGGTTTGCAAACATCATCTCCCAGTTGTTGTGCTGTCTTTGCATTGAGTCGTTGGTTTCCTTGATTGGGCAGAAGCTTGTGCATTTGATGTGGTCCCATTTGTTTCTTGTTTCCTTTGTTGCCCTTGCCCAGTCGGACTTGCTTCTTCCAAATAGGTGGCTCAGACAGATTGCAAAGAGCACTCTGCCTAGGTCTTCTCCTACAAGGTTCATGGTTTCAAGTCTGCCATTCAAGGCTTTAATCGATTTCCAGAATGTATGTGAGACAGGTGTAACATCATGGTGTACTCTCGTTGTGCTCCATGTGGCTGTGCAGGCTTGCCAGCACCGTTGATTCTCCTTTCTCCACTGTCTCCTAGTGGATCCCTGGTCGAAAATTGGATGTCCATGTAAGTTTGAGTTGGGCTCGGGGCTCTCAATTCAGTTTCATGGGTCTGTGTGCCTGTTTTAGGGCCCAGACTGTGCCGTTTTGGAACCTAGCACTTCGTCCTTTATGTTGAAAGCATAAAGTGTGACACGTCCTGCTTAGTTCGTTTTCCTTAGGATTCCTTTGCCTATTCAGGGTCACTTCTTGCTGGCTAGAAACTTTCGGGTTCTGTGTTGTATCTCTGTGCCAAATATTGCTGCAACATTGAATGGGATTGCATGGAATCCAGAGATTCCTTTCTCTGGTATGGACGTTTCAAGTGTGTTGATGCTTCCACTCCTAGATCCTGGAATCTCCTTCTTTCCCCTTGTTTCTTCTTGAATTTCTTTCCCAAACGTTTCCTAGTTGTTGATTGACATAGCTTTCCCCTGTTTTGCTAAGGTTCTTCATAGAGATCTTAGTCTTCTCACTGGCAAGCTGGTTTTTATTTTTTTTTAGCTTCAGTTTTTTTATACTTCACAACGTTTAATTGGTTTTATTTTGGCAGAACTGCCTCGCAGAGCTCACATCTGCTGGCAATGCTCCTGTATTTGCTGTGGAAGTCTGGCCCTGTCTAATGTCACTTTCCATCTGCCTCTAGACTACCTCGGATGCCGGCCCCAGAATGACTGAAGCAGTGGTGAGCAGGCACACCGTGTTGGTCCACGTGCCCCACATCAGGCCACCCACCCAGAAGGTTCGGACGTCACCACTGCACCACCGGCTGGCCCCTTTAATGTTCCATTGGCAACCTGCAGTTGAGGGCAATGGGACTTGAATATGCTACTTGAGCCCAACTCTGGCACTGTGTAGATGAGGCCAGGTTGTTGTTCGGGTCCACTGCGATGTCAGAGGATTGGTCATAATCGTGTCTCTGCTGTCCCGGCAAGCTTCATGGACACACGGTTTCCTGGCCCGCTTGGAGCAGTCTCATAGCTCACCCTTCAGACTTAGCCCAGCCTTGACCTTCGCTGCCGTCTTTTGGCTTGTGAATTTCTCTGCCTTTCAAACGTTCCAGCAGAGTCTGTCTAAAGACGGACATCATCTTTCATTGTGGATTATCCAGGGGTGATTTCTGTTCGCCTTCCATTTTCTGGGACCTTTGTCTCTTTTCCATAGGAGAATCGTCATGGTATTTCTCAGCTATCCCCCTGAGACATGCTTATCAGTCCGTTCCCCTTCATTCCAAGTGATTCATTCACCATGATGTTACACCTGGCACACACACCACCTGAAATGAATCAAAGCCTTGAATGGCAGACTTGAAACCGTGAACCTTGTAGCAGAAGACCTAGGCAGAGTGCTCTTTGCCATCGGTCTGAGCCGCCTGTTTGGAAGAAGCAAGTCCGACTGGGCCAGGGCAACCAAGTCAACAAGAAACCAACGGGACCACGTCAAATGCGGACGCTTCTGCCCAGTGAAGGAAACCATCGACTGAATGCAAAGATAGCACAACGACTGGGGGAGGATGTTTGCAAACCACACATCGGACAAGGGGTGAAAAGCCCAAAGATGCAATCAACTCGCACGTCCCCACAGGAAAAAAACAACAACAAGCCAATGAAAACCTGGGCAGAAGATGGAAACAGAGATTTCTGCCAAGAAGATCGAAAGAGGGCCAACGGGTGCATGAACACTTGTTCACCGTCATGAAGTCTCAGGCCAATGCAAATGCAAACTGCAAGGGCACAGCAGCTCACTGTGGTCAGAATGGCTATAAGGAAGCAGACAGGAAGCCACAAGTGTCAGAGAGGAGGTGGAGAGAAGGGAAGCCTCCTGCACCGTTGGTGGGAGTGCAGACCGGTGCAGCCACTACGCCAAGCGGTGTGGAACTGCCTCAGAACTTTAAGAATCCATGTCCCATATGATCCAGCTATTCCTCTGCGGCGTGTTGATCCAAAGAACTCGGAAACACTCCTGCCTAAAGACATGTGCACCGCTGAGTTCACCACAGCGTCGCTCCCACTACCCAAGACTTGGAAGCCTCCCTGGAGCCCAGCAAGGGACGAGTGCAGAAGGAAGATGGGCTATAGCCACGCAATGGCATACCAGTCAGCCGGAACCAAGGATGCAATCCAGCCACTTGTGACCACCAGAATGGCTGTGAGGGTTTTAGGGAAGTGAAACAAGCCCCAGGGAGCAAGGCAAGTACCGTAGGACCTCACTTAAGAGGAGAAGGAAAAACAAGCGGTCAGGAACAGGTGGCACGGGACATTTGATTGGGGGTTCCCAGAGACAAAGCGGGGAG
Source organism: Equus asinus (assembly GCF_041296235.1). Lineage (NCBI taxonomy): Eukaryota > Metazoa > Chordata > Mammalia > Perissodactyla > Equidae > Equus > Equus asinus. The sequence continues at coordinate 10,044,978 of NC_091809.1, forward strand.
GTGTGAGAGGGTGAAACAGATGATGAGGCACAAGTGTGTGGTGAGGGCCTGCTATTAGGCTTACGCAGGGGAAGATGATGTAAGCTACACGGAAGTCTACATCGATGAGGATGCAAATCGGAAAGATATAGGATGTTCTAATGCAGGGTTGCGGCAATAAATTCACCTAAAAGCAAAAAAAATCCAAAATGGGGTCCAGAATGACGGCATAAAGCTTTGGGGCTGAAAGAGATTAGAGAAGGTGAACTTCCAAGGCTGGAAAATCACCTCAAAATGCGTACTGATGCTACAGAAAGGTAGACCCTTCCAAATAGATGAAGAGGAATACTACCCACAGAACATGCTGCCTGCTAAACCCATGCACCAACGGAAAAGGTTACCGTCCAGGATGTTACTACTAATCACCTTCACGAATAATCCAAACAGGCCCACGTGTTCCCAAGCTCAGGCCAAAGGTTGGTCCAAAAGTCCAATTCAGGGCCGGCCCTGTGGCGGAGCGGGTAAGTGCCCACGTTCCGCCTGGCCGGCCCAGGCCTCACTGTTTCACATCACGGGTGCAGATCACATTAGCAGTGTTAGGACATACAGATTTCATGGTACGGTGCGGACAGGGATCATAAACTAAGTAGCAATGGTGAGGTCACCTTATCAATACGCACAAGAAAAAGAACCGTGAGGCTTTTACAATCCATGAACGAATCTGGTACACTTCCCCAGAGGAAGAAGGAAGGAAAACATGGGACCTGCCAAGGTGGAATCGGCAGAGTGCTAGGAGATGGCACGATCATTGCGCATCAGAGGACTGCCCGGGCAACTTCAACTTGGGAGGGAGTCCAGGACTTTCTCTGGGGAACGTCCACCCACTTGGCCATCTACATAAAATGTAAGAGGTAAAACCCAGTATAAACTTACAGGACAGAAACAAGTGTCTAGAGAGAATGTAGCAGGCCTTCCAAAGTTCGAGGAGCAAGACAGAAACCGACAAGAAATCGAGAAAAAGGAAAACTATCCTACCAGGAAAGGGTGAGGAGTCGGACTGGCCTGAGATGGCTCTGAAACTCTGTGTGCACGCAGGTTGTCAGGACAACTTCGAATTTTGAGGTTGTTTATGACATCACGAGGATCCTGTCCGCCAAGATGGCCGCACGGTTACAGACTGAGGATTGGCCTAGGCTAGGCTATTACAGGGAGGGATACCCAGAAACAGCTTTGAGAAACAGAAAGCGGACACAGAAACTGGAAGACATAAAACAGACGCTGATTCGAGGGGTAGGAAAGGGATCCTTGGCAAGAAGCGAGAATAGAGGGACAAGCCCCGAGAGGAGAACGTTGTCATCTATTCAAGTCTATGGGGAGGCCATGCTGATTCAAGCTTGCAACTTGATTGGAAGCAAGAGGCCGGACTTGGGCCTTATCAGACCTACGTGGTCCTTCTGCCTTAAGCATAAGCCAAAGTCAAGAATGAGGGCTTGAGGACGTTGAAGAGAAGACTCGATGCCTCCTTTCCTAGGCCCCTGGCATTCTTTGCAGATCAGTCTCACTTTCCATAGCTCTGGCGTCACGGGGGCCCACCGGGTACATGCTAATGTGTCCCAAGAGATGTCTTGGAAGCCTTGAAGGAATGGAGCCCCGTCACGCTTGGGCTATGTCTCTTTGTTTGGAAGTGCTCTACAAGGGTGCTGAAAAGCACCCTTTTCCACAGGGCTTCGTTCCTTCATGAGGGCTGCCCGCCCAGGCTAGTGTGCTCAGTTTGCCTCCATTGAAATTCTCTCCCCCTACCTCTTGCCGTAGAAGGATTATTGATTATGTGTTTTGACACCACATGTAAGGAAGTGGGCTGAAAATGAGAACATTACAATTCTGTTTCAAGAAAAATAAACAGGCCAGGGCTGAGGATGTAAGGCAAACAAATGGCACAGCCTATAGAAATAAAGTAAGCCCGTATCTAGACGGCACCTGGGGGAACGTTCCAGGATCAGGGGTGAAGTTCGAAACTTCCCAAATCCGGAAAGGAGACAGAAAAATATCTTTCCTGGAGAGAGGAATTCATCAGATTTGTCTAATTTGTCTCGGAAACATTGTGTCCGTGAAGGGGGATGCCAGGACCACCTCGAGTTTGGAGTTTGTGACCTCAGGATGTCAAACCAACCCAGATGACCACGTGTTCCCAGTGCTTAGTTTGACCCAGGCTAGGACAGCAAAGACTCCTTCGAGTGACCGGTGCAAATTCAAAGACAACAACCAAGAGTCACGAAAGCACTTACACCTCGGCCTAGAGAACATACGGTGATCCCAGAAATGCAAAATGAATCACTTGGAATGAAGGGGAACGGACTGATAATCATGTCTAAGGGGGATAGCTGAGAAATACCATGACGATTCTCCTATGGAAAAGAGACAAAGGTCCCAGAAAATGGAAGGCGAACACAAATCACCCCTGGATAATCCACAATGAAAGATGATGTCCGTCTTTAGACAGACTCTGCTGGAACGTTTGAAAGGCAGAGAAATTCACAAGCCAAAAGACGGCAGCGAAGGTCAAGGCTGGGCTAAGTGGGAAGGGTGAGCTATGAGACTGCTCCAAGCGGGCCAGGAAACCGTGTGTCCGTGGAGCTTGCCGGGACAGCAGAGACACGATTATGACCAATCCTCTGACATCGCAGTGGACCCGAAAAACAACCTGGCCTCATCTACACAGTGCCAGAGTTGGGCTCAAGTAGCATATTCAAGTCCCATTGCCCTCAACTGCAGGTTGCCAACGGAACATGAAAGGGGCCGGCCGGTGGTGCAGCGGTGAGGTCCGCACCTTCTGGGTCGGTGGCCCGGGGTGGGCCGGGTGGACCCTCGGGTGGGCCTGCTCACCACTGCTTCAGGCATTCTGGGGCAGGCGTCCGAGGTAGTGTAGAGGCAGATGGGAAGGGACGTTAGCCAGGGCCAGACTTCCACAGCAAATACAGGAGCATTGCCAGCAGATGTGAGCTCAGCGATGCACTTCTGCCAGAGCAAAACCGATTCAAAGTTGCAAAGCATAGAGAAACTGAAGCTGAAAAGAAAAAGTGAACAACTGCATGCCAGTGAGAAGGATGAGATCTCTATGAAGAAACTTAGCAAAACAGGTGAAAGCCATGGCAATGGAAAACTAACAAACGTTGGGGGAAAGAAATTCAAGAAGACACAAGGAGAAAGAAGGAGATTCCAGGATCTAGGAGTGGAAGCAGCAACACACTGGAAACGTCCCTACCGGAGCAAGGAATCTCTGGATTCCATGCAATCCCAGTCAAAGTTGCAGCAATGTTTCCCACAGAGACAGAAGAGGGCATCCTAAAGCTTCTAGCCAGCAACAAGAGACCCTGACTAGGCAAAGGAATCCTCAGGAAAACGAAAAAAGCAGGACGTGGCACACTTTCCGATTTCAACATATAGGACGAAGCACTAGGTACCGAGACGGCACAGTCTGGGCCCCAAAACAGGCACACAGACCCATGCAACAGAATCGAGAACCCAGAGCCCAACTCAAACGTACATGGACAGCCCATTTTCGACCAGGGAGCCAAGAGGAGACAGCGGAGAAAGGAGAGTCTCTACCATAAACGGTGCTGGGAAGCCTGCACAGCCACCTGGAACACAACGACAGTACACCATGATGTTACACCTGGCACACACACCACCTGAAATGGATCAAAGCCTTGAATGGCAGACTTGAAACCGTGAACCTTGTAGCAGAAGACCTAGGCAGAGTGCTCTTTGCCATCGGTCTGAGCCGCCTGTTTGGAAGAAGCAAGTCCGGCTGGGCCAGGGCAACCAAGTCAACAAGAAACCAACGGGACCACGTCAAATGCGGACGCTTCTGCCCAGTGAAGGAAACCATCGACTGAATGCAAAGATAGCACAACGACTGGGGGAGGATGTTTGCAAACCACACATCGGACAAGGGGTGAAAAGCCCAAAGATGCAATCAACTCGCACGTCCCCACAGGAAAAAAACAACAACAAGCCAATGAAAACCTGGGCAGAAGATGGAAACAGAGATTTCTGCCAAGAAGATCGAAAGAGGGCCAACGGGTGCATGAACACTTGTTCACCGTCATGAAGTCTCAGGCCAATGCAAATGCAAACTGCAAGGGCACAGCACCTCACTGTGGTCAGAATGGCTATAAGGAAGCAGACAGGAAGCCACAAGTGTCAGAGAGGAGGTGGAGAGAAGGGAAGCCTCCTGCACCGTTGGTGGGAGTGCAGACCGGTGCAGCCACTACGCCAAGCGGTGTGGAACTGCCTCAGAACTTTAAGAATCCATGTCCCATATGATCCAGCTATTCCTCTGCGGCGTGTTGATCCAAAGAACTCGGAAACACTCCTGCCTAAAGACATGTGCACCGCTGAGTTCACCACAGCGTCGCTCCCACTACCCAAGACTTGGAAGCCTCCCTGGAGCCCAGCAAGGGACGAGTGCAGAAGGAAGATGGGCTATAGCCACGCAATGGCATACCAGTCAGCCGGAACCAAGGATGCAATCCAGCCACTTGTGACCACCAGAATGGCTGTGAGGGTTTTAGGGAAGTGAAACAAGCCCCAGGGAGCAAGGCAAGTACCGTAGGACCTCACTTAAGAGGAGAAGGAAAAACAAGCGGTCAGGAACAGGTGGCACGGGACATTTGATTGGGGGTTCCCAGAGACAAAGCGGGGAGGTGTGAGAGGGTGAAACAGATGATGAGGCACAAGTGTGTGGTGAGGGCCTGCTATTAGGCTTACGCAGGGGAAGATGATGTAAGCTACACGGAAGTCTACATCGATGAGGATGCAAATCGGAAAGATATAGGATGTTCTAATGCAGGGTTGCGGCAATAAATTCACCTAAAAGCAAAAAAAATCCAAAATGGGGTCCAGAATGACGGCATAAATCTTTGGGGCTGAAAGAGATTAGAGAGGGTGAACTTCCAAGGCTGGAAAATCACCTCAAAATGCGTACTGATGCTACAGAAAGGTAGACCCTTCCAAATAGATGAAGAGGAATACTACCCACAGAACATACTGCCTGCTAAACCCATGCACCAACGGAAAAGGTTACCGTCCAGGATGTTACTACTAATCACCTTCACGAATAATCCAAACAGGCCCACGTGTTCCCAAGCTCAGGCAAAAGGTTGGTCCAAAAGTCCAATTCAGGGCCGGCCCTGTGGCGGAGCGGGTAAGTGCCCACGTTCCGCTTGGCCGGCCCAGGCCTCACTGTTTCACATCACGGGTGCAGATCACATTGGCAGTGTTAGGACATACAGATTTCATGGTACGGTGCGGACAGGGATCATAAACTAAGTAGCAATGGTGAGGTCACCTTACCAATACGCACCAGAAAAAGAACCGTGAGGCTTTTACAATCCATGAACGAATCTGGTACACTTCCCCAGAGGAAGAAGGAAGGAAAACATGGGACCTGCCAAGGTGGAATCGGCAGAGTGCTAGGAGATGGCACGATCATTGCGCATCAGAGGACTGCCCGGGCAACTTCAACTTGGGAGGGAGTCCAGGACTTTCTCTGGGGAACGTCCACCCACTTGGCCATCTACATAAAATGTAAGAGGTAAAACCCAGGATAATCTTACAGGACAGAAACCAGTGTCTAGAGAGAATGTAGCAGGCCTTCCAAAGTTCGAGGAGCAAGACAGAAACCGACAAGAAATCGAGAAAAAGGAAAACTATCCTACCAGGAAAGGGTGAGGAGTCGGACTGGCCTGAGATGGCTCTGAAACTCTGTGTGCACGCAGGTTGTCAGGACAACTTCGAATTTTGAGGTTGTTTATGACATCACGAGGATCCTGTCCGCCAAGATGGCCGCACGGTTACAGACTGAGGATTGGCCTAGGCTAGGCTATTACAGGGAGGGATACCCAGAAACAGCTTTGAGAAACAGAAAGCGGACACAGAAACTGGAAGACATAAAACAGACGCTGATTCGAGGGGTAGGAAAGGAATCCTTGGCAAGAAGCGAGAATAGAGGGACAAGCCCCGAGAGGAGAACGTTGTCATCTATTCAAGTCTATGGGGAGGCCATGCTGATTCAAGCTTGCAACTTGATTGGAAGCAAGAGGCCGGACTTGGGCCTTATCAGACCTACGTGGTCCTTCTGCCTTAAGCATCAGCCAAAGTCAAGAATGAGGGCTTGAGGACGTTGAAGAGAAGACTCGATGCCTCCTTTCCTAGGCCCCTGGCATTCTTTGCAGATCAGTCTCACTTTCCATAGCTCTGGCGTCACGGGGGCCCACCGGGTACATGCTAATGTGTCCCAAGAGATGTCTTGGAAGCCTTGAAGGAATGGAGCCCCGTCACGCTTGGGCTATGTCTCTTTGTTTGGAAGTGCTCTACAAGGGTGCTGAAAAGCACCCTTTTCCACAGGGCTTTGTTCCTTCGTGAAGGCTGCCCGGCCAGCCTAGTGTGCTCAGTTTGCCTCCATCGAAATTCTCTCCCCCTACCTCTTGCCGTAGAAGGATTATTGATTATGTGTTTTGACACCACATGTAAGGAAGTGGGCTGAAAATGAGAACATTACAATTCTGTTTCAAGAAAAATAAACAGGCCAGGGCTGAGGATGTAAGGCAAACAAATGGCACAGCCTATAGAAATAAAGTAAGCCCGTATCTAGACGGCACCTGGGGGAACGTTCCAGGATCAGGGGTGAAGTTCGAAACTTCCCAAATCCGGAAAGGAGACAGAAAAATATCTTTCCTGGAGAGAGGGATTCATCAGATTCGTCTAATTTGTCTCGGAAACATTGTGTCCGTGAAGGGGGATGCCAGGACCACCTCGAGTTTGGAGTTTGTGACCTCAGGATGTCAAACCAACCCAGATGACCACGTGTTCCCAGTGCTTAGTTTGACCCAGGCTAGGACAGCAAAGACTCCTTCGAGTGACCGGTGCAAATTCAAAGACAACAACCAAGAGTCACGAAAGCACTCACACCTCGGCCTAGAGAACATACGGTGATTCCAGAAATGCAAAATGAATCACTTGGAATGAAGGGGAACGGACTGATAAGCATGTCTAAGGGGGATAGCTGAGAAATACCATGACGATTCTCCTATGGAAAAGAGACAAAGGTCCCAGAAAATGGAAGGCGAACAGAAATCACCCCTGGATAATCCACAATGAAAGATGATGTCCGTCTTTAGACAGACTCTGCTGGAACTTTTGAAAGGCAGAGAAATTCACAAGCCAAAAGACGGCAGCGAAGGTCAAGGCTGGGCTAAGTGGGAAGGGTGAGCTATGAGACTGCTCCGAGCGGGCCAGGAAACCGTGTGTCCGTGAAGCTTGCCGGGACAGCAGAGACACGATTATGACCAATCCTCTGACATCGCAGTGGACCCGAAAAACAACCTGGCCTCATCTACACAGTGCCAGAGTTGGGCTCAAGTAGCATATTCAAGTCCCATTGCCCTCAACTGCAGGTTGCCAACGGAACATGAAAGGGGCCGGCCGGTGGTGCAGCGGTGAGGTCCGCACCTTCTGGGTCGGTGGCCCGGGGTGGGCCGGGTGGACCCTCGGGTGGGCCTGCTCACCACTGCTTCAGGCATTCTGGGGCAGGCGTCCGAGGTAGTGTAGAGGCAGATGGGAAGGGACGTTAGCCAGGGCCAGACTTCCACAGCAAATACAGGAGCATTGCCAGCAGATGTGAGCTCAGCGATGCACTTCTGCCAGAGCAAAACCGATTCAAAGTTGCAAAGCATAGAGAAACTGAAGCTGAAAAGAAAAAGTGAACAACTGCATGCCAGTGAGAAGGATGAGATCTCTATGAAGAAACTTAGCAAAACAGGTGAAAGCCATGGCAATGGAAAACTAACAAACGTTGGGGGAAAGAAATTCAAGAAGACACAAGGAGAAAGAAGGAGATTCCAGGATCTAGGAGTGGAAGCAGCAACACACTGGAAACGTCCCTACCGGAGCAAGGAATCTCTGGATTCCATGCAATCCCAGTCAAAGTTGCAGCAATGTTTCCCACAGAGACAGAAGAGGGCATCCTAAAGCTTCTAGCCAGCAACAAGAGACCCTGACTAGGCAAAGGAATCCTCAGGAAAACGAAAAAAGCAGGACGTGGCACACTTTCCGATTTCAACATATAGGACGAAGCACTAGGTACCGAGACGGCACAGTCTGGGCCCCAAAACAGGCACACAGACCCATGCAACAGAATCGAGAACCCAGAGCCCAACTCAAACGTACATGGACAGCCCATTTTCGACCAGGGAGCCAAGAGGAGACAGTGGAGAAAGGAGAGTCTCTACCATAAACGGTGCTGGGAAGCCTGCACAGCCACCTGGAACACAACGACAGTACACCATGATGTTACACCTGGCACACACACCACCTGAAATGGATCAAAGCCTTGAATGGCAGACTTGAAACCGTGAACCTTGTAGCAGAAGACCTAGGCAGAGTGCTCTTTGCCATCGGTCTGAGCCGCCTGTTTGGAAGAAGCAAGTCCGGCTGGGCCAGGGCAACCAAGTCAACAAGAAACCAACGGGACCACGTCAAATGCAGACGCTTCTGCCCAGTGAAGGAAACCATCGACTGAATGCAAAGATAGCACAACGACTGGGGGAGGATGTTTGCAAACCACACATCGGACAAGGGGTGAAAAGCCCAAAGATGCAATCAACTCGCACGTCCCCACAGGAAAAAAACAACAACAAGCCAATGAAAACCTGGGCAGAAGATGGAAACAGAGATTTCTGCCAAGAAGATCGAAAGAGGGCCAACGGGTGCATGAACACTTGTTCACCGTCATGAAGTCTCAGGCCAATGCAAATGCAAACTGCAAGGGCACAGCAGCTCACTGTGGTCAGAATGGCTATAAGGAAGCAGACAGGAAGCCACAAGTGTCAGAGAGGAGGTGGAGAGAAGGGAAGCCTCCTGCACCGTTGGTGGGAGTGCAGACCGGTGCAGCCACTACGCCAAGCGGTGTGGAACTGCCTCAGAACTTTAAGAATCCATGTCCCATATGATCCAGCTATTCCTCTGCGGCGTGTTGATCCAAAGAACTCGGAAACACTCCTGCCTAAAGACATGTGCACCGCTGAGTTCACCACAGCGTCGCTCCCACTACCCAAGACTTGGAAGCCTCCCTGGAGCCCAGCAAGGGACGAGTGCAGAAGGAAGATGGGCTATAGCCACGCAATGGCATACCAGTCAGCCGGAACCAAGGATGCAATCCAGCCACTTGTGACCACCAGAATGGCTGTGAGGGTTTTAGGGAAGTGAAACAAGCCCCAGGGAGCAAGGCAAGTACCGTAGGACCTCACTTAAGAGGAGAAGGAAAAACAAGCGGTCAGGAACAGGTGGCACGGGACATTTGATTGGGGGTTCCCAGAGACAAAGCGGGGAGGTGTGAGAGGGTGAAACAGATGATGAGGCACAAGTGTGTGGTGAGGGCCTGCTATTAGGCTTACGCAGGGGAAGATGATGTAAGCTACACGGAAGTCTACATCGATGAGGATGCAAATCGGAAAGATATAGGATGTTCTAATGCAGGGTTGCGGCAATAAATTCACCTAAAAGCAAAAAAAATCCAAAATGGGGTCCAGAATGACGGCATAAATCTTTGGGGCTGAAAGAGATTAGAGAGGGTGAACTTCCAAGGCTGGAAAATCACCTCAAAATGCGTACTGATGCTACAGAAAGGTAGACCCTTCCAAATAGATGAAGAGGAATACTACCCACAGAACATACTGCCTGCTAAACCCATGCACCAACGGAAAAGGTTACCGTCCAGGATGTTACTACTAATCACCTTCACGAATAATCCAAACAGGCCCACGTGTTCCCAAGCTCAGGCAAAAGGTTGGTCCAAAAGTCCAATTCAGGGCCGGCCCTGTGGCGGAGCGGGTAAGTGCCCACGTTCCGCTTGGCCGGCCCAGGCCTCACTGTTTCACATCACGGGTGCAGATCACATTGGCAGTGTTAGGACATACAGATTTCATGGTACGGTGCGGACAGGGATCATAAACTAAGTAGCAATGGTGAGGTCACCTTACCAATACGCACCAGAAAAAGAACCGTGAGGCTTTTACAATCCATGAACGAATCTGGTACACTTCCCCAGAGGAAGAAGGAAGGAAAACATGGGACCTGCCAAGGTGGAATCGGCAGAGTGCTAGGAGATGGCACGATCATTGCGCATCAGAGGACTGCCCGGGCAACTTCAACTTGGGAGGGAGTCCAGGACTTTCTCTGGGGAACGTCCACCCACTTGGCCATCTACATAAAATGTAAGAGGTAAAACCCAGGATAATCTTACAGGACAGAAACCAGTGTCTAGAGAGAATGTAGCAGGCCTTCCAAAGTTCGAGGAGCAAGACAGAAACCGACAAGAAATCGAGAAAAAGGAAAACTATCCTACCAGGAAAGGGTGAGGAGTCGGACTGGCCTGAGATGGCTCTGAAACTCTGTGTGCACGCAGGTTGTCAGGACAACTTCGAATTTTGAGGTTGTTTATGACATCACGAGGATCCTGTCCGCCAAGATGGCCGCACGGTTACAGACTGAGGATTGGCCTAGGCTAGGCTATTACAGGGAGGGATACCCAGAAACAGCTTTGAGAAACAGAAAGCGGACACAGAAACTGGAAGACATAAAACAGACGCTGATTCGAGGGGTAGGAAAGGAATCCTTGGCAAGAAGCGAGAATAGAGGGACAAGCCCCGAGAGGAGAACGTTGTCATCTATTCAAGTCTATGGGGAGGCCATGCTGATTCAAGCTTGCAACTTGATTGGAAGCAAGAGGCCGGACTTGGGCCTTATCAGACCTACGTGGTCCTTCTGCCTTAAGCATCAGCCAAAGTCAAGAATGAGGGCTTGAGGACGTTGAAGAGAAGACTCGATGCCTCCTTTCCTAGGCCCCTGGCATTCTTTGCAGATCAGTCTCACTTTCCATAGCTCTGGCGTCACGGGGGCCCACCGGGTACATGCTAATGTGTCCCAAGAGATGTCTTGGAAGCCTTGAAGGAATGGAGCCCCGTCACGCTTGGGCTATGTCTCTTTGTTTGGAAGTGCTCTACAAGGGTGCTGAAAAGCACCCTTTTCCACAGGGCTTTGTTCCTTCGTGAAGGCTGCCCGGCCAGCCTAGTGTGCTCAGTTTGCCTCCATCGAAATTCTCTCCCCCTACCTCTTGCCGTAGAAGGATTATTGATTATGTGTTTTGACACCACATGTAAGGAAGTGGGCTGAAAATGAGAACATTACAATTCTGTTTCAAGAAAAATAAACAGGCCAGGGCTGAGGATGTAAGGCAAACAAATGGCACAGCCTATAGAAATAAAGTAAGCCCGTATCTAGACGGCACCTGGGGGAACGTTCCAGGATCAGGGGTGAAGTTCGAAACTTCCCAAATCCGGAAAGGAGACAGAAAAATATCTTTCCTGGAGAGAGGGATTCATCAGATTCGTCTAATTTGTCTCGGAAACATTGTGTCCGTGAAGGGGGATGCCAGGACCACCTCGAGTTTGGAGTTTGTGACCTCAGGATGTCAAACCAACCCAGATGACCACGTGTTCCCAGTGCTTAGTTTGACCCAGGCTAGGACAGCAAAGACTCCTTCGAGTGACCGGTGCAAATTCAAAGACAACAACCAAGAGTCACGAAAGCACTCACACCTCGGCCTAGAGAACATACGGTGATTCCAGAAATGCAAAATGAATCACTTGGAATGAAGGGGAACGGACTGATAAGCATGTCTAAGGGGGATAGCTGAGAAATACCATGACGATTCTCCTATGGAAAAGAGACAAAGGTCCCAGAAAATGGAAGGCGAACAGAAATCACCCCTGGATAATCCACAATGAAAGATGATGTCCGTCTTTAGACAGACTCTGCTGGAACTTTTGAAAGGCAGAGAAATTCACAAGCCAAAAGACGGCAGCGAAGGTCAAGGCTGGGCTAAGTGGGAAGGGTGAGCTATGAGACTGCTCCAAGCGGGCCAGGAAACCGTGTGTCCGTGAAGCTTGCCGGGACAGCAGAGACACGATTATGACCAATCCTCTGACATCGCAGTGGACCCGAAAAACAACCTGGCCTCATCTACAAAGTGCCAGAGTTGGGCTCAAGTAGCATATTCAAGTCCCATTGCCCTCAACTGCAGGTTGCCAACGGAACATGAAAGGGGCCGGCCGGTGGTGCAGCGGTGAGGTCCGCACCTTCTGGGTCGGTGGCCCGGGGTGGGCCGGGTGGACCCTCGGGTGGGCCTGCTCACCACTGCTTCAGGCATTTTGGGGCAGGCGTCCGAGGTAGTGTAGAGGCAGATGGGAAGGGACGTTAGCCAGGGCCAGACTTCCACAGCAAATACAGGAGCATTGCCAGCAGATGTGAGCTCAGCGATGCACTTCTGCCAGAGCAAAACCGATTCAAAGTTGCAAAGCATAGAGAAACTGAAGCTGAAAAGAAAAAGTGAACAACTGCATGCCAGTGAGAAGGATGAGATCTCTATGAAGAAACTTAGCAAAACAGGTGAAAGCCATGGCAATGGAAAACTAACAAACGTTGGGGGAAAGAAATTCAAGAAGACACAAGGAGAAAGAAGGAGATTCCAGGATCTAGGAGTGGAAGCAGCAACACACTGGAAACGTCCCTACCGGAGCAAGGAATCTCTGGATTCCATGCAATCCCAGTCAAAGTTGCAGCAATGTTTCCCACAGAGACAGAAGAGGGCATCCTAAAGCTTCTAGCCAGCAACAAGAGACCCTGACTAGGCAAAGGAATCCTCAGGAAAACGAAAAAAGCAGGACGTGGCACACTTTCCGATTTCAACATATAGGACGAAGCACTAGGTACCGAGACGGCACAGTCTGGGCCCCAAAACAGGCACACAGACCCATGCAACAGAATCGAGAACCCAGAGCCCAACTCAAACGTACATGGACAGCCCATTTTCGACCAGGGAGCCAAGAGGAGACAGCGGAGAAAGGAGAGTCTCTACCATAAACGGTGCTGGGAAGCCTGCACAGCCACCTGGAACACAACGACAGTACACCATGATGTTACACCTGGCACACACACCACCTGAAATGGATCAAAGCCTTGAATGGCAGACTTGAAACCGTGAACCTTGTAGCAGAAGACCTAGGCAGAGTGCTCTTTGCCATCGGTCTGAGCCGCCTGTTTGGAAGAAGCAAGTCCGGCTGGGCCAGGGCAACCAAGTCAACAAGAAACCAACGGGACCACGTCAAATGCGGACGCTTCTGCCCAGTGAAGGAAACCATCGACTGAATGCAAAGATAGCACAACGACTGGGGGAGGATGTTTGCAAACAACACATCGGACAAGGGGTGAAAAGCCCAAAGATGCAATCAACTCGCACGTCCCCACAGGAAAAAAAAAACAACAAGCCAATGAAAACCTGGGCAGAAGATGGAAACAGAGATTTCTGCCAAGAAGATCGAAAGAGGGCCAACGGGTGCATGAACACTTGTTCACCGTCATGAAGTCTCAGGCCAATGCAAATGCAAACTGCAAGGGCACAGCAGCTCACTGTGGTCAGAATGGCTATAAGGAAGCAGACAGGAAGCCACAAGTGTCAGAGAGGAGGTGGAGAGAAGGGAAGCCTCCTGCACCGTTGGTGGGAGTGCAGACCGGTGCAGCCACTACGCCAAGCGGTGTGGAACTGCCTCAGAACTTTAAGAATCCATGTCCCATATGATCCAGCTATTCCTCTGCGGCGTGTTGATCCAAAGAACTCGGAAACACTCCTGCCTAAAGACATGTGCACCGCTGAGTTCACCACAGCGTCGCTCCCACTACCCAAGACTTGGAAGCCTCCCTGGAGCCCAGCAAGGGACGAGTGCAGAAGGAAGATGGGCTATAGCCACGCAATGGCATACCAGTCAGCCGGAACCAAGGATGCAATCCAGCCACTTGTGACCACCAGAATGGCTGTGAGGGTTTTAGGGAAGTGAAACAAGCCCCAGGGAGCAAGGCAAGTACCGTAGGACCTCACTTAAGAGGAGAAGGAAAAACAAGCGGTCAGGAACAGGTGGCACGGGACATTTGATTGGGGGTTCCCAGAGACAAAGCAGGGAGGTGTGAGAGGGTGAAACAGATGATGAGGCACAAGTGTGTGGTGAGGGCCTGCTATTAGGCTTACGCAGGGGAAGATGATGTAAGCTACACGGAAGTCTACATTGATGAGGATGCAAATCGGAAAGATATAGGATGTTCTAATGCAGGGTTGCGGCAATAAATTCACCTAAAAGCAAAAAAAATCCAAAATGGGGTCCAGAATGACGGCATAAAGCTTTGGGGCTGAAAGAGATTAGAGAGGGTGAACTTCCAAGGCTGGAAAATCACCTCAAAATGCGTACTGATGCTACAGAAAGGTAGACCCTTCCAAATAGATGAAGAGGAATACTACCCACAGAACATGCTGCCTGCTAAACCCATGCACCAACGGAAAAGGTTACCGTCCAGGATGTTACTACTAATCACCTTCACGAATAATGCAAACAGGCCCACGTGTTCCCAAGCTCAGGCAAAAGGTTGGTCCAAAAGTCCAATTCAGGGCCGGCCCTGTGGCGGAGCGGGTAAGTGCCCACGTTCCGCTTGGCCGGCCCAGGCCTCACTGTTTCACATCACGGGTGCAGATCACATTGGCAGTGTTAGGACATACAGATTTCATGGTACGGTGCGGACAGGGATCATAAACTAAGTAGCAATGGTGAGGTCACCTTATCAATACGCACCAGAAAAAGAACCGTGAGGCTTTTACAATCCATGAACGCATCTGGTACACTTCCCCAGAGGAAGAAGGAAGGAAAACATGGGACCTGCCAAGGTGGAATCGGCAGAGTGCTAGGAGATGGCACGATCATTGCGCATCAGAGGACTGCCCGGGCAACTTCAACTTGGGAGGGAGTCCAGGACTTTCTCTGGGGAACGTCCACCCACTTGGCCATCTACATAAAATGTAAGAGGTAAAACCCAGGATAATCTTACAGGACAGAAACCAGTGTCTAGAGAGAATGTAGCAGGCCTTCCAAAGTTCGAGGAGCAAGACAGAAACCGACAAGAAATCGAGAAAAAGGAAAACTATCCTACCAGGAAAGGGTGAGGAGTCGGACTGGCCTGAGATGGCTCTGAAACTCTGTGTGCACGCAGGTTGTCAGGACAACTTCGAATTTTGAGGTTGTTTATGACATCACGAGGATCCTGTCCGCCAAGATGGCCGCACGGTTACAGACCGAGGATTGGCCTAGGCTAGGCTATTACAGGGAGGGATACCCAGAAACAGCTTTGAGAAACAGAAAGCGGACACAGAAACTGGAAGACATAAAACAGACGCTGATTCGAGGGGTAAGAAAGGGATCCTTGGCAAGAAGCGAGAATAGAGGGACAAGCCCCGAGAGGAGAACGTTGTCATCTATTCAAGTCTATGGGGAGGCCATGCTGATTCAAGCTTGCAACTTGATTGGAAGCAAGAGGCCGGACTTGGGCCTTATCAGACCTACGTGGTCCTTCTGCCTTAAGCATAAGCCAAAGTCAAGAATGAGGGCTTGAGGACGTTGAAGAGAAGACTCGATGCCTCCTTTCCTAGGCCCCTGGCATTCTTTGCAGATCAGTCTCACTTTCCATAGCTCTGGCGTCACGGGGGCCCACCGGGTACATGCTAATGTGTCCCAAGAGATGTCTTGGAAGCCTTGAAGGAATGGAGCCCCGTCACGCTTGGGCTATGTCTCTTTGTTTGGAAGTGCTCTACAAGGGTGCTGAAAAGCACCCTTTTCCACAGGGCTTCGTTCCTTCGTGAAGGCTGCCCGCCCAGGCTAGTGTGCTCAGTTTGCCTCCATCGAAATTCTCTCCCCCTACCTCTTGCCGTAGAAGGATTATTGATTATGTGTTTTGACACCACATGTAAGGAAGTGGGCTGAAAATGAGAACATTACAATTCTGTTTCAAGAAAAATAAACAGGCCAGGGCTGAGGATGTAAGGCAAACAAATGGCACAGCCTATAGAAATAAAGTAAGCCCGTATCTAGACGGCACCTGGGGGAACGTCCCAGGATCAGGGGTGAAGTTCGAAACTTCCCAAATCCGGAAAGGAGACAGAAAAATATCTTTCCTGGAGAGAGGGATTCATCAGATTCGTCTAATTTGTCTTGGAAACATTGTGTCCGTGAAGGGGGATGCCAGGACCACCTCGAGTTTGGAGTTTGTGACCTCAGGATGGCAAACCAACCCAGATGACCACGTGTTCCCAGTGCTTAGTTTGACCCAGGCTAGGACAGCAAAGACTCCTTCAAGTGACCGGTGCAAATTCAAAGACAACAACCAAGAGTCACGAAAGCACTCACACTTCGGCCTAGAGAACATACGGTGATTCCAGAAATGCAAAATGAATCACTTGGAATGAAGGGGAACGGACTGATAAGCATGTCTAAGGGGGATAGCTGAGAAATACCATGACGATTCTCCTATGGAAAAGAGACAAAGGTCCCAAAAATGGAAGGCGAACAGAAATCACCCCTGGATAATCCACAATGAAAGATGATGTCCGTCTTTAGACAGACTCTGCTGGAACGTTTGAAAGGCAGAGAAATTCACAAGCCAAAAGACGGCAGCGAAGGTCAAGGCTGGGCTAAGTGGGAAGGGTGAGTTTTGAGACTGCTCCGAGCGGGCCAGGAAACCGTGTGTCCGTGGAGCTTGCCGGGACAGCAGAGACACGATTATGACCAATCCTCTGACATCGCAGTGGACCCGAAAAACAACCTGGCCTCATCTACACAGTGCCAGAGTTGGGCTCAAGTAGCATATTCAAGTCCCATTGCCCTCAACTGCAGGTTGCCAACGGAACATGAAAGGGGCCGGCCGGTGGTGCAGCGGTGAGGTCCGCACCTTCTGGGTCGGTGGCCCGGGGTGGGCCGGGTGGACCCTCGGGTGGGCCTGCTCACCACTGCTTCAGGCATTCTGGGGCAGGCGTCCGAGGTAGTGTAGAGGCAGATGGGAAGGGACGTTAGCCAGGGCCAGACTTCCACAGCAAATACAGGAGCATTGCCAGCAGATGTGAGCTCAGCGATGCACTTCTGCCAGAGCAAAACCGATTCAAAGTTGCAAAGCATAGAGAAACTGAAGCTGAAAAGAAAAAGTGAACAACTGCATGCCAGTGAGAAGGATGAGATCTCTATGAAGAAACTTAGCAAAACAGGTGAAAGCCATGGCAATGGAAAACTAACAAACGTTGGGGGAAAGAAATTCAAGAAGACACAAGGAGAAAGAAGGAGATTCCAGGATCTAGGAGTGGAAGCAGCAACACACTGGAAACGTCCCTACCGGAGCAAGGAATCTCTGGATTCCATGCAATCCCAGTCAAAGTTGCAGCAATGTTTCCCACAGAGACAGAAGAGGGCATCCTAAAGCTTCTAGCCCGCAACAAGAGACCCTGACTAGGCAAAGGAATCCTCAGGAAAACGAAAAAAGCAGGACGTGGCACACTTTCCGATTTCAACATATAGGACGAAGCACTAGGTACCGAGACGGCACAGTCTGGGCCCCAAAACAGGCACACAGACCCATGCAACAGAATCGAGAACCCAGAGCCCAACTCAAACGTACATGGACAGCCCATTTTCGACCAGGGAGCCAAGAGGAGACAGCGGAGAAAGGAGAGTCTCTACCATAAACGGTGCTGGGAAGCCTGCACAGCCACCTGGAACACAACGACAGTACACCATGATGTTACACCTGGCACACACACCACCTGAAATGGATCAAAGCCTTGAATGGCAGACTTGAAACCGTGAACCTTGTAGCAGAAGACCTAGGCAGAGTGCTCTTTGCCATCGGTCTGAGCCGCCTGTTTGGAAGAAGCAAGTCCGGCTGGGCCAGGGCAACCAAGTCAACAAGAAACCAATGGGACCACGTCAAATGCGGACGCTTCTGCCCAGTGAAGGAAACCATCGACTGAATGCAAAGATAGCACAACGACTGGGGGAGGATGTTTGCAAACCCCACATCGGACAAGGGGTGAAAAGCCCAAAGATGCAATCAACTCGCACATCCCCACAGGAAAAAAACAACAACAAGCCAATGAAAACCTGGGCAGAAGATGGAAACAGAGATTTCTGCCAAGAAGATCGAAAGAGGGCCAACGGGTGCATGAACACTTGTTCACCGTCATGAAGTCTCAGGCCAATGCAAATGCAAACTGCAAGGGCACAGCAGCTCACTGTGGTCAGAATGGCTATAAGGAAGCAGACAGGAAGCCACAAGTGTCAGAGAGGAGGTGGAGAGAAGGGAAGCCTCCTGCACCGTTGGTGGGAGTGCAGACCGGTGCAGCCACTACGCCAAGCGGTGTGGAACTGCCTCAGAACTTTAAGAATCCATGTCCCATATGATCCAGCTATTCCTCTGCGGCGTGTTGATCCAAAGAACTCGGAAACACTCCTGCCTAAAGACATGTGCACCGCTGAGTTCACCACAGCGTCGCTCCCACTACCCAAGACTTGGAAGCCTCCCTGGAGCCCAGCAAGGGACGAGTGCAGAAGGAAGATGGGCTATAGCCAGGCAATGGCATACCAGTCAGCCGGAACCAAGGATGCAATCCAGCCACTTGTGACCACCAGAATGGCTGTGAGGGTTTTAGGGAAGTGAAACAAGCCCCAGGGAGCAAGGCAAGTACCGTAGGACCTCACTTAAGAGGAGAAGGAAAAACAAGCGGTCAGGAACAGGTGGCACGGGACATTTGATTGGGGGTTCCCAGAGACAAAGCAGGGAGGTGTGAGAGGGTGAAACAGATGATGAGGCACAAGTGTGTGGTGAGGGCCTGCTATTAGGCTTACGCAGGGGAAGATGATGTAAGCTACACGGAAGTCTACATCGATGAGGATGCAAATCGGAAAGATATAGGATGTTCTAATGCAGGGTTGCGGCAATAAATTCACCTAAAAGCAAAAAAAATCCAAAATGGGGTCCAGAATGACGGCATAAAGCTTTGGGGCTGAAAGAGATTAGAGAGGGTGAACTTCCAAGGCTGGAAAATCACCTCAAAATGCGTACTGATGCTACAGAAAGGTAGACCCTTCCAAATAGATGAAGAGGAATACTACCCACAGAACATGCTGCCTGCTAAACCCATGCACCAACGGAAAAGGTTACCGTCCAGGATGTTACTACCAATCACCTTCACGAATAATGCAAACAGGCCCACGTGTTCCCAAGCTCAGGCAAAAGGTTGGTCCAAAAGTCCAATTCAGGGCCGGCCCTGTGGCGGAGCGGGTAAGTGCCCACGTTCCGCTTGGCCGGCCCAGGCCTCACTGTTTCACATCACGGGTGCAGATCACATTGGCAGTGTTAGGACATACAGATTTCATGGTACGGTGCGGACAGGGTTCATAAACTAAGTAGCAATGGTGAGGTCACCTTATCAATACGCACCAGAAAAAGAACCGTGAGGCTTTTACAATCCATGAACGCATCTGGTACACTTCCCCAGAGGAAGAAGGAAGGAAAACATGGGACCTGCCAAGGTGGAATCGGCAGAGTGCTAGGAGATGGCACGATCACTGCGCATCAGAGGACTGCCCGGGCAACTTCAACTTGGGAGGGAGTCCAGGACTTTCTCTGGGGAACGTCCACCCACTTGGCCATCTACATAAAATGTAAGAGGTAAAACCCAGGATAATCTTACAGGACAGAAACCAGTGTCTAGAGAGAATGTAGCAGGCCTTCCAAAGTTCGAGGAGCAAGACAGAAACCGACAAGAAATCGAGAAAAAGGAAAACTATCCTACCAGGAAAGGGTGAGGAGTCGGACTGGCCTGAGATGGCTCTGAAACTCTGTGTGCACGCAGGTTGTCAGGACAACTTCGAATTTTGAGGTTGTTTATGACATCACGAGGATCCTGTCCGCCAAGATGGCCGCACGGTTACAGACCGAGGATTGGCCTAGGCTAGGCTATTACAGGGAGGGATACCCAGAAACAGCTTTGAGAAACAGAAAGCGGACACAGAAACTGGAAGACATAAAACAGACGCTGATTCGAGGGGTAAGAAAGGGATCCTTGGCAAGAAGCGAGAATAGAGGGACAAGCCCCGAGAGGAGAACGTTGTCATCTATTCAAGTCTATGGGGAGGCCATGCTGATTCAAGCTTGCAACTTGATTGGAAGCAAGAGGCCGGACTTGGGCCTTATCAGACCTTCGTGGTCCTTCTGCCTTAAGCATAAGCCAAAGTCAAGAATGAGGGCTTGAGGACGTTGAAGAGAAGACTCGATGCCTCCTTTCCTAGGCCCCTGGCATTCTTTGCAGATCAGTCTCACTTTCCATAGCTCTGGCGTCACGGGGGCCCACCGGGTACATGCTAATGTGTCCCAAGAGATGTCTTGGAAGCCTTGAAGGAATGGAGCCCCGTCACGCTTGGGCTACGTCTCTTTGTTTGGAAGTGCTCTACAAGGGTGCTGAAAAGCACCCTTTTCCACAGGGCTTCGTTCCTTCGTGAAGGCTGCCCGCCCAGGCTAGTGTGCTCAGTTTGCCTCCATCGAAATTCTCTCCCCCTACCTCTTGCCGTAGAAGGATTATTGATTATGTGTTTTGACACCACATGTAAGGAAGTGGGCTGAAAATGAGAACATTACAATTCTGTTTCAAGAAAAATAAACAGGCCAGGGCTGAGGATGTAAGGCAAACAAATGGCACAGCCTATAGAAATAAAGTAAGCCCGTATCTAGACGGCACCTGGGGGAACGTCCCAGGATCAGGGGTGAAGTTCGAAACTTCCCAAATCCGGAAAGGAGACAGAAAACTATCTTTCCTGGAGAGAGGGATTCATCAGACTCGTCTAATTTGTCTTGGAAACATTGTGTCCGTGAAGGGGGATGCCAGGACCACCTCGAGTTTGGAGTTTGTGACCTCAGGATGTCAAACCAACCCAGATGACCACGTGTTCCCAGTGCTTAGTTTGACCCAGGCTAGGACAGCAAAGACTCCTTCGAGTGACCGGTGCAAATTCAAAGACAACAACCAAGAGTCACGAAAGCACTCACACCTCGGCCTAGAGAACATACGGTGATTCCAGAAATGCAAAATGAATCACTTGGAATGAAGGGGAACGGACTGATAAGCATGTCTAAGGGGGATAGCTGAGAAATACCATGACGATTCTCCTATGGAAAAGAGACAAAGGTCCCAGAAAATGGAAGGCGAACAGAAATCACCCCTGGATAATCCACAATGAAAGATGATGTCCGTCTTTAGACAGACTCTGCTGGAACGTTTGAAAGGCAGAGAAATTCACAAGCCAAAAGACGGCAGCGAAGGTCAAGGCTGGGCTAAGTGGGAAGGGTGAGCTATGAGACTGCTCCAAGCGGGCCAGGAAACCGTGTGTCCGTGAAGCTTGCCGGGACAGCAGAGACACGATTATGACCAATCCTCTGACATCGCAGTGGACCCGAAAAACAACCTGGCCTCATCTACACAGTGCCAGAGTTGGGCTCAAGTAGCATATTCAAGTCCCATTGCCCTCAACTGCAGGTTGCCAACGGAACATGAAAGGGGCCGGCCGGTGGTGCAGCGGTGAGGTCCGCACCTTCTGGGTCGGTGGCCCGGGGTGGGCCGGGTGGACCCTCGGGTGGGCCTGCTCACCACTGCTTCAGGCATTCTGGGGCAGGCGTCCGAGGTAGTGTAGAGGCAGATGGGAAGGGACGTTAGCCAGGGCCAGACTTCCACAGCAAATACAGGAGCATTGCCAGCAGATGTGAGCTCAGCGATGCACTTCTGCCAGAGCAAAACCGATTCAAAGTTGCAAAGCATAGAGAAACTGAAGCTGAAAAGAAAAAGTGAACAACTGCATGCCAGTGAGAAGGATGAGATCTCTATGAAGAAACTTAGCAAAACAGGTGAAAGCCATGGCAATGGAAAACTAACAAACGTTGGGGGAAAGAAATTCAAGAAGACACAAGGAGAAAGAAGGAGATTCCAGGATCTAGGAGTGGAAGCAGCAACACACTGGAAACGTCCCTACCGGAGCAAGGAATCTCTGGATTCCATGCAATCCCAGTCAAAGTTGCAGCAATGTTTCCCACAGAGACAGAAGAGGGCATCCTAAAGCTTCTAGCCAGCAACAAGAGACCCTGACTAGGCAAAGGAATCCTCAGGAAAACGAAAAAAGCAGGACGTGGCACACTTTCCGATTTCAACATATAGGACGAAGCACTAGGTACCGAGACGGCACAGTCTGGGCCCCAAAACAGGCACACAGACCCATGCAACAGAATCGAGAACCCAGAGCCCAACTCAAACGTACATGGACAGCCCATTTTCGACCAGGGAGCCAAGAGGAGACAGCGGAGAAAGGAGAGTCTCTACCATAAACGGTGCTGGGAAGCCTGCACAGCCACCTGGAACACAACGACAGTACACCATGATGTTACACCTGGCACACACACCACCTGAAATGGATCAAAGCCTTGAATGGCAGACTTGAAACCGTGAACCTTGTAGCAGAAGACCTAGGCAGAGTGCTCTTTGCCATCGGTCTGAGCCGCCTGTTTGGAAGAAGCAAGTCCGGCTGGGCCAGGGCAACCAAGTCAACAAGAAACCAACGGGACCACGTCAAATGCGGACGCTTCTGCCCAGTGAAGGAAACCATCGACTGAATGCAAAGATAGCACAACGACTGGGGGAGGATGTTTGCAAACAACACATCGGACAAGGGGTGAAAAGCCCAAAGATGCAATCAACTCGCACGTCCCCACAGGAAAAAAAAAACAACAAGCCAATGAAAACCTGGGCAGAAGATGGAAACAGAGATTTCTGCCAAGAAGATCGAAAGAGGGCCAACGGGTGCATGAACACTTGTTCACCGTCATGAAGTCTCAGGCCAATGCAAATGCAAACTGCAAGGGCACAGCAGCTCACTGTGGTCAGAATGGCTATAAGGAAGCAGACAGGAAGCCACAAGTGTCAGAGAGGAGGTGGAGAGAAGGGAAGCCTCCTGCACCGTTGGTGGGAGTGCAGACCGGTGCAGCCACTACGCCAAGCGGTGTGGAACTGCCTCAGAACTTTAAGAATCCATGTCCCATATGATCCAGCTATTCCTCTGCGGCGTGTTGATCCAAAGAACTCGGAAACACTCCTGCCTAAAGACATGTGCACCGCTGAGTTCACCACAGCGTCGCTCCCACTACCCAAGACTTGGAAGCCTCCCTGGAGCCCAGCAAGGGACGAGTGCAGAAGGAAGATGGGCTATAGCCACGCAATGGCATACCAGTCAGCCGGAACCAAGGATGCAATCCAGCCACTTGTGACCACCAGAATGGCTGTGAGGGTTTTAGGGAAGTGAAACAAGCCCCAGGGAGCAAGGCAAGTACCGTAGGACCTCACTTAAGAGGAGAAGGAAAAACAAGCGGTCAGGAACAGGTGGCACGGGACATTTGATTGGGGGTTCCCAGAGACAAAGCGGGGAGGTGTGAGAGGGTGAAACAGATGATGAGGCACAAGTGTGTGGTGAGGGCCTGCTATTAGGCTTACGCAGGGGAAGATGATGTAAGCTACACGGAAGTCTACATCGATGAGGATGCAAATCGGAAAGATATAGGATGTTCTAATGCAGGGTTGCGGCAATAAATTCACCTAAAAGCAAAAAAAATCCAAAATGGGGTCCAGAATGACGGCATAAAGCTTTGGGGCTGAAAGAGATTAGAGAGGGTGAACTTCCAAGGCTGGAAAATCACCTCAAAATGCGTACTGATGCTACAGAAAGGTAGACCCTTCCAAATAGATGAAGAGGAATACTACCCACAGAACATGCTGCCTGCTAAACCCATGCACCAACGGAAAAGGTTACCGTCCAGGATGTTACTACCAATCACCTTCACGAATAATGCAAACAGGCCCACGTGTTCCCAAGCTCAGGCAAAAGGTTGGTCCAAAAGTCCAATTCAGGGCCGGCCCTGTGGCGGAGCGGGTAAGTGCCCACGTTCCGCTTGGCCGGCCCAGGCCTCACTGTTTCACATCACGGGTGCAGATCACATTGGCAGTGTTAGGACATACAGATTTCATGGTACGGTGCGGACAGGGTTCATAAACTAAGTAGCAATGGTGAGGTCACCTTATCAATACGCACCAGAAAAAGAACCGTGAGGCTTTTACAATCCATGAACGCATCTGGTACACTTCCCCAGAGGAAGAAGGAAGGAAAACATGGGACCTGCCAAGGTGGAATCGGCAGAGTGCTAGGAGATGGCACGATCACTGCGCATCAGAGGACTGCCCGGGCAACTTCAACTTGGGAGGGAGTCCAGGACTTTCTCTGGGGAACGTCCACCCACTTGGCCATCTACATAAAATGTAAGAGGTAAAACCCAGGATAATCTTACAGGACAGAAACCAGTGTCTAGAGAGAATGTAGCAGGCCTTCCAAAGTTCGAGGAGCAAGACAGAAACCGACAAGAAATCGAGAAAAAGGAAAACTATCCTACCAGGAAAGGGTGAGGAGTCGGACTGGCCTGAGATGGCTCTGAAACTCTGTGTGCACGCAGGTTGTCAGGACAACTTCGAATTTTGAGGTTGTTTATGACATCACGAGGATCCTGTCCGCCAAGATGGCCGCACGGTTACAGACCGAGGATTGGCCTAGGCTAGGCTATTACAGGGAGGGATACCCAGAAACAGCTTTGAGAAACAGAAAGCGGACACAGAAACTGGAAGACATAAAACAGACGCTGATTCGAGGGGTAAGAAAGGGATCCTTGGCAAGAAGCGAGAATAGAGGGACAAGCCCCGAGAGGAGAACGTTGTCATCTATTCAAGTCTATGGGGAGGCCATGCTGATTCAAGCTTGCAACTTGATTGGAAGCAAGAGGCCGGACTTGGGCCTTATCAGACCTTCGTGGTCCTTCTGCCTTAAGCATAAGCCAAAGTCAAGAATGAGGGCTTGAGGACGTTGAAGAGAAGACTCGATGCCTCCTTTCCTAGGCCCCTGGCATTCTTTGCAGATCAGTCTCACTTTCCATAGCTCTGGCGTCACGGGGGCCCACCGGGTACATGCTAATGTGTCCCAAGAGATGTCTTGGAAGCCTTGAAGGAATGGAGCCCCGTCACGCTTGGGCTACGTCTCTTTGTTTGGAAGTGCTCTACAAGGGTGCTGAAAAGCACCCTTTTCCACAGGGCTTCGTTCCTTCGTGAAGGCTGCCCGCCCAGGCTAGTGTGCTCAGTTTGCCTCCATCGAAATTCTCTCCCCCTACCTCTTGCCGTAGAAGGATTATTGATTATGTGTTTTGACACCACATGTAAGGAAGTGGGCTGAAAATGAGAACATTACAATTCTGTTTCAAGAAAAATAAACAGGCCAGGGCTGAGGATGTAAGGCAAACAAATGGCACAGCCTATAGAAATAAAGTAAGCCCGTATCTAGACGGCACCTGGGGGAACGTCCCAGGATCAGGGGTGAAGTTCGAAACTTCCCAAATCCGGAAAGGAGACAGAAAACTATCTTTCCTGGAGAGAGGGATTCATCAGACTCGTCTAATTTGTCTTGGAAACATTGTGTCCGTGAAGGGGGATGCCAGGACCACCTCGAGTTTGGAGTTTGTGACCTCAGGATGTCAAACCAACCCAGATGACCACGTGTTCCCAGTGCTTAGTTTGACCCAGGCTAGGACAGCAAAGACTCCTTCGAGTGACCGGTGCAAATTCAAAGACAACAACCAAGAGTCACGAAAGCACTCACACCTCGGCCTAGAGAACATACGGTGATTCCAGAAATGCAAAATGAATCACTTGGAATGAAGGGGAACGGACTGATAAGCATGTCTAAGGGGGATAGCTGAGAAATACCATGACGATTCTCCTATGGAAAAGAGACAAAGGTCCCAGAAAATGGAAGGCGAACAGAAATCACCCCTGGATAATCCACAATGAAAGATGATGTCCGTCTTTAGACAGACTCTGCTGGAACGTTTGAAAGGCAGAGAAATTCACAAGCCAAAAGACGGCAGCGAAGGTCAAGGCTGGGCTAAGTGGGAAGGGTGAGCTATGAGACTGCTCCAAGCGGGCCAGGAAACCGTGTGTCCGTGAAGCTTGCCAGGACAGCAGAGACACGATTATGACCAATCCTCTGACATCGCAGTGGACCCGAAAAACAACCTGGCCTCATCTACACAGTGCCAGAGTTGGGCTCAAGTAGCATATTCAAGTCCCATTGCCCTCAACTGCAGGTTGCCAACGGAACATGAAAGGGGCCGGCCGGTGGTGCAGCGGTGAGGTCCGCACCTTCTGGGTCGGTGGCCCGGGGTGGGCCGGGTGGACCCTCGGGTGGGCCTGCTCACCACTGCTTCAGGCATTCTGGGGCAGGCGTCCGAGGTAGTGTAGAGGCAGATGGGAAGGGACGTTAGCCAGGGCCAGACTTCCACAGCAAATACAGGAGCATTGCCAGCAGATGTGAGCTCAGCGATGCACTTCTGCCAGAGCAAAACCGATTCAAAGTTGCAAAGCATAGAGAAACTGAAGCTGAAAAGAAAAAGTGAACAACTGCATGCCAGTGAGAAGGATGAGATCTCTATGAAGAAACTTAGCAAAACAGGTGAAAGCCATGGCAATGGAAAACTAACAAACGTTGGGGGAAAGAAATTCAAGAAGACACAAGGAGAAAGAAGGAGATTCCAGGATCTAGGAGTGGAAGCAGCAACACACTGGAAACGTCCCTACCGGAGCAAGGAATCTCTGGATTCCATGCAATCCCAGTCAAAGTTGCAGCAATGTTTCCCACAGAGACAGAAGAGGGCATCCTAAAGCTTCTAGCCAGCAACAAGAGACCCTGACTAGGCAAAGGAATCCTCAGGAAAACGAAAAAAGCAGGACGTGGCACACTTTCCGATTTCAACATATAGGACGAAGCACTAGGTACCGAGACGGCACAGTCTGGGCCCCAAAACAGGCACACAGACCCATGCAACAGAATCGAGAACCCAGAGCCCAACTCAAACGTACATGGACAGCCCATTTTCGACCAGGGAGCCAAGAGGAGACAGCGGAGAAAGGAGAGTCTCTACCATAAACGGTGCTGGGAAGCCTGCACAGCCACCTGGAACACAACGACAGTACACCATGATGTTACACCTGGCACACACACCACCTGAAATGGATCAAAGCCTTGAATGGCAGACTTGAAACCGTGAACCTTGTAGCAGAAGACCTAGGCAGAGTGCTCTTTGCCATCGGTCTGAGCCGCCTGTTTGGAAGAAGCAAGTCCGGCTGGGCCAGGGCAACCAAGTCAACAAGAAACCAACGGGACCACGTCAAATGCGGACGCTTCTGCCCAGTGAAGGAAACCATCGACTGAATGCAAAGATAGCACAACGACTGGGGGAGGATGTTTGCAAACCCCACATCGGACAAGGGGTGAAAAGCCCAAAGATGCAATCAACTCGCACGTCCCCACAAGAAAAAAACAACAACAAGCCAATGAAAACCTGGGCAGAAGATGGAAACAGAGATTTCTGCCAAGAAGATCGAAAGAGGGCCAACGGGTGCATGAACACTTGTTCACCGTCATGAAGTCTCAGGCCAATGCAAATGCAAACTGCAAGGGCACAGCAGCTCACTGTGGTCAGAATGGCTATAAGGAAGCAGACAGGAAGCCACAAGTGTCAGAGAGGAGGTGGAGAGAAGGGAAGCCTCCTGCACCGTTGGTGGGAGTGCAGACCGGTGCAGCCACTACGCCAAGCGGTGTGGAACTGCCTCAGAACTTTAAGAATCCATGTCCCATATGATCCAGCTATTCCTCTGCGGCGTGTTGATCCAAAGAACTCGGAAACACTCCTGCCTAAAGACATGTGCACCGCTGAGTTCACCACAGCGTCGCTCCCACTACCCAAGACTTGGAAGCCTCCCTGGAGCCCAGCAAGGGACGAGTGCAGAAGGAAGATGGGCTATAGCCACGCAATGGCATACCAGTCAGCCGGAACCAAGGATGCAATCCAGCCACTTGTGACCACCAGAATGGCTGTGAGGGTTTTAGGGAAGTGAAACAAGCCCCAGGGACCAAGGCAAGTACCGTAGGACCTCACTTAAGAGGAGAAGGAAAAACAAGCGGTCAGGAACAGGTGGCACGGGACATTTGATTGGGGGTTCCCAGAGACAAAGCGGGGAGGTGTGAGAGGGTGAAACAGATGATGAGGCACAAGTGTGTGGTGAGGGCCTGCTATTAGGCTTACGCAGGGGAAGATGATGTAAGCTACACGGAAGTCTACATCGATGAGGATGCAAATCGGAAAGATATAGGATGTTCTAATGCAGGGTTGCGGCAATAAATTCACCTAAAAGCAAAAAAAATCCAAAATGGGGTCCAGAATGACGGCATAAAGCTTTGGGGCTGAAAGAGATTAGAGAGGGTGAACTTCCAAGGCTGGAAAATCACCTCAAAATGCGTACTGATGCTACAGAAAGGTAGACCCTTCCAAATAGATGAAGAGGAATACTACCCACAGAACATGCTGCCTGCTAAACCCATGCACCAACGGAAAAGGTTACCGTCCAGGATGTTACTACCAATCACCTTCACGAATAATGCAAACAGGCCCACGTGTTCCCAAGCTCAGGCAAAAGGTTGGTCCAAAAGTCCAATTCAGGGCCGGCCCTGTGGCGGAGCGGGTAAGTGCCCACGTTCCGCTTGGCCGGCCCAGGCCTCACTGTTTCACATCACGGGTGCAGATCACATTGGCAGTGTTAGGACATACAGATTTCATGGTACGGTGCGGACAGGGTTCATAAACTAAGTAGCAATGGTGAGGTCACCTTATCAATACGCACCAGAAAAAGAACCGTGAGGCTTTTACAATCCATGAACGCATCTGGTACACTTCCCCAGAGGAAGAAGGAAGGAAAACATGGGACCTGCCAAGGTGGAATCGGCAGAGTGCTAGGAGATGGCACGATCACTGCGCATCAGAGGACTGCCCGGGCAACTTCAACTTGGGAGGGAGTCCAGGACTTTCTCTGGGGAACGTCCACCCACTTGGCCATCTACATAAAATGTAAGAGGTAAAACCCAGGATAATCTTACAGGACAGAAACCAGTGTCTAGAGAGAATGTAGCAGGCCTTCCAAAGTTCGAGGAGCAAGACAGAAACCGACAAGAAATCGAGAAAAAGGAAAACTATCCTACCAGGAAAGGGTGAGGAGTCGGACTGGCCTGAGATGGCTCTGAAACTCTGTGTGCACGCAGGTTGTCAGGACAACTTCGAATTTTGAGGTTGTTTATGACATCACGAGGATCCTGTCCGCCAAGATGGCCGCACGGTTACAGACCGAGGATTGGCCTAGGCTAGGCTATTACAGGGAGGGATACCCAGAAACAGCTTTGAGAAACAGAAAGCGGACACAGAAACTGGAAGACATAAAACAGACGCTGATTCGAGGGGTAAGAAAGGGATCCTTGGCAAGAAGCGAGAATAGAGGGACAAGCCCCGAGAGGAGAACGTTGTCATCTATTCAAGTCTATGGGGAGGCCATGCTGATTCAAGCTTGCAACTTGATTGGAAGCAAGAGGCCGGACTTGGGCCTTATCAGACCTACGTGGTCCTTCTGCCTTAAGCATAAGCCAAAGTCAAGAATGAGGGCTTGAGGACGTTGAAGAGAAGACTCGATGCCTCCTTTCCTAGGCCCCTGGCATTCTTTGCAGATCAGTCTCACTTTCCATAGCTCTGGCGTCACGGGGGCCCACCGGGTACATGCTAATGTGTCCCAAGAGATGTCTTGGAAGCCTTGAAGGAATGGAGCCCCGTCACGCTTGGGCTACGTCTCTTTGTTTGGAAGTGCTCTACAAGGGTGCTGAAAAGCACCCTTTTCCACAGGGCTTCGTTCCTTCGTGAAGGCTGCCCGCCCAGGCTAGTGTGCTCAGTTTGCCTCCATCGAAATTCTCTCCCCCTACCTCTTGCCGTAGAAGGATTATTGATTATGTGTTTTGACACCACATGTAAGGAAGTGGGCTGAAAATGAGAACATTACAATTCTGTTTCAAGAAAAATAAACAGGCCAGGGCTGAGGATGTAAGGCAAACAAATGGCACAGCCCATAGAAATAAAGTAAGCCCGTATCTAGACGGCACCTGGGGGAACGTCCCAGGATCAGGGGTGAAGTTCGAAACTTCCCAAATCCGGAAAGGAGACAGAAAACTATCTTTCCTGGAGAGAGGGATTCATCAGACTCGTCTAATTTGTCTTGGAAACATTGTGTCCGTGAAGGGGGATGCCAGGACCACCTCGAGTTTGGAGTTTGTGACCTCAGGATGTCAAACCAACCCAGATGACCACGTGTTCCCAGTGCTTAGTTTGACCCAGGCTAGGACAGCAAAGACTCCTTCGAGTGACCGGTGCAAATTCAAAGACAACAACCAAAAGTCACGAAAGCACTCACACCTCGGCCTAGAGAACATACGGTGATTCCAGAAATGCAAAATGAATCACTTGGAATGAAGGGGAACGGACTGATAAGCATGTCTAAGGGGGATAGCTGAGAAATACCATGACGATTCTCCTATGGAAAAGAGACAAAGGTCCCAGAAAATGGAAGGCGAACAGAAATCACCCCTGGATAATCCACAATGAAAGATGATGTCCGTCTTTAGACAGACTCTGCTGGAACGTTTGAAAGGCAGAGAAATTCACAAGCCAAAAGACGGCAGCGAAGGTCAAGGCTGGGCTAAGTGGGAAGGGTGAGCTATGAGACTGCTCCAAGCGGGCCAGGAAACCGTGTGTCCGTGAAGCTTGCCAGGACAGCAGAGACACGATTATGACCAATCCTCTGACATCGCAGTGGACCCGAAAAACAACCTGGCCTCATCTACACAGTGCCAGAGTTGGGCTCAAGTAGCATATTCAAGTCCCATTGCCCTCAACTGCAGGTTGCCAACGGAACATGAAAGGGGCCGGCCGGTGGTGCAGCGGTGAGGTCCGCACCTTCTGGGTCGGTGGCCCGGGGTGGGCCGGGTGGACCCTCGGGTGGGCCTGCTCACCACTGCTTCAGGCATTCTGGGGCAGGCGTCCGAGGTAGTGTAGAGGCAGATGGGAAGGGACGTTAGCCAGGGCCAGACTTCCACAGCAAATACAGGAGCATTGCCAGCAGATGTGAGCTCAGCGATGCACTTCTGCCAGAGCAAAACCGATTCAAAGTTGCAAAGCATAGAGAAACTGAAGCTGAAAAGAAAAAGTGAACAACTGCATGCCAGTGAGAAGGATGAGATCTCTATGAAGAAACTTAGCAAAACAGGTGAAAGCCATGGCAATGGAAAACTAACAAACGTTGGGGGAAAGAAATTCAAGAAGACACAAGGAGAAAGAAGGAGATTCCAGGATCTAGGAGTGGAAGCAGCAACACACTGGAAACGTCCCTACCGGAGCAAGGAATCTCTGGATTCCATGCAATCCCAGTCAAAGTTGCAGCAATGTTTCCCACAGAGACAGAAGAGGGCATCCTAAAGCTTCTAGCCAGCAACAAGAGACCCTGACTAGGCAAAGGAATCCTCAGGAAAATGAAAAAAGCAGGACGTGGCACACTTTCCGATTTCAACATATAGGACGAAGCACTAGGTACCGAGACGGCACAGTCTGGGCCCCAAAACAGGCACACAGACCCATGCAACAGAATCGAGAACCCAGAGCCCAACTCAAACGTACATGGACAGCCCATTTTCGACCAGGGAGCCAAGAGGAGACAGCGGAGAAAGGAGAGTCTCTACCATAAACGGTGCTGGGAAGCCTGCACAGCCACCTGGAACACAACGACAGTACACCATGATGTTACACCTGGCACACACACCACCTGAAATGGATCAAAGCCTTGAATGGCAGACTTGAAACCGTGAACCTTGTAGCAGAAGACCTAGGCAGAGTGCTCTTTGCCATCGGTCTGAGCCGCCTGTTTGGAAGAAGCAAGTCCGGCTGGGCCAGGGCAACCAAGTCAACAAGAAACCAACGGGACCACGTCAAATGCGGACGCTTCTGCCCAGTGAAGGAAACCATCGACTGAATGCAAAGATAGCACAACGACTGGGGGAGGATGTTTGCAAACCCCACATCGGACAAGGGGTGAAAAGCCCAAAGATGCAATCAACTCGCACGTCCCCACAAGAAAAAAACAACAACAAGCCAATGAAAACCTGGGCAGAAGATGGAAACAGAGATTTCTGCCAAGAAGATCGAAAGAGGGCCAACGGGTGCATGAACACTTGTTCACCGTCATGAAGTCTCAGGCCAATGCAAATGCAAACTGCAAGGGCACAGCAGCTCACTGTGGTCAGAATGGCTATAAGGAAGCAGACAGGAAGCCACAAGTGTCAGAGAGGAGGTGGAGAGAAGGGAAGCCTCCTGCACCGTTGGTGGGAGTGCAGACCGGTGCAGCCACTACGCCAAGCGGTGTGGAACTGCCTCAGAACTTTAAGAATCCATGTCCCATATGATCCAGCTATTCCTCTGCGGCGTGTTGATCCAAAGAACTCGGAAACACTCCTGCCTAAAGACATGTGCACCGCTGAGTTCACCACAGCGTCGCTCCCACTACCCAAGACTTGGAAGCCTCCCTGGAGCCCAGCAAGGGACGAGTGCAGAAGGAAGATGGGCTATAGCCACGCAATGGCATACCAGTCAGCCGGAACCAAGGATGCAATCCAGCCACTTGTGACCACCAGAATGGCTGTGAGGGTTTTAGGGAAGTGAAACAAGCCCCAGGGAGCAAGGCAAGTACCGTAGGACCTCACTTAAGAGGAGAAGGAAAAACAAGCGGTCAGGAACAGGTGGCACGGGACATTTGATTGGGGGTTCCCAGAGACAAAGCGGGGAGGTGTGAGAGGGTGAAACAGATGATGAGGCACAAGTGTGTGGTGAGGGCCTGCTATTAGGCTTACGCAGGGGAAGATGATGTAAGCTACACGGAAGTCTACATCGATGAGGATGCAAATCGGAAAGATATAGGATGTTCTAATGCAGGGTTGCGGCAATAAATTCACCTAAAAGCAAAAAAAATCCAAAATGGGGTCCAGAATGACGGCATAAAGCTTTGGGGCTGAAAGAGATTAGAGAGGGTGAACTTCCAAGGCTGGAAAATCACCTCAAAATGCGTACTGATGCTACAGAAAGGTAGACCCTTCCAAATAGATGAAGAGGAATACTACCCACAGAACATGCTGCCTGCTAAACCCATGCACCAACGGAAAAGGTTACCGTCCAGGATGTTACTACCAATCACCTTCACGAATAATGCAAACAGGCCCACGTGTTCCCAAGCTCAGGCAAAAGGTTGGTCCAAAAGTCCAATTCAGGGCCGGCCCTGTGGCGGAGCGGGTAAGTGCCCACGTTCCGCTTGGCCGGCCCAGGCCTCACTGTTTCACATCACGGGTGCAGATCACATTGGCAGTGTTAGGACATACAGATTTCATGGTACGGTGCGGACAGGGTTCATAAACTAAGTAGCAATGGTGAGGTCACCTTATCAATACGCACCAGAAAAAGAACCGTGAGGCTTTTACAATCCATGAACGCATCTGGTACACTTCCCCAGAGGAAGAAGGAAGGAAAACATGGGACCTGCCAAGGTGGAATCGGCAGAGTGCTAGGAGATGGCACGATCACTGCGCATCAGAGGACTGCCCGGGCAACTTCAACTTGGGAGGGAGTCCAGGACTTTCTCTGGGGAACGTCCACCCACTTGGCCATCTACATAAAATGTAAGAGGTAAAACCCAGGATAATCTTACAGGA
The DNA here is from genome assembly GCF_041296235.1 of Equus asinus. NCBI lineage: Eukaryota > Metazoa > Chordata > Mammalia > Perissodactyla > Equidae > Equus > Equus asinus. Next base: position 10,078,688 of record NC_091809.1, read on the forward strand.
CAGAAACCAGTGTCTAGAGAGAATGTAGCAGGCCTTCCAAAGTTCGAGGAGCAAGACAGAAACCGACAAGAAATCGAGAAAAAGGAAAACTATCCTACCAGGAAAGGGTGAGGAGTCGGACTGGCCTGAGATGGCTCTGAAACTCTGTGTGCACGCAGGTTGTCAGGACAACTTCGAATTTTGAGGTTGTTTATGACATCACGAGGATCCTGTCCGCCAAGATGGCCGCACGGTTACAGACCGAGGATTGGCCTAGGCTAGGCTATTACAGGGAGGGATACCCAGAAACAGCTTTGAGAAACAGAAAGCGGACACAGAAACTGGAAGACATAAAACAGACGCTGATTCGAGGGGTAAGAAAGGGATCCTTGGCAAGAAGCGAGAATAGAGGGACAAGCCCCGAGAGGAGAACGTTGTCATCTATTCAAGTCTATGGGGAGGCCATGCTGATTCAAGCTTGCAACTTGATTGGAAGCAAGAGGCCGGACTTGGGCCTTATCAGACCTACGTGGTCCTTCTGCCTTAAGCATAAGCCAAAGTCAAGAATGAGGGCTTGAGGACGTTGAAGAGAAGACTCGATGCCTCCTTTCCTAGGCCCCTGGCATTCTTTGCAGATCAGTCTCACTTTCCATAGCTCTGGCGTCACGGGGGCCCACCGGGTACATGCTAATGTGTCCCAAGAGATGTCTTGGAAGCCTTGAAGGAATGGAGCCCCGTCACGCTTGGGCTACGTCTCTTTGTTTGGAAGTGCTCTACAAGGGTGCTGAAAAGCACCCTTTTCCACAGGGCTTCGTTCCTTCGTGAAGGCTGCCCGCCCAGGCTAGTGTGCTCAGTTTGCCTCCATCGAAATTCTCTCCCCCTACCTCTTGCCGTAGAAGGATTATTGATTATGTGTTTTGACACCACATGTAAGGAAGTGGGCTGAAAATGAGAACATTACAATTCTGTTTCAAGAAAAATAAACAGGCCAGGGCTGAGGATGTAAGGCAAACAAATGGCACAGCCTATAGAAATAAAGTAAGCCCGTATCTAGACGGCACCTGGGGGAACGTCCCAGGATCAGGGGTGAAGTTCGAAACTTCCCAAATCCGGAAAGGAGACAGAAAACTATCTTTCCTGGAGAGAGGGATTCATCAGACTCGTCTAATTTGTCTTGGAAACATTGTGTCCGTGAAGGGGGATGCCAGGACCACCTCGAGTTTGGAGTTTGTGACCTCAGGATGGCAAACCAACCCAGATGACCACGTGTTCCCAGTGCTTAGTTTGACCCAGGCTAGGACAGCAAAGACTCCTTCGAGTGACCGGTGCAAATTCAAAGACAACAACCAAGAGTCACGAAAGCACTCACACCTCGGCCTAGAGAACATACGGTGATTCCAGAAATGCAAAATGAATCACTTGGAATGAAGGGGAACGGACTGATAAGCATGTCTAAGGGGGATAGCTGAGAAATACCATGACGATTCTCCTATGGAAAAGAGACAAAGGTCCCAGAAAATGGAAGGCGAACAGAAATCACCCCTGGATAATCCACAATGAAAGATGATGTCCGTCTTTAGACAGACTCTGCTGGAACGTTTGAAAGGCAGAGAAATTCACAAGCCAAAAGACGGCAGCGAAGGTCAAGGCTGGGCTAAGTGGGAAGGGTGAGCTATGAGACTGCTCCAAGCGGGCCAGGAAACCGTGTGTCCGTGAAGCTTGCCAGGACAGCAGAGACACGATTATGACCAATCCTCTGACATCGCAGTGGACCCGAAAAACAACCTGGCCTCATCTACACAGTGCCAGAGTTGGGCTCAAGTAGCATATTCAAGTCCCATTGCCCTCAACTGCAGGTTGCCAACGGAACATGAAAGGGGCCGGCCGGTGGTGCAGCGGTGAGGTCCGCACCTTCTGGGTCGGTGGCCCGGGGTGGGCCGGGTGGACCCTCGGGTGGGCCTGCTCACCACTGCTTCAGGCATTCTGGGGCAGGCGTCCGAGGTAGTGTAGAGGCAGATGGGAAGGGACGTTAGCCAGGGCCAGACTTCCACAGCAAATACAGGAGCATTGCCAGCAGATGTGAGCTCAGCGATGCACTTCTGCCAGAGCAAAACCGATTCAAAGTTGCAAAGCATAGAGAAACTGAAGCTGAAAAGAAAAAGTGAACAACTGCATGCCAGTGAGAAGGATGAGATCTCTATGAAGAAACTTAGCAAAACAGGTGAAAGCCATGGCAATGGAAAACTAACAAACGTTGGGGGAAAGAAATTCAAGAAGACACAAGGAGAAAGAAGGAGATTCCAGGATCTAGGAGTGGAAGCAGCAACACACTGGAAACGTCCCTACCGGAGCAAGGAATCTCTGGATTCCATGCAATCCCAGTCAAAGTTGCAGCAATGTTTCCCACAGAGACAGAAGAGGGCATCCTAAAGCTTCTAGCCAGCAACAAGAGACCCTGACTAGGCAAAGGAATCCTCAGGAAAATGAAAAAAGCAGGACGTGGCACACTTTCCGATTTCAACATATAGGACGAAGCACTAGGTACCGAGACGGCACAGTCTGGGCCCCAAAACAGGCACACAGACCCATGCAACAGAATCGAGAACCCAGAGCCCAACTCAAACGTACATGGACAGCCCATTTTCGACCAGGGAGCCAAGAGGAGACAGCGGAGAAAGGAGAGTCTCTACCATAAACGGTGCTGGGAAGCCTGCACAGCCACCTGGAACACAACGACAGTACACCATGATGTTACACCTGGCACACACACCACCTGAAATGGATCAAAGCCTTGAATGGCAGACTTGAAACCGTGAACCTTGTAGCAGAAGACCTAGGCAGAGTGCTCTTTGCCATCGGTCTGAGCCGCCTGTTTGGAAGAAGCAAGTCCGGCTGGGCCAGGGCAACCAAGTCAACAAGAAACCAACGGGACCACGTCAAATGCGGACGCTTCTGCCCAGTGAAGGAAACCATCGACTGAATGCAAAGATAGCACAACGACTGGGGGAGGATGTTTGCAAACCCCACATCGGACAAGGGGTGAAAAGCCCAAAGATGCAATCAACTCGCACGTCCCCACAAGAAAAAAACAACAACAAGCCAATGAAAACCTGGGCAGAAGATGGAAACAGAGATTTCTGCCAAGAAGATCGAAAGAGGGCCAACGGGTGCATGAACACTTGTTCACCGTCATGAAGTCTCAGGCCAATGCAAATGCAAACTGCAAGGGCACAGCAGCTCACTGTGGTCAGAATGGCTATAAGGAAGCAGACAGGAAGCCACAAGTGTCAGAGAGGAGGTGGAGAGAAGGGAAGCCTCCTGCACCGTTGGTGGGAGTGCAGACCGGTGCAGCCACTACGCCAAGCGGTGTGGAACTGCCTCAGAACTTTAAGAATCCATGTCCCATATGATCCAGCTATTCCTCTGCGGCGTGTTGATCCAAAGAACTCGGAAACACTCCTGCCTAAAGACATGTGCACCGCTGAGTTCACCACAGCGTCGCTCCCACTACCCAAGACTTGGAAGCCTCCCTGGAGCCCAGCAAGGGACGAGTGCAGAAGGAAGATGGGCTATAGCCACGCAATGGCATACCAGTCAGCCGGAACCAAGGATGCAATCCAGCCACTTGTGACCACCAGAATGGCTGTGAGGGTTTTAGGGAAGTGAAACAAGCCCCAGGGAGCAAGGCAAGTACCGTAGGACCTCACTTAAGAGGAGAAGGAAAAACAAGCGGTCAGGAACAGGTGGCACGGGACATTTGATTGGGGGTTCCCAGAGACAAAGCGGGGAGGTGTGAGAGGGTGAAACAGATGATGAGGCACAAGTGTGTGGTGAGGGCCTGCTATTAGGCTTACGCAGGGGAAGATGATGTAAGCTACACGGAAGTCTACATCGATGAGGATGCAAATCGGAAAGATATAGGATGTTCTAATGCAGGGTTGCGGCAATAAATTCACCTAAAAGCAAAAAAAATCCAAAATGGGGTCCAGAATGACGGCATAAAGCTTTGGGGCTGAAAGAGATTAGAGAGGGTGAACTTCCAAGGCTGGAAAATCACCTCAAAATGCGTACTGATGCTACAGAAAGGTAGACCCTTCCAAATAGATGAAGAGGAATACTACCCACAGAACATGCTGCCTGCTAAACCCATGCACCAACGGAAAAGGTTACCGTCCAGGATGTTACTACCAATCACCTTCACGAATAATGCAAACAGGCCCACGTGTTCCCAAGCTCAGGCAAAAGGTTGGTCCAAAAGTCCAATTCAGGGCCGGCCCTGTGGCGGAGCGGGTAAGTGCCCACGTTCCGCTTGGCCGGCCCAGGCCTCACTGTTTCACATCACGGGTGCAGATCACATTGGCAGTGTTAGGACATACAGATTTCATGGTACGGTGCGGACAGGGTTCATAAACTAAGTAGCAATGGTGAGGTCACCTTATCAATACGCACCAGAAAAAGAACCGTGAGGCTTTTACAATCCATGAACGCATCTGGTACACTTCCCCAGAGGAAGAAGGAAGGAAAACATGGGACCTGCCAAGGTGGAATCGGCAGAGTGCTAGGAGATGGCACGATCACTGCGCATCAGAGGACTGCCCGGGCAACTTCAACTTGGGAGGGAGTCCAGGACTTTCTCTGGGGAACGTCCACCCACTTGGCCATCTACATAAAATGTAAGAGGTAAAACCCAGGATAATCTTACAGGACAGAAACCAGTGTCTAGAGAGAATGTAGCAGGCCTTCCAAAGTTCGAGGAGCAAGACAGAAACCGACAAGAAATCGAGAAAAAGGAAAACTATCCTACCAGGAAAGGGTGAGGAGTCGGACTGGCCTGAGATGGCTCTGAAACTCTGTGTGCACGCAGGTTGTCAGGACAACTTCGAATTTTGAGGTTGTTTATGACATCACGAGGATCCTGTCCGCCAAGATGGCCGCACGGTTACAGACCGAGGATTGGCCTAGGCTAGGCTATTACAGGGAGGGATACCCAGAAACAGCTTTGAGAAACAGAAAGCGGACACAGAAACTGGAAGACATAAAACAGACGCTGATTCGAGGGGTAAGAAAGGGATCCTTGGCAAGAAGCGAGAATAGAGGGACAAGCCCCGAGAGGAGAACGTTGTCATCTATTCAAGTCTATGGGGAGGCCATGCTGATTCAAGCTTGCAACTTGATTGGAAGCAAGAGGCCGGACTTGGGCCTTATCAGACCTACGTGGTCCTTCTGCCTTAAGCATAAGCCAAAGTCAAGAATGAGGGCTTGAGGACGTTGAAGAGAAGACTCGATGCCTCCTTTCCTAGGCCCCTGGCATTCTTTGCAGATCAGTCTCACTTTCCATAGCTCTGGCGTCACGGGGGCCCACCGGGTACATGCTAATGTGTCCCAAGAGATGTCTTGGAAGCCTTGAAGGAATGGAGCCCCGTCACGCTTGGGCTACGTCTCTTTGTTTGGAAGTGCTCTACAAGGGTGCTGAAAAGCACCCTTTTCCACAGGGCTTCGTTCCTTCGTGAAGGCTGCCCGCCCAGGCTAGTGTGCTCAGTTTGCCTCCATCGAAATTCTCTCCCCCTACCTCTTGCCGTAGAAGGATTATTGATTATGTGTTTTGACACCACATGTAAGGAAGTGGGCTGAAAATGAGAACATTACAATTCTGTTTCAAGAAAAATAAACAGGCCAGGGCTGAGGATGTAAGGCAAACAAATGGCACAGCCTATAGAAATAAAGTAAGCCCGTATCTAGACGGCACCTGGGGGAACGTCCCAGGATCAGGGGTGAAGTTCGAAACTTCCCAAATCCGGAAAGGAGACAGAAAACTATCTTTCCTGGAGAGAGGGATTCATCAGACTCGTCTAATTTGTCTTGGAAACATTGTGTCCGTGAAGGGGGATGCCAGGACCACCTCGAGTTTGGAGTTTGTGACCTCAGGATGGCAAACCAACCCAGATGACGACGTGTTCCCAGTGCTTAGTTTGACCCAGGCTAGGACAGCAAAGACTCCTTCGAGTGACCGGTGCAAATTCAAAGACAACAACCAAGAGTCACGAAAGCACTCACACCTCGGCCTAGAGAACATACGGTGATTCCAGAAATGCAAAATGAATCACTTGGAATGAAGGGGAACGGACTGATAAGCATGTCTAAGGGGGATAGCTGAGAAATACCATGACGATTCTCCTATGGAAAAGAGACAAAGGTCCCAGAAAATGGAAGGCGAACAGAAATCACCCCTGGATAATCCACAATGAAAGATGATGTCCGTCTTTAGACAGACTCTGCTGGAACGTTTGAAAGGCAGAGAAATTCACAAGCCAAAAGACGGCAGCGAAGGTCAAGGCTGGGCTAAGTGGGAAGGGTGAGCTATGAGACTGCTCCAAGCGGGCCAGGAAACCGTGTGTCCGTGAAGCTTGCCAGGACAGCAGAGACACGATTATGACCAATCCTCTGACATCGCAGTGGACCCGAAAAACAACCTGGCCTCATCTACACAGTGCCAGAGTTGGGCTCAAGTAGCATATTCAAGTCCCATTGCCCTCAACTGCAGGTTGCCAACGGAACATGAAAGGGGCCGGCCGGTGGTGCAGCGGTGAGGTCCGCACCTTCTGGGTCGGTGGCCCGGGGTGGGCCGGGTGGACCCTCGGGTGGGCCTGCTCACCACTGCTTCAGGCATTCTGGGGCAGGCGTCCGAGGTAGTGTAGAGGCAGATGGGAAGGGACGTTAGCCAGGGCCAGACTTCCACAGCAAATACAGGAGCATTGCCAGCAGATGTGAGCTCAGCGATGCACTTCTGCCAGAGCAAAACCGATTCAAAGTTGCAAAGCATAGAGAAACTGAAGCTGAAAAGAAAAAGTGAACAACTGCATGCCAGTGAGAAGGATGAGATCTCTATGAAGAAACTTAGCAAAACAGGTGAAAGCCATGGCAATGGAAAACTAACAAACGTTGGGGGAAAGAAATTCAAGAAGACACAAGGAGAAAGAAGGAGATTCCAGGATCTAGGAGTGGAAGCAGCAACACACTGGAAACGTCCCTACCGGAGCAAGGAATCTCTGGATTCCATGCAATCCCAGTCAAAGTTGCAGCAATGTTTCCCACAGAGACAGAAGAGGGCATCCTAAAGCTTCTAGCCAGCAACAAGAGACCCTGACTAGGCAAAGGAATCCTCAGGAAAACGAAAAAAGCAGGACGTGGCACACTTTCCGATTTCAACATATAGGACGAAGCACTAGGTACCGAGACGGCACAGTCTGGGCCCCAAAACAGGCACACAGACCCATGCAACAGAATCGAGAACCCAGAGCCCAACTCAAACGTACATGGACAGCCCATTTTCGACCAGGGAGCCAAGAGGAGACAGCGGAGAAAGGAGAGTCTCTACCATAAACGGTGCTGGGAAGCCTGCACAGCCACCTGGAACACAACGACAGTACACCATGATGTTACACCTGGCACACACACCACCTGAAATGGATCAAAGCCTTGAATGGCAGACTTGAAACCGTGAACCTTGTAGCAGAAGACCTAGGCAGAGTGCTCTTTGCCATCGGTCTGAGCCGCCTGTTTGGAAGAAGCAAGTCCGGCTGGGCCAGGGCAACCAAGTCAACAAGAAACCAACGGGACCACGTCAAATGCGGACGCTTCTGCCCAGTGAAGGAAACCATCGACTGAATGCAAAGATAGCACAACGACTGGGGGAGGATGTTTGCAAACCCCACATCGGACAAGGGGTGAAAAGCCCAAAGATGCAATCAACTCGCACGTCCCCACAAGAAAAAAACAACAACAAGCCAATGAAAACCTGGGCAGAAGATGGAAACAGAGATTTCTGCCAAGAAGATCGAAAGAGGGCCAACGGGTGCATGAACACTTGTTCACCGTCATGAAGTCTCAGGCCAATGCAAATGCAAACTGCAAGGGCACAGCAGCTCACTGTGGTCAGAATGGCTATAAGGAAGCAGACAGGAAGCCACAAGTGTCAGAGAGGAGGTGGAGAGAAGGGAAGCCTCCTGCACCGTTGGTGGGAGTGCAGACCGGTGCAGCCACTACGCCAAGCGGTGTGGAACTGCCTCAGAACTTTAAGAATCCATGTCCCATATGATCCAGCTATTCCTCTGCGGCGTGTTGATCCAAAGAACTCGGAAACACTCCTGCCTAAAGACATGTGCACCGCTGAGTTCACCACAGCGTCGCTCCCACTACCCAAGACTTGGAAGCCTCCCTGGAGCCCAGCAAGGGACGAGTGCAGAAGGAAGATGGGCTATAGCCACGCAATGGCATACCAGTCAGCCGGAACCAAGGATGCAATCCAGCCACTTGTGACCACCAGAATGGCTGTGAGGGTTTTAGGGAAGTGAAACAAGCCCCAGGGAGCAAGGCAAGTACCGTAGGACCTCACTTAAGAGGAGAAGGAAAAACAAGCGGTCAGGAACAGGTGGCACGGGACATTTGATTGGGGGTTCCCAGAGACAAAGCGGGGAGGTGTGAGAGGGTGAAACAGATGATGAGGCACAAGTGTGTGGTGAGGGCCTGCTATTAGGCTTACGCAGGGGAAGATGATGTAAGCTACACGGAAGTCTACATCGATGAGGATGCAAATCGGAAAGATATAGGATGTTCTAATGCAGGGTTGCGGCAATAAATTCACCTAAAAGCAAAAAAAATCCAAAATGGGGTCCAGAATGACGGCATAAAGCTTTGGGGCTGAAAGAGATTAGAGAGGGTGAACTTCCAAGGCTGGAAAATCACCTCAAAATGCGTACTGATGCTACAGAAAGGTAGACCCTTCCAAATAGATGAAGAGGAATACTACCCACAGAACATGCTGCCTGCTAAACCCATGCACCAACGGAAAAGGTTACCGTCCAGGATGTTACTACCAATCACCTTCACGAATAATGCAAACAGGCCCACGTGTTCCCAAGCTCAGGCAAAAGGTTGGTCCAAAAGTCCAATTCAGGGCCGGCCCTGTGGCGGAGCGGGTAAGTGCCCACGTTCCGCTTGGCCGGCCCAGGCCTCACTGTTTCACATCACGGGTGCAGATCACATTGGCAGTGTTAGGACATACAGATTTCATGGTACGGTGCGGACAGGGTTCATAAACTAAGTAGCAATGGTGAGGTCACCTTATCAATACGCACCAGAAAAAGAACCGTGAGGCTTTTACAATCCATGAACGCATCTGGTACACTTCCCCAGAGGAAGAAGGAAGGAAAACATGGGACCTGCCAAGGTGGAATCGGCAGAGTGCTAGGAGATGGCACGATCACTGCGCATCAGAGGACTGCCCGGGCAACTTCAACTTGGGAGGGAGTCCAGGACTTTCTCTGGGGAACGTCCACCCACTTGGCAATCTACATAAAATGTAAGAGGTAAAACCCAGGATAATCTTACAGGACAGAAACCAGTGTCTAGAGAGAATGTAGCAGGCCTTCCAAAGTTCGAGGAGCAAGACAGAAACCGACAAGAAATCGAGAAAAAGGAAAACTATCCTACCAGGAAAGGGTGAGGAGTCGGACTGGCCTGAGATGGCTCTGAAACTCTGTGTGCACGCAGGTTGTCAGGACAACTTCGAATTTTGAGGTTGTTTATGACATCACGAGGATCCTGTCCGCCAAGATGGCCGCACGGTTACAGACCGAGGATTGGCCTAGGCTAGGCTATTACAGGGAGGGATACCCAGAAACAGCTTTGAGAAACAGAAAGCGGACACAGAAACTGGAAGACATAAAACAGACGCTGATTCGAGGGGTAAGAAAGGGATCCTTGGCAAGAAGCGAGAATAGAGGGACAAGCCCCGAGAGGAGAACGTTGTCATCTATTCAAGTCTATGGGGAGGCCATGCTGATTCAAGCTTGCAACTTGATTGGAAGCAAGAGGCCGGACTTGGGCCTTATCAGACCTACGTGGTCCTTCTGCCTTAAGCATAAGCCAAAGTCAAGAATGAGGGCTTGAGGACGTTGAAGAGAAGACTCGATGCCTCCTTTCCTAGGCCCCTGGCATTCTTTGCAGATCAGTCTCACTTTCCATAGCTCTGGCGTCACGGGGGCCCACCGGGTACATGCTAATGTGTCCCAAGAGATGTCTTGGAAGCCTTGAAGGAATGGAGCCCCGTCACGCTTGGGCTACGTCTCTTTGTTTGGAAGTGCTCTACAAGGGTGCTGAAAAGCACCCTTTTCCACAGGGCTTCGTTCCTTCATGAAGGCTGCCCGCCCAGGCTAGTGTGCTCAGTTTGCCTCCATCGAAATTCTCTCCCCCTACCTCTTGCCGTAGAAGGATTATTGATTATGTGTTTTGACACCACATGTAAGGAAGTGGGCTGAAAATGAGAACATTACAATTCTGTTTCAAGAAAAATAAACAGGCCAGGGCTGAGGATGTAAGGCAAACAAATGGCACAGCCTATAGAAATAAAGTAAGCCCGTATCTAGACGGCACCTGGGGGAACGTCCCAGGATCAGGGGTGAAGTTCGAAACTTCCCAAATCCGGAAAGGAGACAGAAAACTATCTTTCCTGGAGAGAGGGATTCATCAGACTCGTCTAATTTGTCTTGGAAACATTGTGTCCGTGAAGGGGGATGCCAGGACCACCTCGAGTTTGGAGTTTGTGACCTCAGGATGTCAAACCAACCCAGATGACCACGTGTTCCCAGTGCTTAGTTTGACCCAGGCTAGGACAGCAAAGACTCCTTCGAGTGACCGGTGCAAATTCAAAGACAACAACCAAGAGTCACGAAAGCACTCACACCTCGGCCTAGAGAACATACGGTGATTCCAGAAATGCAAAATGAATCACTTGGAATGAAGGGGAACGGACTGATAAGCATGTCTAAGGGGGATAGCTGAGAAATACCATGACGATTCTCCTATGGAAAAGAGACAAAGGTCCCAGAAAATGGAAGGCGAACAGAAATCACCCCTGGATAATCCACAATGAAAGATGATGTCCGTCTTTAGACAGACTCTGCTGGAACGTTTGAAAGGCAGAGAAATTCACAAGCCAAAAGACGGCAGCGAAGGTCAAGGCTGGGCTAAGTGGGAAGGGTGAGCTATGAGACTGCTCCAAGCGGGCCAGGAAACCGTGTGTCCGTGAAGCTTGCCAGGACAGCAGAGACACGATTATGACCAATCCTCTGACATCGCAGTGGACCCGAAAAACAACCTGGCCTCATCTACACAGTGCCAGAGTTGGGCTCAAGTAGCATATTCAAGTCCCATTGCCCTCAACTGCAGGTTGCCAACGGAACATGAAAGGGGCCGGCCGGTGGTGCAGCGGTGAGGTCCGCACCTTCTGGGTCGGTGGCCCGGGGTGGGCCGGGTGGACCCTCGGGTAGGCCTGCTCACCACTGCTTCAGGCATTCTGGGGCAGGCGTCCGAGGTAGTGTAGAGGCAGATGGGAAGGGACGTTAGCCAGGGCCAGACTTCCACAGCAAATACAGGAGCATTGCCAGCAGATGTGAGCTCAGCGATGCACTTCTGCCAGAGCAAAACCGATTCAAAGTTGCAAAGCATAGAGAAACTGAAGCTGAAAAGAAAAAGTGAACAACTGCATGCCAGTGAGAAGGATGAGATCTCTATGAAGAAACTTAGCAAAACAGGTGAAAGCCATGGCAATGGAAAACTAACAAACGTTGGGGGAAAGAAATTCAAGAAGACACAAGGAGAAAGAAGGAGATTCCAGGATCTAGGAGTGGAAGCAGCAACACACTGGAAACGTCCCTACCGGAGCAAGGAATCTCTGGATTCCATGCAATCCCAGTCAAAGTTGCAGCAATGTTTCCCACAGAGACAGAAGAGGGCATCCTAAAGCTTCTAGCCAGCAACAAGAGACCCTGACTAGGCAAAGGAATCCTCAGGAAAACGAAAAAAGCAGGACGTGGCACACTTTCCGATTTCAACATATAGGACGAAGCACTAGGTACCGAGACGGCACAGTCTGGGCCCCAAAACAGGCACACAGACCCATGCAACAGAATCGAGAACCCAGAGCCCAACTCAAACGTACATGGACAGCCCATTTTCGACCAGGGAGCCAAGAGGAGACAGCGGAGAAAGGAGAGTCTCTACCATAAACGGTGCTGGGAAGCCTGCACAGCCACCTGGAACACAACGACAGTACACCATGATGTTACACCTGGCACACACACCACCTGAAATGGATCAAAGCCTTGAATGGCAGACTTGAAACCGTGAACCTTGTAGCAGAAGACCTAGGCAGAGTGCTCTTTGCCATCGGTCTGAGCCGCCTGTTTGGAAGAAGCAAGTCCGGCTGGGCCAGGGCAACCAAGTCAACAAGAAACCAACGGGACCACGTCAAATGCGGACGCTTCTGCCCAGTGAAGGAAACCATCGACTGAATGCAAAGATAGCACAACGACTGGGGGAGGATGTTTGCAAACCCCACATCGGACAAGGGGTGAAAAGCCCAAAGATGCAATCAACTCGCACGTCCCCACAAGAAAAAAACAACAACAAGCCAATGAAAACCTGGGCAGAAGATGGAAACAGAGATTTCTGCCAAGAAGATCGAAAGAGGGCCAACGGGTGCATGAACACTTGTTCACCGTCATGAAGTCTCAGGCCAATGCAAATGCAAACTGCAAGGGCACAGCAGCTCACTGTGGTCAGAATGGCTATAAGGAAGCAGACAGGAAGCCACAGGTGTCAGAGAGGAGGTGGAGAGAAGGGAAGCCTCCTGCACCATTGGTGGGAGTGCAGACCGGTGCAGCCACTACGCCAAGCGGTGTGGAACTGCCTCAGAACTTTAAGAATCCATGTCCCATATGATCCAGCTATTCCTCTGCGGCGTGTTGATCCAAAGAACTCGGAAACACTCCTGCCTAAAGACATGTGCACCGCTGAGTTCACCACAGCGTCGCTCCCACTACCCAAGACTTGGAAGCCTCCCTGGAGCCCAGCAAGGGACGAGTGCAGAAGGAAGATGGGCTATAGCCACGCAATGGCATACCAGTCAGCCGGAACCAAGGATGCAATCCAGCCACTTGTGACCACCAGAATGGCTGTGAGGGTTTTAGGGAAGTGAAACAAGCCCCAGGGAGCAAGGCAAGTACCGTAGGACCTCACTTAAGAGGAGAAGGAAAAACAAGCGGTCAGGAACAGGTGGCACGGGACATTTGATTGGGGGTTCCCAGAGACAAAGCGGGGAGGTGTGAGAGGGTGAAACAGATGATGAGGCACAAGTGTGTGGTGAGGGCCTGCTATTAGGCTTACGCAGGGGAAGATGATGTAAGCTACACGGAAGTCTACATCGATGAGGATGCAAATCGGAAAGATATAGGATGTTCTAATGCAGGGTTGCGGCAATAAATTCACCTAAAAGCAAAAAAAATCCAAAATGGGGTCCAGAATGACGGCATAAAGCTTTGGGGCTGAAAGAGATTAGAGAGGGTGAACTTCCAAGGCTGGAAAATCACCTCAAAATGCGTACTGATGCTACAGAAAGGTAGACCCTTCCAAATAGATGAAGAGGAATACTACCCACAGAACATGCTGCCTGCTAAACCCATGCACCAACGGAAAAGGTTACCGTCCAGGATGTTACTACCAATCACCTTCACGAATAATGCAAACAGGCCCACGTGTTCCCAAGCTCAGGCAAAAGGTTGGTCCAAAAGTCCAATTCAGGGCCGGCCCTGTGGCGGAGCGGGTAAGTGCCCACGTTCCGCTTGGCCGGCCCAGGCCTCACTGTTTCACATCACGGGTGCAGATCACATTGGCAGTGTTAGGACATACAGATTTCATGGTACGGTGCGGACAGGGTTCATAAACTAAGTAGCAATGGTGAGGTCACCTTATCAATACGCACCAGAAAAAGAACCGTGAGGCTTTTACAATCCATGAACGCATCTGGTACACTTCCCCAGAGGAAGAAGGAAGGAAAACATGGGACCTGCCAAGGTGGAATCGGCAGAGTGCTAGGAGATGGCACGATCACTGCGCATCAGAGGACTGCCCGGGCAACTTCAACTTGGGAGGGAGTCCAGGACTTTCTCTGGGGAACGTCCACCCACTTGGCCATCTACATAAAATGTAAGAGGTAAAACCCAGGATAATCTTACAGGACAGAAACCAGTGTCTAGAGAGAATGTAGCAGGCCTTCCAAAGTTCGAGGAGCAAGACAGAAACCGACAAGAAATCGAGAAAAAGGAAAACTATCCTACCAGGAAAGGGTGAGGAGTCGGACTGGCCTGAGATGGCTCTGAAACTCTGTGTGCACGCAGGTTGTCAGGACAACTTCGAATTTTGAGGTTGTTTATGACATCACGAGGATCCTGTCCGCCAAGATGGCCGCACGGTTACAGACCGAGGATTGGCCTAGGCTAGGCTATTACAGGGAGGGATACCCAGAAACAGCTTTGAGAAACAGAAAGCGGACACAGAAACTGGAAGACATAAAACAGACGCTGATTCGAGGGGTAAGAAAGGGATCCTTGGCAAGAAGCGAGAATAGAGGGACAAGCCCCGAGAGGAGAACGTTGTCATCTATTCAAGTCTATGGGGAGGCCATGCTGATTCAAGCTTGCAACTTGATTGGAAGCAAGAGGCCGGACTTGGGCCTTATCAGACCTACGTGGTCCTTCTGCCTTAAGCATAAGCCAAAGTCAAGAATGAGGGCTTGAGGACGTTGAAGAGAAGACTCGATGCCTCCTTTCCCAGGCCCCTGGCATTCTTTGCAGATCAGTCTCACTTTCCATAGCTCTGGCGTCACGGGGGCCCACCGGGTACATGCTAATGTGTCCCAAGAGATGTCTTGGAAGCCTTGAAGGAATGGAGCCCCGTCACGCTTGGGCTACGTCTCTTTGTTTGGAAGTGCTCTACAAGGGTGCTGAAAAGCACCCTTTTCCACAGGGCTTCGTTCCTTCGTGAAGGCTGCCCGCCCAGGCTAGTGTGCTCAGTTTGCCTCCATCGAAATTCTCTCCCCCTACCTCTTGCCGTAGAAGGATTATTGATTATGTGTTTTGACACCACATGTAAGGAAGTGGGCTGAAAATGAGAACATTACAATTCTGTTTCAAGAAAAATAAACAGGCCAGGGCTGAGGATGTAAGGCAAACAAATGGCACAGCCTATAGAAATAAAGTAAGCCCGTATCTAGACGGCACCTGGGGGAACGTCCCAGGATCAGGGGTGAAGTTCGAAACTTCCCAAATCCGGAAAGGAGACAGAAAACTATCTTTCCTGGAGAGAGGGATTCATCAGACTCGTCTAATTTGTCTTGGAAACATTGTGTCCGTGAAGGGGGATGCCAGGACCACCTCGAGTTTGGAGTTTGTGACCTCAGGATGGCAAACCAACCCAGATGACGACGTGTTCCCAGTGCTTAGTTTGACCCAGGCTAGGACAGCAAAGACTCCTTCGAGTGACCGGTGCAAATTCAAAGACAACAACCAAGAGTCACGAAAGCACTCACACCTCGGCCTAGAGAACATACGGTGATTCCAGAAATGCAAAATGAATCACTTGGAATGAAGGGGAACGGACTGATAAGCATGTCTAAGGGGGATAGCTGAGAAATACCATGACGATTCTCCTATGGAAAAGAGACAAAGGTCCCAGAAAATGGAAGGCGAACAGAAATCACCACTGGATAATCCACAATGAAAGATGATGTCCGTCTTTAGACAGACTCTGCTGGAACGTTTGAAAGGCAGAGAAATTCACAAGCCAAAAGACGGCAGCGAAGGTCAAGGCTGGGCTAAGTGGGAAGGGTGAGCTATGAGACTGCTCCGAGCGGGCCAGGAAACCGTGTGTCCGTGAAGCTTGCCGGGACAGCAGAGACACGATTATGACCAATCCTCTGACATCGCAGTGGACCCGAAAAACAACCTGGCCTCATCTACACAGTGCCAGAGTTGGGCTCAAGTAGCATATTCAAGTCCCATTGCCCTCAACTGCAGGTTGCCAACGGAACATGAAAGGGGCCGGCCGGTGGTGCAGCGGTGAGGTCCGCACCTTCTGGGTCGGTGGCCCGGGGTGGGCCGGGTGGACCCTCGGGTGGGCCTGCTCACCACTGCTTCAGGCATTCTGGGGCAGGCGTCCGAGGTAGTGTAGAGGCAGATGGGAAGGGACGTTAGCCAGGGCCAGACTTCCACAGCAAATACAGGAGCATTGCCAGCAGATGTGAGCTCAGCGATGCACTTCTGCCAGAGCAAAACCGATTCAAAGTTGCAAAGCATAGAGAAACTGAAGCTGAAAAGAAAAAGTGAACAACTGCATGCCAGTGAGAAGGATGAGATCTCTATGAAGAAACTTAGCAAAACAGGTGAAAGCCATGGCAATGGAAAACTAACAAACGTTGGGGGAAAGAAATTCAAGAAGACACAAGGAGAAAGAAGGAGATTCCAGGATCTAGGAGTGGAAGCAGCAACACACTGGAAACGTCCCTACCGGAGCAAGGAATCTCTGGATTCCATGCAATCCCAGTCAAAGTTGCAGCAATGTTTCCCACAGAGACAGAAGAGGGCATCCTAAAGCTTCTAGCCAGCAACAAGAGACCCTGACTAGGCAAAGGAATCCTCAGGAAAACGAAAAGAGCAGGACGTGGCACACTTTCCGATTTCAACATATAGGACGAAGCACTAGGTACCGAGACGGCACAGTCTGGGCCCCAAAACAGGCACACAGACCCATGCAACAGAATCGAGAACCCAGAGCCCAACTCAAACGTACATGGACAGCCCATTTTCGACCAGGGAGCCAAGAGGAGACAGCGGAGAAAGGAGAGTCTCTACCATAAACGGTGCTGGGAAGCCTGCACAGCCACCTGGAACACAACGACAGTACACCATGATGTTACACCTGGCACACACACCACCTGAAATGGATCAAAGCCTTGAATGGCAGACTTGAAACCGTGAACCTTGTAGCAGAAGACCTAGGCAGAGTGCTCTTTGCCATCGGTCTGAGCCGCCTGTTTGGAAGAAGCAAGTCCGGCTGGGCCAGGGCAACCAAGTCAACAAGAAACCAACGGGACCACGTCAAATGCGGACGCTTCTGCCCAGTGAAGGAAACCATCGACTGAATGCAAAGATAGCACAACGACTGGGGGAGGATGTTTGCAAACCCCACATCGGACAAGGGGTGAAAAGCCCAAAGATGCAATCAACTCGCACGTCCCCACAAGAAAAAAACAACAACAAGCCAATGAAAACCTGGGCAGAAGATGGAAACAGAGATTTCTGCCAAGAAGATCGAAAGAGGGCCAACGGGTGCATGAACACTTGTTCACCGTCATGAAGTCTCAGGCCAATGCAAATGCAAACTGCAAGGGCACAGCAGCTCACTGTGGTCAGAATGGCTATAAGGAAGCAGACAGGAAGCCACAAGTGTCAGAGAGGAGGTGGAGAGAAGGGAAGCCTCCTGCACCGTTGGTGGGAGTGCAGACCGGTGCAGCCACTACGCCAAGCGGTGTGGAACTGCCTCAGAACTTTAAGAATCCATGTCCCATATGATCCAGCTATTCCTCTGCGGCGTGTTGATCCAAAGAACTCGGAAACACTCCTGCCTAAAGACATGTGCACCGCTGAGTTCACCACAGCGTCGCTCCCACTACCCAAGACTTGGAAGCCTCCCTGGAGCCCAGCAAGGGACGAGTGCAGAAGGAAGATGGGCTATAGCCACGCAATGGCATACCAGTCAGCCGGAACCAAGGATGCAATCCAGCCACTTGTGACCACCAGAATGGCTGTGAGGGTTTTAGGGAAGTGAAACAAGCCCCAGGGAGCAAGGCAAGTACCGTAGGACCTCACTTAAGAGGAGAAGGAAAAACAAGCGGTCAGGAACAGGTGGCACGGGACATTTGATTGGGGGTTCCCAGAGACAAAGCGGGGAGGTGTGAGAGGGTGAAACAGATGATGAGGCACAAGTGTGTGGTGAGGGCCTGCTATTAGGCTTACGCAGGGGAAGATGATGTAAGCTACACGGAAGTCTACATCGATGAGGATGCAAATCGGAAAGATATAGGATGTTCTAATGCAGGGTTGCGGCAATAAATTCACCTAAAAGCAAAAAAAATCCAAAATGGGGTCCAGAATGACGGCATAAAGCTTTGGGGCTGAAAGAGATTAGAGAGGGTGAACTTCCAAGGCTGGAAAATCACCTCAAAATGCGTACTGATGCTACAGAAAGGTAGACCCTTCCAAATAGATGAAGAGGAATACTACCCACAGAACATGCTGCCTGCTAAACCCATGCACCAACGGAAAAGGTTACCGTCCAGGATGTTACTACCAATCACCTTCACGAATAATGCAAACAGGCCCACGTGTTCCCAAGCTCAGGCAAAAGGTTGGTCCAAAAGTCCAATTCAGGGCCGGCCCTGTGGCGGAGCGGGTAAGTGCCCACGTTCCGCTTGGCCGGCCCAGGCCTCACTGTTTCACATCACGGGTGCAGATCACATTGGCAGTGTTAGGACATACAGATTTCATGGTACGGTGCGGACAGGGTTCATAAACTAAGTAGCAATGGTGAGGTCACCTTATCAATACGCACCAGAAAAAGAACCGTGAGGCTTTTACAATCCATGAACGCATCTGGTACACTTCCCCAGAGGAAGAAGGAAGGAAAACATGGGACCTGCCAAGGTGGAATCGGCAGAGTGCTAGGAGATGGCACGATCACTGCGCATCAGAGGACTGCCCGGGCAACTTCAACTTGGGAGGGAGTCCAGGACTTTCTCTGGGGAACGTCCACCCACTTGGCCATCTACATAAAATGTAAGAGGTAAAACCCAGGATAATCTTACAGGACAGAAACCAGTGTCTAGAGAGAATGTAGCAGGCCTTCCAAAGTTCGAGGAGCAAGACAGAAACCGACAAGAAATCGAGAAAAAGGAAAACTATCCTACCAGGAAAGGGTGAGGAGTCGGACTGGCCTGAGATGGCTCTGAAACTCTGTGTGCACGCAGGTTGTCAGGACAACTTCGAATTTTGAGGTTGTTTATGACATCACGAGGATCCTGTCCGCCAAGATGGCCGCACGGTTACAGACCGAGGATTGGCCTAGGCTAGGCTATTACAGGGAGGGATACCCAGAAACAGCTTTGAGAAACAGAAAGCGGACACAGAAACTGGAAGACATAAAACAGACGCTGATTCGAGGGGTAAGAAAGGGATCCTTGGCAAGAAGCGAGAATAGAGGGACAAGCCCCGAGAGGAGAACGTTGTCATCTATTCAAGTCTATGGGGAGGCCATGCTGATTCAAGCTTGCAACTTGATTGGAAGCAAGAGGCCGGACTTGGGCCTTATCAGACCTACGTGGTCCTTCTGCCTTAAGCATAAGCCAAAGTCAAGAATGAGGGCTTGAGGACGTTGAAGAGAAGACTCGATGCCTCCTTTCCTAGGCCCCTGGCATTCTTTGCAGATCAGTCTCACTTTCCATAGCTCTGGCGTCACGGGGGCCCACCGGGTACATGCTAATGTGTCCCAAGAGATGTCTTGGAAGCCTTGAAGGAATGGAGCCCCGTCACGCTTGGGCTACGTCTCTTTGTTTGGAAGTGCTCTACAAGGGTGCTGAAAAGCACCCTTTTCCACAGGGCTTCGTTCCTTCGTGAAGGCTGCCCGCCCAGGCTAGTGTGCTCAGTTTGCCTCCATCGAAATTCTCTCCCCCTACCTCTTGCCGTAGAAGGATTATTGATTATGTGTTTTGACACCACATGTAAGGAAGTGGGCTGAAAATGAGAACATTACAATTCTGTTTCAAGAAAAATAAACAGGCCAGGGCTGAGGATGTAAGGCAAACAAATGGCACAGCCTATAGAAATAAAGTAAGCCCGTATCTAGACGGCACCTGGGGGAACGTCCCAGGATCAGGGGTGAAGTTCGAAACTTCCCAAATCCGGAAAGGAGACAGAAAACTATCTTTCCTGGAGAGAGGGATTCATCAGACTCGTCTAATTTGTCTTGGAAACATTGTGTCCGTGAAGGGGGATGCCAGGACCACCTCGAGTTTGGAGTTTGTGACCTCAGGATGGCAAACCAACCCAGATGACGACGTGTTCCCAGTGCTTAGTTTGACCCAGGCTAGGACAGCAAAGACTCCTTCGAGTGACCGGTGCAAATTCAAAGACAACAACCAAGAGTCACGAAAGCACTCACACCTCGGCCTAGAGAACATACGGTGATTCCAGAAATGCAAAATGAATCACTTGGAATGAAGGGGAACGGACTGATAAGCATGTCTAAGGGGGATAGCTGAGAAATACCATGACGATTCTCCTATGGAAAAGAGACAAAGGTCCCAGAAAATGGAAGGCGAACAGAAATCACCCCTGGATAATCCACAATGAAAGATGATGTCCGTCTTTAGACAGACTCTGCTGGAACGTTTGAAAGGCAGAGAAATTCACAAGCCAAAAGACGGCAGCGAAGGTCAAGGGTGGGCTAAGTGGGAAGGGTGAGCTATGAGACTGCTCCAAGCGGGCCAGGAAACCGTGTGTCCGTGAAGCTTGCCGGGACAGCAGAGACACGATTATGACCAATCCTCTGACATCGCAGTGGACCCGAAAAACAACCTGGCCTCATCTACACAGTGCCAGAGTTGGGCTCAAGTAGCATATTCAAGTCCCATTGCCCTCAACTGCAGGTTGCCAACGGAACATGAAAGGGGCCGGCCGGTGGTGCAGCGGTGAGGTCCGCACCTTCTGGGTCGGTGGCCCGGGGTGGGCCGGGTGGACCCTCGGGTGGGCCTGCTCACCACTGCTTCAGGCATTCTGGGGCAGGCGTCCGAGGTAGTGTAGAGGCAGATGGGAAGGGACGTTAGCCAGGGCCAGACTTCCACAGCAAATACAGGAGCATTGCCAGCAGATGTGAGCTCAGCGATGCACTTCTGCCAGAGCAAAACCGATTCAAAGTTGCAAAGCATAGAGAAACTGAAGCTGAAAAGAAAAAGTGAACAACTGCATGCCAGTGAGAAGGATGAGATCTCTATGAAGAAACTTAGCAAAACAGGTGAAAGCCATGGCAATGGAAAACTAACAAACGTTGGGGGAAAGAAATTCAAGAAGACACAAGGAGAAAGAAGGAGATTCCAGGATCTAGGAGTGGAAGCAGCAACACACTGGAAACGTCCCTACCGGAGCAAGGAATCTCTGGATTCCATGCAATCCCAGTCAAAGTTGCAGCAATGTTTCCCACAGAGACAGAAGAGGGCATCCTAAAGCTTCTAGCCAGCAACAAGAGACCCTGACTAGGCAAAGGAATCCTCAGGAAAACGAAAAGAGCAGGACGTGGCACACTTTCCGATTTCAACATATAGGACGAAGCACTAGGTACCGAGACGGCACAGTCTGGGCCCCAAAACAGGCACACAGACCCATGCAACAGAATCGAGAACCCAGAGCCCAACTCAAACGTACATGGACAGCCCATTTTCGACCAGGGAGCCAAGAGGAGACAGCGGAGAAAGGAGAGTCTCTACCATAAACGGTGCTGGGAAGCCTGCACAGCCACCTGGAACACAACGACAGTACACCATGATGTTACACCTGGCACACACACCACCTGAAATGGATCAAAGCCTTGAATGGCAGACTTGAAACCGTGAACCTTGTAGCAGAAGACCTAGGCAGAGTGCTCTTTGCCATCGGTCTGAGCCGCCTGTTTGGAAGAAGCAAGTCCGGCTGGGCCAGGGCAACCAAGTCAACAAGAAACCAACGGGACCACGTCAAATGCGGACGCTTCTGCCCAGTGAAGGAAACCATCGACTGAATGCAAAGATAGCACAACGACTGGGGGAGGATGTTTGCAAACCCCACATCGGACAAGGGGTGAAAAGCCCAAAGATGCAATCAACTCGCACGTCCCCACAAGAAAAAAACAACAACAAGCCAATGAAAACCTGGGCAGAAGATGGAAACAGAGATTTCTGCCAAGAAGATCGAAAGAGGGCCAACGGGTGCATGAACACTTGTTCACCGTCATGAAGTCTCAGGCCAATGCAAATGCAAACTGCAAGGGCACAGCAGCTCACTGTGGTCAGAATGGCTATAAGGAAGCAGACAGGAAGCCACAAGTGTCAGAGAGGAGGTGGAGAGAAGGGAAGCCTCCTGCACCGTTGGTGGGAGTGCAGACCGGTGCAGCCACTACGCCAAGCGGTGTGGAACTGCCTCAGAACTTTAAGAATCCATGTCCCATATGATCCAGCTATTCCTCTGCGGCGTGTTGATCCAAAGAACTCGGAAACACTCCTGCCTAAAGACATGTGCACCGCTGAGTTCACCACAGCGTCGCTCCCACTACCCAAGACTTGGAAGCCTCCCTGGAGCCCAGCAAGGGACGAGTGCAGAAGGAAGATGGGCTATAGCCACGCAATGGCATACCAGTCAGCCAGAACCAAGGATGCAATCCAGCCACTTGTGACCACCAGAATGGCTGTGAGGGTTTTAGGGAAGTGAAACAAGCCCCAGGGAGCAAGGCAAGTACCGTAGGACCTCACTTAAGAGGAGAAGGAAAAACAAGCGGTCAGGAACAGGTGGCACGGGACATTTGATTGGGGGTTCCCAGAGACAAAGCGGGGAGGTGTGAGAGGGTGAAACAGATGATGAGGCACAAGTGTGTGGTGAGGGCCTGCTATTAGGCTTACGCAGGGGAAGATGATGTAAGCTACACGGAAGTCTACATCGATGAGGATGCAAATCGGAAAGATATAGGATGTTCTAATGCAGGGTTGCGGCAATAAATTCACCTAAAAGCAAAAAAAATCCAAAATGGGGTCCAGAATGACGGCATAAAGCTTTGGGGCTGAAAGAGATTAGAGAGGGTGAACTTCCAAGGCTGGAAAATCACCTCAAAATGCGTACTGATGCTACAGAAAGGTAGACCCTTCCAAATAGATGAAGAGGAATACTACCCACAGAACATGCTGCCTGCTAAACCCATGCACCAACGGAAAAGGTTACCGTCCAGGATGTTACTACCAATCACCTTCACGAATAATGCAAACAGGCCCACGTGTTCCCAAGCTCAGGCAAAAGGTTGGTCCAAAAGTCCAATTCAGGGCCGGCCCTGTGGCGGAGCGGGTAAGTGCCCACGTTCCGCTTGGCCGGCCCAGGCCTCACTGTTTCACATCACGGGTGCAGATCACATTGGCAGTGTTAGGACATACAGATTTCATGGTACGGTGCGGACAGGGTTCATAAACTAAGTAGCAATGGTGAGGTCACCTTATCAATACGCACCAGAAAAAGAACCGTGAGGCTTTTACAATCCATGAACGCATCTGGTACACTTCCCCAGAGGAAGAAGGAAGGAAAACATGGGACCTGCCAAGGTGGAATCGGCAGAGTGCTAGGAGATGGCACGATCACTGCGCATCAGAGGACTGCCCGGGCAACTTCAACTTGGGAGGGAGTCCAGGACTTTCTCTGGGGAACGTCCACCCACTTGGCCATCTACATAAAATGTAAGAGGTAAAACCCAGGATAATCTTACAGGACAGAAACCAGTGTCTAGAGAGAATGTAGCAGGCCTTCCAAAGTTCGAGGAGCAAGACAGAAACCGACAAGAAATCGAGAAAAAGGAAAACTATCCTACCAGGAAAGGGTGAGGAGTCGGACTGGCCTGAGATGGCTCTGAAACTCTGTGTGCACGCAGGTTGTCAGGACAACTTCGAATTTTGAGGTTGTTTATGACATCACGAGGATCCTGTCCGCCAAGATGGCCGCACGGTTACAGACCGAGGATTGGCCTAGGCTAGGCTATTACAGGGAGGGATACCCAGAAACAGCTTTGAGAAACAGAAAGCGGACACAGAAACTGGAAGACATAAAACAGACGCTGATTCGAGGGGTAAGAAAGGGATCCTTGGCAAGAAGCGAGAATAGAGGGACAAGCCCCGAGAGGAGAACGTTGTCATCTATTCAAGTCTATGGGGAGGCCATGCTGATTCAAGCTTGCAACTTGATTGGAAGCAAGAGGCCGGACTTGGGCCTTATCAGACCTACGTGGTCCTTCTGCCTTAAGCATAAGCCAAAGTCAAGAATGAGGTCTTGAGGACGTTGAAGAGAAGACTCGATGCCTCCTTTCCCAGGCCCCTGGCATTCTTTGCAGATCAGTCTCACTTTCCATAGCTCTGGCGTCACGGGGGCCCACCGGGTACATGCTAATGTGTCCCAAGAGATGTCTTGGAAGCCTTGAAGGAATGGAGCCCCGTCACGCTTGGGCTACGTCTCTTTGTTTGGAAGTGCTCTACAAGGGTGCTGAAAAGCACCCTTTTCCACAGGGCTTCGTTCCTTCGTGAAGGCTGCCCGCCCAGGCTAGTGTGCTCAGTTTGCCTCCATCGAAATTCTCTCCCCCTACCTCTTGCCGTAGAAGGATTATTGATTATGTGTTTTGACACCACATGTAAGGAAGTGGGCTGAAAATGAGAACATTACAATTCTGTTTCAAGAAAAATAAACAGGCCAGGGCTGAGGATGTAAGGCAAACAAATGGCACAGCCTATAGAAATAAAGTAAGCCCGTATCTAGACGGCACCTGGGGGAACGTCCCAGGATCAGGGGTGAAGTTCGAAACTTCCCAAATCCGGAAAGGAGACAGAAAACTATCTTTCCTGGAGAGAGGGATTCATCAGACTCGTCTAATTTGTCTTGGAAACATTGTGTCCGTGAAGGGGGATGCCAGGACCACCTCGAGTTTGGAGTTTGTGACCTCAGGATGGCAAACCAACCCAGATGACGACGTGTTCCCAGTGCTTAGTTTGACCCAGGCTAGGACAGCAAAGACTCCTTCGAGTGACCGGTGCAAATTCAAAGACAACAACCAAGAGTCACGAAAGCACTCACACCTCGGCCTAGAGAACATACGGTGATTCCAGAAATGCAAAATGAATCACTTGGAATGAAGGGGAACGGACTGATAAGCATGTCTAAGGGGGATAGCTGAGAAATACCATGACGATTCTCCTATGGAAAAGAGACAAAGGTCCCAGAAAATGGAAGGCGAACAGAAATCACCCCTGGATAATCCACAATGAAAGATGATGTCCGTCTTTAGACAGACTCTGCTGGAACGTTTGAAAGGCAGAGAAATTCACAAGCCAAAAGACGGCAGCGAAGGTCAAGGCTGGGCTAAGTGGGAAGGGTGAGCTATGAGACTGCTCCGAGCGGGCCAGGAAACCGTGTGTCCGTGAAGCTTGCCGGGACAGCAGAGACACGATTATGACCAATCCTCTGACATCGCAGTGGACCCGAAAAACAACCTGGCCTCATCTACACAGTGCCAGAGTTGGGCTCAAGTAGCATATTCAAGTCCCATTGCCCTCAACTGCAGGTTGCCAACGGAACATGAAAGGGGCCGGCCGGTGGTGCAGCGGTGAGGTCCGCACCTTCTGGGTCGGTGGCCCGGGGTGGGCCGGGTGGACCCTCGGGTGGGCCTGCTCACCACTGCTTCAGGCATTCTGGGGCAGGCGTCCGAGGTAGTGTAGAGGCAGATGGGAAGGGACGTTAGCCAGGGCCAGACTTCCACAGCAAATACAGGAGCATTGCCAGCAGATGTGAGCTCAGCGATGCACTTCTGCCAGAGCAAAACCGATTCAAAGTTGCAAAGCATAGAGAAACTGAAGCTGAAAAGAAAAAGTGAACAACTGCATGCCAGTGAGAAGGATGAGATCTCTATGAAGAAACTTAGCAAAACAGGTGAAAGCCATGGCAATGGAAAACTAACAAACGTTGGGGGAAAGAAATTCAAGAAGACACAAGGAGAAAGAAGGAGATTCCAGGATCTAGGAGTGGAAGCAGCAACACACTGGAAACGTCCCTACCGGAGCAAGGAATCTCTGGATTCCATGCAATCCCAGTCAAAGTTGCAGCAATGTTTCCCACAGAGACAGAAGAGGGCATCCTAAAGCTTCTAGCCAGCAACAAGAGACCCTGACTAGGCAAAGGAATCCTCAGGAAAACGAAAAAAGCAGGACGTGGCACACTTTCCGATTTCAACATATAGGACGAAGCACTAGGTACCGAGACGGCACAGTCTGGGCCCCAAAACAGGCACACAGACCCATGCAACAGAATCGAGAACCCAGAGCCCAACTCAAACGTACATGGACAGCCCATTTTCGACCAGGGAGCCAAGAGGAGACAGCGGAGAAAGGAGAGTCTCTACCATAAACGGTGCTGGGAAGCCTGCACAGCCACCTGGAACACAACGACAGTACACCATGATGTTACACCTGGCACACACACCACCTGAAATGGATCAAAGCCTTGAATGGCAGACTTGAAACCGTGAACCTTGTAGCAGAAGACCTAGGCAGAGTGCTCTTTGCCATCGGTCTGAGCCGCCTGTTTGGAAGAAGCAAGTCCGGCTGGGCCAGGGCAACCAAGTCAACAAGAAACCAACGGGACCACGTCAAATGCGGACGCTTCTGCCCAGTGAAGGAAACCATCGACTGAATGCAAAGATAGCACAACGACTGGGGGAGGATGTTTGCAAACCCCACATCGGACAAGGGGTGAAAAGCCCAAAGATGCAATCAACTCGCACGTCCCCACAAGAAAAAAACAACAACAAGCCAATGAAAACCTGGGCAGAAGATGGAAACAGAGATTTCTGCCAAGAAGATCGAAAGAGGGCCAACGGGTGCATGAACACTTGTTCACCGTCATGAAGTCTCAGGCCAATGCAAATGCAAACTGCAAGGGCACAGCAGCTCACTGTGGTCAGAATGGCTATAAGGAAGCAGACAGGAAGCCACAAGTGTCAGAGAGGAGGTGGAGAGAAGGGAAGCCTCCTGCACCGTTGGTGGGAGTGCAGACCGGTGCAGCCACTACGCCAAGCGGTGTGGAACTGCCTCAGAACTTTAAGAATCCATGTCCCATATGATCCAGCTATTCCTCTGCGGCGTGTTGATCCAAAGAACTCGGAAACACTCCTGCCTAAAGACATGTGCACCGCTGAGTTCACCACAGCGTCGCTCCCACTACCCAAGACTTGGAAGCCTCCCTGGAGCCCAGCAAGGGACGAGTGCAGAAGGAAGATGGGCTATAGCCACGCAATGGCATACCAGTCAGCCAGAACCAAGGATGCAATCCAGCCACTTGTGACCACCAGAATGGCTGTGAGGGTTTTAGGGAAGTGAAACAAGCCCCAGGGAGCAAGGCAAGTACCGTAGGACCTCACTTAAGAGGAGAAGGAAAAACAAGCGGTCAGGAACAGGTGGCACGGGACATTTGATTGGGGGTTCCCAGAGACAAAGCGGGGAGGTGTGAGAGGGTGAAACAGATGATGAGGCACAAGTGTGTGGTGAGGGCCTGCTATTAGGCTTACGCAGGGGAAGATGATGTAAGCTACACGGAAGTCTACATCGATGAGGATGCAAATCGGAAAGATATAGGATGTTCTAATGCAGGGTTGCGGCAATAAATTCACCTAAAAGCAAAAAAAATCCAAAATGGGGTCCAGAATGACGGCATAAAGCTTTGGGGCTGAAAGAGATTAGAGAGGGTGAACTTCCAAGGCTGGAAAATCACCTCAAAATGCGTACTGATGCTACAGAAAGGTAGACCCTTCCAAATAGATGAAGAGGAATACTACCCACAGAACATGCTGCCTGCTAAACCCATGCACCAACGGAAAAGGTTACCGTCCAGGATGTTACTACCAATCACCTTCACGAATAATGCAAACAGGCCCACGTGTTCCCAAGCTCAGGCAAAAGGTTGGTCCAAAAGTCCAATTCAGGGCCGGCCCTGTGGCGGAGCGGGTAAGTGCCCACGTTCCGCTTGGCCGGCCCAGGCCTCACTGTTTCACATCACGGGTGCAGATCACATTGGCAGTGTTAGGACATACAGATTTCATGGTACGGTGCGGACAGGGTTCATAAACTAAGTAGCAATGGTGAGGTCACCTTATCAATACGCACCAGAAAAAGAACCGTGAGGCTTTTACAATCCATGAACGCATCTGGTACACTTCCCCAGAGGAAGAAGGAAGGAAAACATGGGACCTGCCAAGGTGGAATCGGCAGAGTGCTAGGAGATGGCACGATCACTGCGCATCAGAGGACTGCCCGGGCAACTTCAACTTGGGAGGGAGTCCAGGACTTTCTCTGGGGAACGTCCACCCACTTGGCCATCTACATAAAATGTAAGAGGTAAAACCCAGGATAATCTTACAGGACAGAAACCAGTGTCTAGAGAGAATGTAGCAGGCCTTCCAAAGTTCGAGGAGCAAGACAGAAACCGACAAGAAATCGAGAAAAAGGAAAACTATCCTACCAGGAAAGGGTGAGGAGTCGGACTGGCCTGAGATGGCTCTGAAACTCTGTGTGCACGCAGGTTGTCAGGACAACTTCGAATTTTGAGGTTGTTTATGACATCACGAGGATCCTGTCCGCCAAGATGGCCGCACGGTTACAGACCGAGGATTGGCCTAGGCTAGGCTATTACAGGGAGGGATACCCAGAAACAGCTTTGAGAAACAGAAAGCGGACACAGAAACTGGAAGACATAAAACAGACGCTGATTCGAGGGGTAAGAAAGGGATCCTTGGCAAGAAGCGAGAATAGAGGGACAAGCCCCGAGAGGAGAACGTTGTCATCTATTCAAGTCTATGGGGAGGCCATGCTGATTCAAGCTTGCAACTTGATTGGAAGCAAGAGGCCGGACTTGGGCCTTATCAGACCTACGTGGTCCTTCTGCCTTAAGCATAAGCCAAAGTCAAGAATGAGGTCTTGAGGACGTTGAAGAGAAGACTCGATGCCTCCTTTCCCAGGCCCCTGGCATTCTTTGCAGATCAGTCTCACTTTCCATAGCTCTGGCGTCACGGGGGCCCACCGGGTACATGCTAATGTGTCCCAAGAGATGTCTTGGAAGCCTTGAAGGAATGGAGCCCCGTCACGCTTGGGCTACGTCTCTTTGTTTGGAAGTGCTCTACAAGGGTGCTGAAAAGCACCCTTTTCCACAGGGCTTCGTTCCTTCGTGAAGGCTGCCCGCCCAGGCTAGTGTGCTCAGTTTGCCTCCATCGAAATTCTCTCCCCCTACCTCTTGCCGTAGAAGGATTATTGATTATGTGTTTTGACACCACATGTAAGGAAGTGGGCTGAAAATGAGAACATTACAATTCTGTTTCAAGAAAAATAAACAGGCCAGGGCTGAGGATGTAAGGCAAACAAATGGCACAGCCTATAGAAATAAAGTAAGCCCGTATCTAGACGGCACCTGGGGGAACGTCCCAGGATCAGGGGTGAAGTTCGAAACTTCCCAAATCCGGAAAGGAGACAGAAAACTATCTTTCCTGGAGAGAGGGATTCATCAGACTCGTCTAATTTGTCTTGGAAACATTGTGTCCGTGAAGGGGGATGCCAGGACCACCTCGAGTTTGGAGTTTGTGACCTCAGGATGGCAAACCAACCCAGATGACGACGTGTTCCCAGTGCTTAGTTTGACCCAGGCTAGGACAGCAAAGACTCCTTCGAGTGACCGGTGCAAATTCAAAGACAACAACCAAGAGTCACGAAAGCACTCACACCTCGGCCTAGAGAACATACGGTGATTCCAGAAATGCAAAATGAATCACTTGGAATGAAGGGGAACGGACTGATAAGCATGTCTAAGGGGGATAGCTGAGAAATACCATGACGATTCTCCTATGGAAAAGAGACAAAGGTCCCAGAAAATGGAAGGCGAACAGAAATCACCCCTGGATAATCCACAATGAAAGATGATGTCCGTCTTTAGACAGACTCTGCTGGAACGTTTGAAAGGCAGAGAAATTCACAAGCCAAAAGACGGCAGCGAAGGTCAAGGCTGGGCTAAGTGGGAAGGGTGAGCTATGAGACTGCTCCGAGCGGGCCAGGAAACCGTGTGTCCGTGAAGCTTGCCGGGACAGCAGAGACACGATTATGACCAATCCTCTGACATCGCAGTGGACCCGAAAAACAACCTGGCCTCATCTACACAGTGCCAGAGTTGGGCTCAAGTAGCATATTCAAGTCCCATTGCCCTCAACTGCAGGTTGCCAACGGAACATGAAAGGGGCCGGCCGGTGGTGCAGCGGTGAGGTCCGCACCTTCTGGGTCGGTGGCCCGGGGTGGGCCGGGTGGACCCTCGGGTGGGCCTGCTCACCACTGCTTCAGGCATTCTGGGGCAGGCGTCCGAGGTAGTGTAGAGGCAGATGGGAAGGGACGTTAGCCAGGGCCAGACTTCCACAGCAAATACAGGAGCATTGCCAGCAGATGTGAGCTCAGCGATGCACTTCTGCCAGAGCAAAACCGATTCAAAGTTGCAAAGCATAGAGAAACTGAAGCTGAAAAGAAAAAGTGAACAACTGCATGCCAGTGAGAAGGATGAGATCTCTATGAAGAAACTTAGCAAAACAGGTGAAAGCCATGGCAATGGAAAACTAACAAACGTTGGGGGAAAGAAATTCAAGAAGACACAAGGAGAAAGAAGGAGATTCCAGGATCTAGGAGTGGAAGCAGCAACACACTGGAAACGTCCCTACCGGAGCAAGGAATCTCTGGATTCCATGCAATCCCAGTCAAAGTTGCAGCAATGTTTCCCACAGAGACAGAAGAGGGCATCCTAAAGCTTCTAGCCAGCAACAAGAGACCCTGACTAGGCAAAGGAATCCTCAGGAAAACGAAAAAAGCAGGACGTGGCACACTTTCCGATTTCAACATATAGGACGAAGCACTAGGTACCGAGACGGCACAGTCTGGGCCCCAAAACAGGCACACAGACCCATGCAACAGAATCGAGAACCCAGAGCCCAACTCAAACGTACATGGACAGCCCATTTTCGACCAGGGAGCCAAGAGGAGACAGCGGAGAAAGGAGAGTCTCTACCATAAACGGTGCTGGGAAGCCTGCACAGCCACCTGGAACACAACGACAGTACACCATGATGTTACACCTGGCACACACACCACCTGAAATGGATCAAAGCCTTGAATGGCAGACTTGAAGCCGTGAACCTTGTAGCAGAAGACCTAGGCAGAGTGCTCTTTGCCATCGGTCTGAGCCGCCTGTTTGGAAGAAGCAAGTCCGGCTGGGCCAGGGCAACCAAGTCAACAAGAAACCAACGGGACCACGTCAAATGCGGACGCTTCTGCCCAGTGAAGGAAACCATCGACTGAATGCAAAGATAGCACAACGACTGGGGGAGGATGTTTGCAAACCCCACATCGGACAAGGGGTGAAAAGCCCAAAGATGCAATCAACTCGCACGTCCCCACAAGAAAAAAAAAACAACAAGCCAATGAAAACCTGGGCAGAAGATGGAAACAGAGATTTCTGCCAAGAAGATCGAAAGAGGGCCAACGGGTGCATGAACGCTTGTTCACCGTCATGAAGTCTCAGGCCAATGCAAATGCAAACTGCAAGGGCACAGCAGCTCACTGTGGTCAGAATGGCTATAAGGAAGCAGACAGGAAGCCACAGGTGTCAGAGAGGAGGTGGAGAGAAGGGAAGCCTCCTGCACCATTGGTGGGAGTGCAGACCGGTGCAGCCACTACGCCAAGCGGTGTGGAACTGCCTCAGAACTTTAAGAATCCATGTCCCATATGATCCAGCTATTCCTCTGCAGCGTGTTGATCCAAAGAACTCGGAAACACTCCTGCCTAAAGACATGTGCACCGCTGAGTTCACCACAGCGTCGCTCCCACTACCCAAGACTTGGAAGCCTCCCTGGAGCCCAGCAAGGGACGAGTGCAGAAGGAAGATGGGCTATAGCCACGCAATGGCATACCAGTCAGCCGGAACCAAGGATGCAATCCAGCCACTTGTGACCACCAGAATGGCTGTGAGGGTTTTAGGGAAGTGAAACAAGCCCCAGGGAGCAAGGCAAGTACCGTAGGACCTCACTTAAGAGGAGAAGGAAAAACAAGCGGTCAGGAACAGGTGGCACGGGACATTTGATTGGGGGTTCCCAGAGACAAAGCGGGGAGGTGTGAGAGGGTGAAACAGATGATGAGGCACAAGTGTGTGGTGAGGGCCTGCTATTAGGCTTACGCAGGGGAAGATGATGTAAGCTACACGGAAGTCTACATCGATGAGGATGCAAATCGGAAAGATATAGGATGTTCTAATGCAGGGTTGTGGCAATAAATTCACCTAAAAGCAAAAAAAATCCAAAATGGGGTCCAGAATGACGGCATAAAGCTTTGGGGCTGAAAGAGATTAGAGAGGGTGAACTTCCAAGGCTGGAAAATCACCTCAAAATGCGTACTGATGCTACAGAAAGGTAGACCCTTCCAAATAGATGAAGAGGAATACTACCCACAGAACATGCTGCCTGCTAAACCCATGCACCAACGGAAAAGGTTACCGTCCAGGATGTTACTACTAATCACCTTCACGAATAATGCAAACAGGCCCACGTGTTCCCAAGCTCAGGCAAAAGGTTGGTCCAAAAGTCCAATTCAGGGCCGGCCCTGTGGCGGAGCGGGTAAGTGCCCACGTTCCGCTTGGCCGGCCCAGGCCTCACTGTTTCACATCACGGGTGCAGATCACATTGGCAGTGTTAGGACATACAGATTTCATGGTACGGTGCGGACAGGGTTCATAAACTAAGTAGCAATGGTGAGGTCACCTTATCAATACGCACCAGAAAAAGAACCGTGAGGCTTTTACAATCCATGAACGCATCTGGTACACTTCCCCAGAGGAAGAAGGAAGGAAAACATGGGACCTGCCAAGGTGGAATCGGCAGAGTGCTAGGAGATGGCACGATCACTGCGCATCAGAGGACTGCCCGGGCAACTTCAACTTGGGAGGGAGTCCAGGACTTTCTCTGGGGAACGTCCACCCACTTGGCCATCTACATAAAATGTAAGAGGTAAAACCCAGGATAATCTTACAGGACAGAAACCAGTGTCTAGAGAGAATGTAGCAGGCCTTCCAAAGTTCGAGGAGCAAGACAGAAACCGACAAGAAATCGAGAAAAAGGAAAACTATCCTACCAGGAAAGGGTGAGGAGTCGGACTGGCCTGAGATGGCTCTGAAACTCTGTGTGCACGCAGGTTGTCAGGACAACTTCGAATTTTGAGGTTGTTTATGACATCACGAGGATCCTGTCCGCCAAGATGGCCGCACGGTTACAGACCGAGGATTGGCCTAGGCTAGGCTATTACAGGGAGGGATACCCAGAAACAGCTTTGAGAAACAGAAAGCGGACACAGAAACTGGAAGACATAAAACAGACGCTGATTCGAGGGGTAAGAAAGGGATCCTTGGCAAGAAGCGAGAATAGAGGGACAAGCCCCGAGAGGAGAACGTTGTCATCTATTCAAGTCTATGGGGAGGCCATGCTGATTCAAGCTTGCAACTTGATTGGAAGCAAGAGGCCGGACTTGGGCCTTATCAGACCTACGTGGTCCTTCTGCCTTAAGCATAAGCCAAAGTCAAGAATGAGGGCTTGAGGACGTTGAAGAGAAGACTCGATGCCTCCTTTCCTAGGCCCCTGGCATTCTTTGCAGATCAGTCTCACTTTCCATAGCTCTGGCGTCACGGGGGCCCACCGGGTACATGCTAATGTGTCCCAAGAGATGTCTTGGAAGCCTTGAAGGAATGGAGCCCCGTCACGCTTGGGCTACGTCTCTTTGTTTGGAAGTGCTCTACAAGGGTGCTGAAAAGCACCCTTTTCCACAGGGCTTCGTTCCTTCGTGAAGGCTGCCCGCCCAGGCTAGTGTGCTCAGTTTGCCTCCATCGAAATTCTCTCCCCCTACCTCTTGCCGTAGAAGGATTATTGATTATGTGTTTTGACACCACATGTAAGGAAGTGGGCTGAAAATGAGAACATTACAATTCTGTTTCAAGAAAAATAAACAGGCCAGGGCTGAGGATGTAAGGCAAACAAATGGCACAGCCTATAGAAATAAAGTAAGCCCGTATCGAGACGGCACCTGGGGGAACGTCCCAGGATCAGGGGTGAAGTTCGAAACTTCCCAAATCCGGAAAGGAGACAGAAAACTATCTTTCCTGGAGAGAGGGATTCATCAGACTCGTCTAATTTGTCTTGGAAACATTGTGTCCGTGAAGGGGGATGCCAGGACCACCTCGAGTTTGGAGTTTGTGACCTCAGGATGGCAAACCAACCCAGATGACGACGTGTTCCCAGTGCTTAGTTTGACCCAGGCTAGGACAGCAAAGACTCCTTCAAGTGACCGGTGCAAATTCAAAGACAACAACCAAGAGTCACGAAAGCACTCACACCTCGGCCTAGAGAACATACGGTGATTCCAGAAATGCAAAATGAATCACTTGGAATGAAGGGGAACGGACTGATAAGCATGTCTAAGGGGGATAGCTGAGAAATACCATGACGATTCTCCTATGGAAAAGAGACAAAGGTCCCAGAAAATGGAAGGCGAACAGAAATCACCCCTGGATAATCCACAATGAAAGATGATGTCCGTCTTTAGACAGACTCTGCTGGAACGTTTGAAAGGCAGAGAAATTCACAAGCCAAAAGACGGCAGCGAAGGTCAAGGCTGGGCTAAGTGGGAAGGGTGAGCTATGAGACTGCTCCGAGCGGGCCAGGAAACCGTGTGTCCGTGAAGCTTGCCGGGACAGCAGAGACACGATTATGACCAATCCTCTGACATCGCAGTGGACCCGAAAAACAACCTGGCCTCATCTACACAGTGCCAGAGTTGGGCTCAAGTAGCATATTCAAGTCCCATTGCCCTCAACTGCAGGTTGCCAACGGAACATGAAAGGGGCCGGCCGGTGGTGCAGCGGTGAGGTCCGCACCTTCTGGGTCGGTGGCCCGGGGTGGGCCGGGTGGACCCTCGGGTGGGCCTGCTCACCACTGCTTCAGGCATTCTGGGGCAGGCGTCCGAGGTAGTGTAGAGGCAGATGGGAAGGGACGTTAGCCAGGGCCAGACTTCCACAGCAAATACAGGAGCATTGCCAGCAGATGTGAGCTCAGCGATGCACTTCTGCCAGAGCAAAACCGATTCAAAGTTGCAAAGCATAGAGAAACTGAAGCTGAAAAGAAAAAGTGAACAACTGCATGCCAGTGAGAAGGATGAGATCTCTATGAAGAAACTTAGCAAAACAGGTGAAAGCCATGGCAATGGAAAACTAACAAACGTTGGGGGAAAGAAATTCAAGAAGACACAAGGAGAAAGAAGGAGATTCCAGGATCTAGGAGTGGAAGCAGCAACACACTGGAAACGTCCCTACCGGAGCAAGGAATCTCTGGATTCCATGCAATCCCAGTCAAAGTTGCAGCAATGTTTCCCACAGAGACAGAAGAGGGCATCCTAAAGCTTCTAGCCAGCAACAAGAGACCCTGACTAGGCAAAGGAATCCTCAGGAAAACGAAAAAAGCAGGACGTGGCACACTTTCCGATTTCAACATATAGGACGAAGCACTAGGTACCGAGACGGCACAGTCTGGGCCCCAAAACAGGCACACAGACCCATGCAACAGAATCGAGAACCCAGAGCCCAACTCAAACGTACATGGACAGCCCATTTTCGACCAGGGAGCCAAGAGGAGACAGCGGAGAAAGGAGAGTCTCTACCATAAACGGTGCTGGGAAGCCTGCACAGCCACCTGGAACACAACGACAGTACACCATGATGTTACACCTGGCACACACACCACCTGAAATGGATCAAAGCCTTGAATGGCAGACTTGAAGCCGTGAACCTTGTAGCAGAAGACCTAGGCAGAGTGCTCTTTGCCATCGGTCTGAGCCGCCTGTTTGGAAGAAGCAAGTCCGGCTGGGCCAGGGCAACCAAGTCAACAAGAAACCAACGGGACCACGTCAAATGCGGACGCTTCTGCCCAGTGAAGGAAACCATCGACTGAATGCAAAGATAGCACAACGACTGGGGGAGGATGTTTGCAAACCACACATCGGACAAGGGGTGAAAAGCCCAAAGATGCAATCAACTCGCACGTCCCCACAAGAAAAAAAAAACAACAAGCCAATGAAAACCTGGGCAGAAGATGGAAACAGAGATTTCTGCCAAGAAGATCGAAAGAGGGCCAACGGGTGCATGAACGCTTGTTCACCGTCATGAAGTCTCAGGCCAATGCAAATGCAAACTGCAAGGGCACAGCAGCTCACTGTGGTCAGAATGGCTATAAGGAAGCAGACAGGAAGCCACAGGTGTCAGAGAGGAGGTGGAGAGAAGGGAAGCCTCCTGCACCGTTGGTGGGAGTGCAGACCGGTGCAGCCACTACGCCAAGCGGTGTGGAACTGCCTCAGAACTTTAAGAATCCATGTCCCATATGATCCAGCTATTCCTCTGCGGCGTGTTGATCCAAAGAACTCGGAAACACTCCTGCCTAAAGACATGTGCACCGCTGAGTTCACCACAGCGTCGCTCCCACTACCCAAGACTTGGAAGCCTCCCTGGAGCCCAGCAAGGGACGAGTGCAGAAGGAAGATGGGCTATAGCCACGCAATGGCATACCAGTCAGCCGGAACCAAGGATGCAATCCAGCCACTTGTGACCACCAGAATGGCTGTGAGGGTTTTAGGGAAGTGAAACAAGCCCCAGGGAGCAAGGCAAGTACCGTAGGACCTCACTTAAGAGGAGAAGGAAAAACAAGCGGTCAGGAACAGGTGGCACGGGACATTTGATTGGGGGTTCCCAGAGACAAAGCGGGGAGGTGTGAGAGGGTGAAACAGATGATGAGGCACAAGTGTGTGGTGAGGGCCTGCTATTAGGCTTACGCAGGGGAAGATGATGTAAGCTACACGGAAGTCTACATCGATGAGGATGCAAATCGGAAAGATATAGGATGTTCTAATGCAGGGTTGTGGCAATAAATTCACCTAAAAGCAAAAAAAATCCAAAATGGGGTCCAGAATGACGGCATAAAGCTTTGGGGCTGAAAGAGATTAGAGAGGGTGAACTTCCAAGGCTGGAAAATCACCTCAAAATGCGTACTGATGCTACAGAAAGGTAGACCCTTCCAAATAGATGAAGAGGAATACTACCCACAGAACATGCTGCCTGCTAAACCCATGCACCAACGGAAAAGGTTACCGTCCAGGATGTTACTACTAATCACCTTCACGAATAATGCAAACAGGCCCACGTGTTCCCAAGCTCAGGCAAAAGGTTGGTCCAAAAGTCCAATTCAGGGCCGGCCCTGTGGCGGAGCGGGTAAGTGCCCACGTTCCGCTTGGCCGGCCCAGGCCTCACTGTTTCACATCACGGGTGCAGATCACATTGGCAGTGTTAGGACATACAGATTTCATGGTACGGTGCGGACAGGGATCATAAACTAAGTAGCAATGGTGAGGTCACCTTATCAATACGCACCAGAAAAAGAACCGTGAGGCTTTTACAATCCATGAACGCATCTGGTACACTTCCCCAGAGGAAGAAGGAAGGAAAACATGGGACCTGCCAAGGTGGAATCGGCAGAGTGCTAGGAGATGGCACGATCACTGCGCATCAGAGGACTGCCCGGGCAACTTCAACTTGGGAGGGAGTCCAGGACTTTCTCTGGGGAACGTCCACCCACTTGGCCATCTACATAAAATGTAAGAGGTAAAACCCAGGATAATCTTACAGGACAGAAACCAGTGTCTAGAGAGAATGTAGCAGGCCTTCCAAAGTTCGAGGAGCAAGACAGAAACCGACAAGAAATCGAGAAAAAGGAAAACTATCCTACCAGGAAAGGGTGAGGAGTCGGACTGGCCTGAGATGGCTCTGAAACTCTGTGTGCACGCAGGTTGTCAGGACAACTTCGAATTTTGAGGTTGTTTATGACATCACGAGGATCCTGTCCGCCAAGATGGCCGCACGGTTACAGACCGAGGATTGGCCTAGGCTAGGCTATTACAGGGAGGGATACCCAGAAACAGCTTTGAGAAACAGAAAGCGGACACAGAAACTGGAAGACATAAAACAGACGCTGATTCGAGGGGTAAGAAAGGGATCCTTGGCAAGAAGCGAGAATAGAGGGACAAGCCCCGAGAGGAGAACGTTGTCATCTATTCAAGTCTATGGGGAGGCCATGCTGATTCAAGCTTGCAACTTGATTGGAAGCAAGAGGCCGGACTTGGGCCTTATCAGACCTACGTGGTCCTTCTGCCTTAAGCATAAGCCAAAGTCAAGAATGAGGGCTTGAGGACGTTGAAGAGAAGACTCGATGCCTCCTTTCCTAGGCCCCTGGCATTCTTTGCAGATCAGTCTCACTTTCCATAGCTCTGGCGTCACGGGGGCCCACCGGGTACATGCTAATGTGTCCCAAGAGATGTCTTGGAAGCCTTGAAGGAATGGAGCCCCGTCACGCTTGGGCTACGTCTCTTTGTTTGGAAGTGCTCTACAAGGGTGCTGAAAAGCACCCTTTTCCACAGGGCTTCGTTCCTTCGTGAAGGCTGCCCGCCCAGGCTAGTGTGCTCAGTTTGCCTCCATCGAAATTCTCTCCCCCTACCTCTTGCCGTAGAAGGATTATTGATTATGTGTTTTGACACCACATGTAAGGAAGTGGGCTGAAAATGAGAACATTACAATTCTGTTTCAAGAAAAATAAACAGGCCAGGGCTGAGGATGTAAGGCAAACAAATGGCACAGCCTATAGAAATAAAGTAAGCCCGTATCTAGACGGCACCTGGGGGAACGTCCCAGGATCAGGGGTGAAGTTCGAAACTTCCCAAATCCGGAAAGGAGACAGAAAACTATCTTTCCTGGAGAGAGGGATTCATCAGACTCGTCTAATTTGTCTTGGAAACATTGTGTCCGTGAAGGGGGATGCCAGGACCACCTCGAGTTTGGAGTTTGTGACCTCAGGATGGCAAACCAACCCAGATGACGACGTGTTCCCAGTGCTTAGTTTGACCCAGGCTAGGACAGCAAAGACTCCTTCAAGTGACCGGTGCAAATTCAAAGACAACAACCAAGAGTCACGAAAGCACTCACACCTCGGCCTAGAGAACATACGGTGATTCCAGAAATGCAAAATGAATCACTTGGAATGAAGGGGAACGGACTGATAAGCATGTCTAAGGGGGATAGCTGAGAAATACCATGACGATTCTCCTATGGAAAAGAGACAAAGGTCCCAGAAAATGGAAGGCGAACAGAAATCACCCCTGGATAATCCACAATGAAAGATGATGTCCGTCTTTAGACAGACTCTGCTGGAACGTTTGAAAGGCAGAGAAATTCACAAGCCAAAAGACGGCAGCGAAGGTCAAGGCTGGGCTAAGTGGGAAGGGTGAGCTATGAGACTGCTCCGAGCGGGCCAGGAAACCGTGTGTCCGTGAAGCTTGCCGGGACAGCAGAGACACGATTATGACCAATCCTCTGACATCGCAGTGGACCCGAAAAACAACCTGGCCTCATCTACACAGTGCCAGAGTTGGGCTCAAGTAGCATATTCAAGTCCCATTGCCCTCAACTGCAGGTTGCCAACGGAACATGAAAGGGGCCGGCCGGTGGTGCAGCGGTGAGGTCCGCACCTTCTGGGTCGGTGGCCCGGGGTGGGCCGGGTGGACCCTCGGGTGGGCCTGCTCACCACTGCTTCAGGCATTCTGGGGCAGGCGTCCGAGGTAGTGTAGAGGCAGATGGGAAGGGACGTTAGCCAGGGCCAGACTTCCACAGCAAATACAGGAGCATTGCCAGCAGATGTGAGCTCAGCGATGCACTTCTGCCAGAGCAAAACCGATTCAAAGTTGCAAAGCATAGAGAAACTGAAGCTGAAAAGAAAAAGTGAACAACTGCATGCCAGTGAGAAGGATGAGATCTCTATGAAGAAACTTAGCAAAACAGGTGAAAGCCATGGCAATGGAAAACTAACAAACGTTGGGGGAAAGAAATTCAAGAAGACACAAGGAGAAAGAAGGAGATTCCAGGATCTAGGAGTGGAAGCAGCAACACACTGGAAACGTCCCTACCGGAGCAAGGAATCTCTGGATTCCATGCAATCCCAGTCAAAGTTGCAGCAATGTTTCCCACAGAGACAGAAGAGGGCATCCTAAAGCTTCTAGCCAGCAACAAGAGACCCTGACTAGGCAAAGGAATCCTCAGGAAAACGAAAAAAGCAGGACGTGGCACACTTTCCGATTTCAACATATAGGACGAAGCACTAGGTACCGAGACGGCACAGTCTGGGCCCCAAAACAGGCACACAGACCCATGCAACAGAATCGAGAACCCAGAGCCCAACTCAAACGTACATGGACAGCCCATTTTCGACCAGGGAGCCAAGAGGAGACAGCGGAGAAAGGAGAGTCTCTACCATAAACGGTGCTGGGAAGCCTGCACAGCCACCTGGAACACAACGACAGTACACCATGATGTTACACCTGGCACACACACCACCTGAAATGGATCAAAGCCTTGAATGGCAGACTTGAAGCCGTGAACCTTGTAGCAGAAGACCTAGGCAGAGTGCTCTTTGCCATCGGTCTGAGCCGCCTGTTTGGAAGAAGCAAGTCCGGCTGGGCCAGGGCAACCAAGTCAACAAGAAACCAACGGGACCACGTCAAATGCGGACGCTTCTGCCCAGTGAAGGAAACCATCGACTGAATGCAAAGATAGCACAACGACTGGGGGAGGATGTTTGCAAACCACACATCGGACAAGGGGTGAAAAGCCCAAAGATGCAATCAACTCGCACGTCCCCACAAGAAAAAAAAAACAACAAGCCAATGAAAACCTGGGCAGAAGATGGAAACAGAGATTTCTGCCAAGAAGATCGAAAGAGGGCCAACGGGTGCATGAACGCTTGTTCACCGTCATGAAGTCTCAGGCCAATGCAAATGCAAACTGCAAGGGCACAGCAGCTCACTGTGGTCAGAATGGCTATAAGGAAGCAGACAGGAAGCCACAGGTGTCAGAGAGGAGGTGGAGAGAAGGGAAGCCTCCTGCACCGTTGGTGGGAGTGCAGACCGGTGCAGCCACTACGCCAAGCGGTGTGGAACTGCCTCAGAACTTTAAGAATCCATGTCCCATATGATCCAGCTATTCCTCTGCGGCGTGTTGATCCAAAGAACTCGGAAACACTCCTGCCTAAAGACATGTGCACCGCTGAGTTCACCACAGCGTCGCTCCCACTACCCAAGACTTGGAAGCCTCCCTGGAGCCCAGCAAGGGACGAGTGCAGAAGGAAGATGGGCTATAGCCACGCAATGGCATACCAGTCAGCCGGAACCAAGGATGCAATCCAGCCACTTGTGACCACCAGAATGGCTGTGAGGGTTTTAGGGAAGTGAAACAAGCCCCAGGGAGCAAGGCAAGTACCGTAGGACCTCACTTAAGAGGAGAAGGAAAAACAAGCGGTCAGGAACAGGTGGCACGGGACATTTGATTGGGGGTTCCCAGAGACAAAGCGGGGAGGTGTGAGAGGGTGAAACAGATGATGAGGCACAAGTGTGTGGTGAGGGCCTGCTATTAGGCTTACGCAGGGGAAGATGATGTAAGCTACACGGAAGTCTACATCGATGAGGATGCAAATCGGAAAGATATAGGATGTTCTAATGCAGGGTTGTGGCAATAAATTCACCTAAAAGCAAAAAAAATCCAAAATGGGGTCCAGAATGACGGCATAAAGCTTTGGGGCTGAAAGAGATTAGAGAGGGTGAACTTCCAAGGCTGGAAAATCACCTCAAAATGCGTACTGATGCTACAGAAAGGTAGACCCTTCCAAATAGATGAAGAGGAATACTACCCACAGAACATGCTGCCTGCTAAACCCATGCACCAACGGAAAAGGTTACCGTCCAGGATGTTACTACTAATCACCTTCACGAATAATGCAAACAGGCCCACGTGTTCCCAAGCTCAGGCAAAAGGTTGGTCCAAAAGTCCAATTCAGGGCCGGCCCTGTGGCGGAGCGGGTAAGTGCCCACGTTCCGCTTGGCCGGCCCAGGCCTCACTGTTTCACATCACGGGTGCAGATCACATTGGCAGTGTTAGGACATACAGATTTCATGGTACGGTGCGGACAGGGATCATAAACTAAGTAGCAATGGTGAGGTCACCTTATCAATACGCACCAGAAAAAGAACCGTGAGGCTTTTACAATCCATGAACGCATCTGGTACACTTCCCCAGAGGAAGAAGGAAGGAAAACATGGGACCTGCCAAGGTGGAATCGGCAGAGTGCTAGGAGATGGCACGATCACTGCGCATCAGAGGACTGCCCGGGCAACTTCAACTTGGGAGGGAGTCCAGGACTTTCTCTGGGGAACGTCCACCCACTTGGCCATCTACATAAAATGTAAGAGGTAAAACCCAGGATAATCTTACAGGACAGAAACCAGTGTCTAGAGAGAATGTAGCAGGCCTTCCAAAGTTCGAGGAGCAAGACAGAAACCGACAAGAAATCGAGAAAAAGGAAAACTATCCTACCAGGAAAGGGTGAGGAGTCGGACTGGCCTGAGATGGCTCTGAAACTCTGTGTGCACGCAGGTTGTCAGGACAACTTCGAATTTTGAGGTTGTTTATGACATCACGAGGATCCTGTCCGCCAAGATGGCCGCACGGTTACAGACCGAGGATTGGCCTAGGCTAGGCTATTACAGGGAGGGATACCCAGAAACAGCTTTGAGAAACAGAAAGCGGACACAGAAACTGGAAGACATAAAACAGACGCTGATTCGAGGGGTAAGAAAGGGATCCTTGGCAAGAAGCGAGAATAGAGGGACAAGCCCCGAGAGGAGAACGTTGTCATCTATTCAAGTCTATGGGGAGGCCATGCTGATTCAAGCTTGCAACTTGATTGGAAGCAAGAGGCCGGACTTGGGCCTTATCAGACCTACGTGGTCCTTCTGCCTTAAGCATAAGCCAAAGTCAAGAATGAGGTCTTGAGGACGTTGAAGAGAAGACTCGATGCCTCCTTTCCCAGGCCCCTGGCATTCTTTGCAGATCAGTCTCACTTTCCATAGCTCTGGCGTCACGGGGGCCCACCGGGTACATGCTAATGTGTCCCAAGAGATGTCTTGGAAGCCTTGAAGGAATGGAGCCCCGTCACGCTTGGGCTACGTCTCTTTGTTTGGAAGTGCTCTACAAGGGTGCTGAAAAGCACCCTTTTCCACAGGGCTTCGTTCCTTCGTGAAGGCTGCCCGCCCAGGCTAGTGTGCTCAGTTTGCCTCCATCGAAATTCTCTCCCCCTACCTCTTGCCGTAGAAGGATTATTGATTATGTGTTTTGACACCACATGTAAGGAAGTGGGCTGAAAATGAGAACATTACAATTCTGTTTCAAGAAAAATAAACAGGCCAGGGCTGAGGATGTAAGGCAAACAAATGGCACAGCCTATAGAAATAAAGTAAGCCCGTATCTAGACGGCACCTGGGGGAACGTCCCAGGATCAGGGGTGAAGTTCGAAACTTCCCAAATCCGGAAAGGAGACAGAAAACTATCTTTCCTGGAGAGAGGGATTCATCAGACTCGTCTAATTTGTCTTGGAAACATTGTGTCCGTGAAGGGGGATGCCAGGACCACCTCGAGTTTGGAGTTTGTGACCTCAGGATGGCAAACCAACCCAGATGACGACGTGTTCCCAGTGCTTAGTTTGACCCAGGCTAGGACAGCAAAGACTCCTTCGAGTGACCGGTGCAAATTCAAAGACAACAACCAAGAGTCACGAAAGCACTCACACCTCGGCCTAGAGAACATACGGTGATTCCAGAAATGCAAAATGAATCACTTGGAATGAAGGGGAACGGACTGATAAGCATGTCTAAGGGGGATAGCTGAGAAATACCATGACGATTCTCCTATGGAAAAGAGACAAAGGTCCCAGAAAATGGAAGGCGAACAGAAATCACCCCTGGATAATCCACAATGAAAGATGATG
Source organism: Equus asinus (assembly GCF_041296235.1). Classification (NCBI taxonomy): domain Eukaryota; kingdom Metazoa; phylum Chordata; class Mammalia; order Perissodactyla; family Equidae; genus Equus; species Equus asinus. The sequence goes on from NC_091809.1 coordinate 10,122,401, forward strand.
TCCGTCTTTAGACAGACTCTGCTGGAACGTTTGAAAGGCAGAGAAATTCACAAGCCAAAAGACGGCAGCGAAGGTCAAGGCTGGGCTAAGTGGGAAGGGTGAGCTATGAGACTGCTCCGAGCGGGCCAGGAAACCGTGTGTCCGTGAAGCTTGCCGGGACAGCAGAGACACGATTATGACCAATCCTCTGACATCGCAGTGGACCCGAAAAACAACCTGGCCTCATCTACACAGTGCCAGAGTTGGGCTCAAGTAGCATATTCAAGTCCCATTGCCCTCAACTGCAGGTTGCCAACGGAACATGAAAGGGGCCGGCCGGTGGTGCAGCGGTGAGGTCCGCACCTTCTGGGTCGGTGGCCCGGGGTGGGCCGGGTGGACCCTCGGGTGGGCCTGCTCACCACTGCTTCAGGCATTCTGGGGCAGGCGTCCGAGGTAGTGTAGAGGCAGATGGGAAGGGACGTTAGCCAGGGCCAGACTTCCACAGCAAATACAGGAGCATTGCCAGCAGATGTGAGCTCAGCGATGCACTTCTGCCAGAGCAAAACCGATTCAAAGTTGCAAAGCATAGAGAAACTGAAGCTGAAAAGAAAAAGTGAACAACTGCATGCCAGTGAGAAGGATGAGATCTCTATGAAGAAACTTAGCAAAACAGGTGAAAGCCATGGCAATGGAAAACTAACAAACGTTGGGGGAAAGAAATTCAAGAAGACACAAGGAGAAAGAAGGAGATTCCAGGATCTAGGAGTGGAAGCAGCAACACACTGGAAACGTCCCTACCGGAGCAAGGAATCTCTGGATTCCATGCAATCCCAGTCAAAGTTGCAGCAATGTTTCCCACAGAGACAGAAGAGGGCATCCTAAAGCTTCTAGCCAGCAACAAGAGACCCTGACTAGGCAAAGGAATCCTCAGGAAAACGAAAAAAGCAGGACGTGGCACACTTTCCGATTTCAACATATAGGACGAAGCACTAGGTACCGAGACGGCACAGTCTGGGCCCCAAAACAGGCACACAGACCCATGCAACAGAATCGAGAACCCAGAGCCCAACTCAAACGTACATGGACAGCCCATTTTCGACCAGGGAGCCAAGAGGAGACAGCGGAGAAAGGAGAGTCTCTACCATAAACGGTGCTGGGAAGCCTGCACAGCCACCTGGAACACAACGACAGTACACCATGATGTTACACCTGGCACACACACCACCTGAAATGGATCAAAGCCTTGAATGGCAGACTTGAAGCCGTGAACCTTGTAGCAGAAGACCTAGGCAGAGTGCTCTTTGCCATCGGTCTGAGCCGCCTGTTTGGAAGAAGCAAGTCCGGCTGGGCCAGGGCAACCAAGTCAACAAGAAACCAACGGGACCACGTCAAATGCGGACGCTTCTGCCCAGTGAAGGAAACCATCGACTGAATGCAAAGATAGCACAACGACTGGGGGAGGATGTTTGCAAACCACACATCGGACAAGGGGTGAAAAGCCCAAAGATGCAATCAACTCGCACGTCCCCACAAGAAAAAAAAAACAACAAGCCAATGAAAACCTGGGCAGAAGATGGAAACAGAGATTTCTGCCAAGAAGATCGAAAGAGGGCCAACGGGTGCATGAACGCTTGTTCACCGTCATGAAGTCTCAGGCCAATGCAAATGCAAACTGCAAGGGCACAGCAGCTCACTGTGGTCAGAATGGCTATAAGGAAGCAGACAGGAAGCCACAGGTGTCAGAGAGGAGGTGGAGAGAAGGGAAGCCTCCTGCACCGTTGGTGGGAGTGCAGACCGGTGCAGCCACTACGCCAAGCGGTGTGGAACTGCCTCAGAACTTTAAGAATCCATGTCCCATATGATCCAGCTATTCCTCTGCGGCGTGTTGATCCAAAGAACTCGGAAACACTCCTGCCTAAAGACATGTGCACCGCTGAGTTCACCACAGCGTCGCTCCCACTACCCAAGACTTGGAAGCCTCCCTGGAGCCCAGCAAGGGACGAGTGCAGAAGGAAGATGGGCTATAGCCACGCAATGGCATACCAGTCAGCCGGAACCAAGGATGCAATCCAGCCACTTGTGACCACCAGAATGGCTGTGAGGGTTTTAGGGAAGTGAAACAAGCCCCAGGGAGCAAGGCAAGTACCGTAGGACCTCACTTAAGAGGAGAAGGAAAAACAAGCGGTCAGGAACAGGTGGCACGGGACATTTGATTGGGGGTTCCCAGAGACAAAGCGGGGAGGTGTGAGAGGGTGAAACAGATGATGAGGCACAAGTGTGTGGTGAGGGCCTGCTATTAGGCTTACGCAGGGGAAGATGATGTAAGCTACACGGAAGTCTACATCGATGAGGATGCAAATCGGAAAGATATAGGATGTTCTAATGCAGGGTTGTGGCAATAAATTCACCTAAAAGCAAAAAAAATCCAAAATGGGGTCCAGAATGACGGCATAAAGCTTTGGGGCTGAAAGAGATTAGAGAGGGTGAACTTCCAAGGCTGGAAAATCACCTCAAAATGCGTACTGATGCTACAGAAAGGTAGACCCTTCCAAATAGATGAAGAGGAATACTACCCACAGAACATGCTGCCTGCTAAACCCATGCACCAACGGAAAAGGTTACCGTCCAGGATGTTACTACTAATCACCTTCACGAATAATGCAAACAGGCCCACGTGTTCCCAAGCTCAGGCAAAAGGTTGGTCCAAAAGTCCAATTCAGGGCCGGCCCTGTGGCGGAGCGGGTAAGTGCCCACGTTCCGCTTGGCCGGCCCAGGCCTCACTGTTTCACATCACGGGTGCAGATCACATTGGCAGTGTTAGGACATACAGATTTCATGGTACGGTGCGGACAGGGATCATAAACTAAGTAGCAATGGTGAGGTCACCTTATCAATACGCACCAGAAAAAGAACCGTGAGGCTTTTACAATCCATGAACGCATCTGGTACACTTCCCCAGAGGAAGAAGGAAGGAAAACATGGGACCTGCCAAGGTGGAATCGGCAGAGTGCTAGGAGATGGCACGATCACTGCGCATCAGAGGACTGCCCGGGCAACTTCAACTTGGGAGGGAGTCCAGGACTTTCTCTGGGGAACGTCCACCCACTTGGCCATCTACATAAAATGTAAGAGGTAAAACCCAGGATAATCTTACAGGACAGAAACCAGTGTCTAGAGAGAATGTAGCAGGCCTTCCAAAGTTCGAGGAGCAAGACAGAAACCGACAAGAAATCGAGAAAAAGGAAAACTATCCTACCAGGAAAGGGTGAGGAGTCGGACTGGCCTGAGATGGCTCTGAAACTCTGTGTGCACGCAGGTTGTCAGGACAACTTCGAATTTTGAGGTTGTTTATGACATCACGAGGATCCTGTCCGCCAAGATGGCCGCACGGTTACAGACCGAGGATTGGCCTAGGCTAGGCTATTACAGGGAGGGATACCCAGAAACAGCTTTGAGAAACAGAAAGCGGACACAGAAACTGGAAGACATAAAACAGACGCTGATTCGAGGGGTAAGAAAGGGATCCTTGGCAAGAAGCGAGAATAGAGGGACAAGCCCCGAGAGGAGAACGTTGTCATCTATTCAAGTCTATGGGGAGGCCATGCTGATTCAAGCTTGCAACTTGATTGGAAGCAAGAGGCCGGACTTGGGCCTTATCAGACCTACGTGGTCCTTCTGCCTTAAGCATAAGCCAAAGTCAAGAATGAGGTCTTGAGGACGTTGAAGAGAAGACTCGATGCCTCCTTTCCCAGGCCCCTGGCATTCTTTGCAGATCAGTCTCACTTTCCATAGCTCTGGCGTCACGGGGGCCCACCGGGTACATGCTAATGTGTCCCAAGAGATGTCTTGGAAGCCTTGAAGGAATGGAGCCCCGTCACGCTTGGGCTACGTCTCTTTGTTTGGAAGTGCTCTACAAGGGTGCTGAAAAGCACCCTTTTCCACAGGGCTTCGTTCCTTCGTGAAGGCTGCCCGCCCAGGCTAGTGTGCTCAGTTTGCCTCCATCGAAATTCTCTCCCCCTACCTCTTGCCGTAGAAGGATTATTGATTATGTGTTTTGACACCACATGTAAGGAAGTGGGCTGAAAATGAGAACATTACAATTCTGTTTCAAGAAAAATAAACAGGCCAGGGCTGAGGATGTAAGGCAAACAAATGGCACAGCCTATAGAAATAAAGTAAGCCCGTATCTAGACGGCACCTGGGGGAACGTCCCAGGATCAGGGGTGAAGTTCGAAACTTCCCAAATCCGGAAAGGAGACAGAAAACTATCTTTCCTGGAGAGAGGGATTCATCAGACTCGTCTAATTTGTCTTGGAAACATTGTGTCCGTGAAGGGGGATGCCAGGACCACCTCGAGTTTGGAGTTTGTGACCTCAGGATGGCAAACCAACCCAGATGACGACGTGTTCCCAGTGCTTAGTTTGACCCAGGCTAGGACAGCAAAGACTCCTTCGAGTGACCGGTGCAAATTCAAAGACAACAACCAAGAGTCACGAAAGCACTCACACCTCGGCCTAGAGAACATACGGTGATTCCAGAAATGCAAAATGAATCACTTGGAATGAAGGGGAACGGACTGATAAGCATGTCTAAGGGGGATAGCTGAGAAATACCATGACGATTCTCCTATGGAAAAGAGACAAAGGTCCCAGAAAATGGAAGGCGAACAGAAATCACCCCTGGATAATCCACAATGAAAGATGATGTCCGTCTTTAGACAGACTCTGCTGGAACGTTTGAAAGGCAGAGAAATTCACAAGCCAAAAGACGGCAGCGAAGGTCAAGGCTGGGCTAAGTGGGAAGGGTGAGCTATGAGACTGCTCCGAGCGGGCCAGGAAACCGTGTGTCCGTGAAGCTTGCCGGGACAGCAGAGACACGATTATGACCAATCCTCTGACATCGCAGTGGACCCGAAAAACAACCTGGCCTCATCTACACAGTGCCAGAGTTGGGCTCAAGTAGCATATTCAAGTCCCATTGCCCTCAACTGCAGGTTGCCAACGGAACATGAAAGGGGCCGGCCGGTGGTGCAGCGGTGAGGTCCGCACCTTCTGGGTCGGTGGCCCGGGGTGGGCCGGGTGGACCCTCGGGTGGGCCTGCTCACCACTGCTTCAGGCATTCTGGGGCAGGCGTCCGAGGTAGTGTAGAGGCAGATGGGAAGGGACGTTAGCCAGGGCCAGACTTCCACAGCAAATACAGGAGCATTGCCAGCAGATGTGAGCTCAGCGATGCACTTCTGCCAGAGCAAAACCGATTCAAAGTTGCAAAGCATAGAGAAACTGAAGCTGAAAAGAAAAAGTGAACAACTGCATGCCAGTGAGAAGGATGAGATCTCTATGAAGAAACTTAGCAAAACAGGTGAAAGCCATGGCAATGGAAAACTAACAAACGTTGGGGGAAAGAAATTCAAGAAGACACAAGGAGAAAGAAGGAGATTCCAGGATCTAGGAGTGGAAGCAGCAACACACTGGAAACGTCCCTACCGGAGCAAGGAATCTCTGGATTCCATGCAATCCCAGTCAAAGTTGCAGCAATGTTTCCCACAGAGACAGAAGAGGGCATCCTAAAGCTTCTAGCCAGCAACAAGAGACCCTGACTAGGCAAAGGAATCCTCAGGAAAACGAAAAAAGCAGGACGTGGCACACTTTCCGATTTCAACATATAGGACGAAGCACTAGGTACCGAGACGGCACAGTCTGGGCCCCAAAACAGGCACACAGACCCATGCAACAGAATCGAGAACCCAGAGCCCAACTCAAACGTACATGGACAGCCCATTTTCGACCAGGGAGCCAAGAGGAGACAGCGGAGAAAGGAGAGTCTCTACCATAAACGGTGCTGGGAAGCCTGCACAGCCACCTGGAACACAACGACAGTACACCATGATGTTACACCTGGCACACACACCACCTGAAATGGATCAAAGCCTTGAATGGCAGACTTGAAGCCGTGAACCTTGTAGCAGAAGACCTAGGCAGAGTGCTCTTTGCCATCGGTCTGAGCCGCCTGTTTGGAAGAAGCAAGTCCGGCTGGGCCAGGGCAACCAAGTCAACAAGAAACCAACGGGACCACGTCAAATGCGGACGCTTCTGCCCAGTGAAGGAAACCATCGACTGAATGCAAAGATAGCACAACGACTGGGGGAGGATGTTTGCAAACCACACATCGGACAAGGGGTGAAAAGCCCAAAGATGCAATCAACTCGCACGTCCCCACAAGAAAAAAAAAACAACAAGCCAATGAAAACCTGGGCAGAAGATGGAAACAGAGATTTCTGCCAAGAAGATCGAAAGAGGGCCAACGGGTGCATGAACGCTTGTTCACCGTCATGAAGTCTCAGGCCAATGCAAATGCAAACTGCAAGGGCACAGCAGCTCACTGTGGTCAGAATGGCTATAAGGAAGCAGACAGGAAGCCACAGGTGTCAGAGAGGAGGTGGAGAGAAGGGAAGCCTCCTGCACCGTTGGTGGGAGTGCAGACCGGTGCAGCCACTATGCCAAGCGGTGTGGAACTGCCTCAGAACTTTAAGAATCCATGTCCCATATGATCCAGCTATTCCTCTGCGGCGTGTTGATCCAAAGAACTCGGAAACACTCCTGCCTAAAGACATGTGCACCGCTGAGTTCACCACAGCGTCGCTCCCACTACCCAAGACTTGGAAGCCTCCCTGGAGCCCAGCAAGGGACGAGTGCAGAAGGAAGATGGGCTATAGCCACGCAATGGCATACCAGTCAGCCGGAACCAAGGATGCAATCCAGCCACTTGTGACCACCAGAATGGCTGTGAGGGTTTTAGGGAAGTGAAACAAGCCCCAGGGAGCAAGGCAAGTACCGTAGGACCTCACTTAAGAGGAGAAGGAAAAACAAGCGGTCAGGAACAGGTGGCACGGGACATTTGATTGGGGGTTCCCAGAGACAAAGCGGGGAGGTGTGAGAGGGTGAAACAGATGATGAGGCACAAGTGTGTGGTGAGGGCCTGCTATTAGGCTTACGCAGGGGAAGATGATGTAAGCTACACGGAAGTCTACATCGATGAGGATGCAAATCGGAAAGATATAGGATGTTCTAATGCAGGGTTGTGGCAATAAATTCACCTAAAAGCAAAAAAAATCCAAAATGGGGTCCAGAATGACGGCATAAAGCTTTGGGGCTGAAAGAGATTAGAGAGGGTGAACTTCCAAGGCTGGAAAATCACCTCAAAATGCGTACTGATGCTACAGAAAGGTAGACCCTTCCAAATAGATGAAGAGGAATACTACCCACAGAACATGCTGCCTGCTAAACCCATGCACCAACGGAAAAGGTTACCGTCCAGGATGTTACTACTAATCACCTTCACGAATAATGCAAACAGGCCCACGTGTTCCCAAGCTCAGGCAAAAGGTTGGTCCAAAAGTCCAATTCAGGGCCGGCCCTGTGGCGGAGCGGGTAAGTGCCCACGTTCCGCTTGGCCGGCCCAGGCCTCACTGTTTCACATCACGGGTGCAGATCACATTGGCAGTGTTAGGACATACAGATTTCATGGTACGGTGCGGACAGGGATCATAAACTAAGTAGCAATGGTGAGGTCACCTTATCAATACGCACCAGAAAAAGAACCGTGAGGCTTTTACAATCCATGAACGCATCTGGTACACTTCCCCAGAGGAAGAAGGAAGGAAAACATGGGACCTGCCAAGGTGGAATCGGCAGAGTGCTAGGAGATGGCACGATCACTGCGCATCAGAGGACTGCCCGGGCAACTTCAACTTGGGAGGGAGTCCAGGACTTTCTCTGGGGAACGTCCACCCACTTGGCCATCTACATAAAATGTAAGAGGTAAAACCCAGGATAATCTTACAGGACAGAAACCAGTGTCTAGAGAGAATGTAGCAGGCCTTCCAAAGTTCGAGGAGCAAGACAGAAACCGACAAGAAATCGAGAAAAAGGAAAACTATCCTACCAGGAAAGGGTGAGGAGTCGGACTGGCCTGAGATGGCTCTGAAACTCTGTGTGCACGCAGGTTGTCAGGACAACTTCGAATTTTGAGGTTGTTTATGACATCACGAGGATCCTGTCCGCCAAGATGGCCGCACGGTTACAGACCGAGGATTGGCCTAGGCTAGGCTATTACAGGGAGGGATACCCAGAAACAGCTTTGAGAAACAGAAAGCGGACACAGAAACTGGAAGACATAAAACAGACGCTGATTCGAGGGGTAAGAAAGGGATCCTTGGCAAGAAGCGAGAATAGAGGGACAAGCCCCGAGAGGAGAACGTTGTCATCTATTCAAGTCTATGGGGAGGCCATGCTGATTCAAGCTTGCAACTTGATTGGAAGCAAGAGGCCGGACTTGGGCCTTATCAGACCTACGTGGTCCTTCTGCCTTAAGCATAAGCCAAAGTCAAGAATGAGGTCTTGAGGACGTTGAAGAGAAGACTCGATGCCTCCTTTCCCAGGCCCCTGGCATTCTTTGCAGATCAGTCTCACTTTCCATAGCTCTGGCGTCACGGGGGCCCACCGGGTACATGCTAATGTGTCCCAAGAGATGTCTTGGAAGCCTTGAAGGAATGGAGCCCCGTCACGCTTGGGCTACGTCTCTTTGTTTGGAAGTGCTCTACAAGGGTGCTGAAAAGCACCCTTTTCCACAGGGCTTCGTTCCTTCGTGAAGGCTGCCCGCCCAGGCTAGTGTGCTCAGTTTGCCTCCATCGAAATTCTCTCCCCCTACCTCTTGCCGTAGAAGGATTATTGATTATGTGTTTTGACACCACATGTAAGGAAGTGGGCTGAAAATGAGAACATTACAATTCTGTTTCAAGAAAAATAAACAGGCCAGGGCTGAGGATGTAAGGCAAACAAATGGCACAGCCTATAGAAATAAAGTAAGCCCGTATCTAGACGGCACCTGGGGGAACGTCCCAGGATCAGGGGTGAAGTTCGAAACTTCCCAAATCCGGAAAGGAGACAGAAAACTATCTTTCCTGGAGAGAGGGATTCATCAGACTCGTCTAATTTGTCTTGGAAACATTGTGTCCGTGAAGGGGGATGCCAGGACCACCTCGAGTTTGGAGTTTGTGACCTCAGGATGGCAAACCAACCCAGATGACGACGTGTTCCCAGTGCTTAGTTTGACCCAGGCTAGGACAGCAAAGACTCCTTCGAGTGACCGGTGCAAATTCAAAGACAACAACCAAGAGTCACGAAAGCACTCACACCTCGGCCTAGAGAACATACGGTGATTCCAGAAATGCAAAATGAATCACTTGGAATGAAGGGGAACGGACTGATAAGCATGTCTAAGGGGGATAGCTGAGAAATACCATGACGATTCTCCTATGGAAAAGAGACAAAGGTCCCAGAAAATGGAAGGCGAACAGAAATCACCCCTGGATAATCCACAATGAAAGATGATGTCCGTCTTTAGACAGACTCTGCTGGAACGTTTGAAAGGCAGAGAAATTCACAAGCCAAAAGACGGCAGCGAAGGTCAAGGCTGGGCTAAGTGGGAAGGGTGAGCTATGAGACTGCTCCGAGCGGGCCAGGAAACCGTGTGTCCGTGAAGCTTGCCGGGACAGCAGAGACACGATTATGACCAATCCTCTGACATCGCAGTGGACCCGAAAAACAACCTGGCCTCATCTACACAGTGCCAGAGTTGGGCTCAAGTAGCATATTCAAGTCCCATTGCCCTCAACTGCAGGTTGCCAACGGAACATGAAAGGGGCCGGCCGGTGGTGCAGCGGTGAGGTCCGCACCTTCTGGGTCGGTGGCCCGGGGTGGGCCGGGTGGACCCTCGGGTGGGCCTGCTCACCACTGCTTCAGGCATTCTGGGGCAGGCGTCCGAGGTAGTGTAGAGGCAGATGGGAAGGGACGTTAGCCAGGGCCAGACTTCCACAGCAAATACAGGAGCATTGCCAGCAGATGTGAGCTCAGCGATGCACTTCTGCCAGAGCAAAACCGATTCAAAGTTGCAAAGCATAGAGAAACTGAAGCTGAAAAGAAAAAGTGAACAACTGCATGCCAGTGAGAAGGATGAGATCTCTATGAAGAAACTTAGCAAAACAGGTGAAAGCCATGGCAATGGAAAACTAACAAACGTTGGGGGAAAGAAATTCAAGAAGACACAAGGAGAAAGAAGGAGATTCCAGGATCTAGGAGTGGAAGCAGCAACACACTGGAAACGTCCCTACCGGAGCAAGGAATCTCTGGATTCCATGCAATCCCAGTCAAAGTTGCAGCAATGTTTCCCACAGAGACAGAAGAGGGCATCCTAAAGCTTCTAGCCAGCAACAAGAGACCCTGACTAGGCAAAGGAATCCTCAGGAAAACGAAAAAAGCAGGACGTGGCACACTTTCCGATTTCAACATATAGGACGAAGCACTAGGTACCGAGACGGCACAGTCTGGGCCCCAAAACAGGCACACAGACCCATGCAACAGAATCGAGAACCCAGAGCCCAACTCAAACGTACATGGACAGCCCATTTTCGACCAGGGAGCCAAGAGGAGACAGCGGAGAAAGGAGAGTCTCTACCATAAACGGTGCTGGGAAGCCTGCACAGCCACCTGGAACACAACGACAGTACACCATGATGTTACACCTGGCACACACACCACCTGAAATGGATCAAAGCCTTGAATGGCAGACTTGAAGCCGTGAACCTTGTAGCAGAAGACCTAGGCAGAGTGCTCTTTGCCATCGGTCTGAGCCGCCTGTTTGGAAGAAGCAAGTCCGGCTGGGCCAGGGCAACCAAGTCAACAAGAAACCAACGGGACCACGTCAAATGCGGACGCTTCTGCCCAGTGAAGGAAACCATCGACTGAATGCAAAGATAGCACAACGACTGGGGGAGGATGTTTGCAAACCACACATCGGACAAGGGGTGAAAAGCCCAAAGATGCAATCAACTCGCACGTCCCCACAAGAAAAAAAAAACAACAAGCCAATGAAAACCTGGGCAGAAGATGGAAACAGAGATTTCTGCCAAGAAGATCGAAAGAGGGCCAACGGGTGCATGAACGCTTGTTCACCGTCATGAAGTCTCAGGCCAATGCAAATGCAAACTGCAAGGGCACAGCAGCTCACTGTGGTCAGAATGGCTATAAGGAAGCAGACAGGAAGCCACAGGTGTCAGAGAGGAGGTGGAGAGAAGGGAAGCCTCCTGCACCGTTGGTGGGAGTGCAGACCGGTGCAGCCACTACGCCAAGCGGTGTGGAACTGCCTCAGAACTTTAAGAATCCATGTCCCATATGATCCAGCTATTCCTCTGCGGCGTGTTGATCCAAAGAACTCGGAAACACTCCTGCCTAAAGACATGTGCACCGCTGAGTTCACCACAGCGTCGCTCCCACTACCCAAGACTTGGAAGCCTCCCTGGAGCCCAGCAAGGGACGAGTGCAGAAGGAAGATGGGCTATAGCCACGCAATGGCATACCAGTCAGCCGGAACCAAGGATGCAATCCAGCCACTTGTGACCACCAGAATGGCTGTGAGGGTTTTAGGGAAGTGAAACAAGCCCCAGGGAGCAAGGCAAGTACCGTAGGACCTCACTTAAGAGGAGAAGGAAAAACAAGCGGTCAGGAACAGGTGGCACGGGACATTTGATTGGGGGTTCCCAGAGACAAAGCGGGGAGGTGTGAGAGGGTGAAACAGATGATGAGGCACAAGTGTGTGGTGAGGGCCTGCTATTAGGCTTACGCAGGGGAAGATGATGTAAGCTACACGGAAGTCTACATCGATGAGGATGCAAATCGGAAAGATATAGGATGTTCTAATGCAGGGTTGTGGCAATAAATTCACCTAAAAGCAAAAAAAATCCAAAATGGGGTCCAGAATGACGGCATAAAGCTTTGGGGCTGAAAGAGATTAGAGAGGGTGAACTTCCAAGGCTGGAAAATCACCTCAAAATGCGTACTGATGCTACAGAAAGGTAGACCCTTCCAAATAGATGAAGAGGAATACTACCCACAGAACATGCTGCCTGCTAAACCCATGCACCAACGGAAAAGGTTACCGTCCAGGATGTTACTACTAATCACCTTCACGAATAATGCAAACAGGCCCACGTGTTCCCAAGCTCAGGCAAAAGGTTGGTCCAAAAGTCCAATTCAGGGCCGGCCCTGTGGCGGAGCGGGTAAGTGCCCACGTTCCGCTTGGCCGGCCCAGGCCTCACTGTTTCACATCACGGGTGCAGATCACATTGGCAGTGTTAGGACATACAGATTTCATGGTACGGTGCGGACAGGGATCATAAACTAAGTAGCAATGGTGAGGTCACCTTATCAATACGCACCAGAAAAAGAACCGTGAGGCTTTTACAATCCATGAACGCATCTGGTACACTTCCCCAGAGGAAGAAGGAAGGAAAACATGGGACCTGCCAAGGTGGAATCGGCAGAGTGCTAGGAGATGGCACGATCACTGCGCATCAGAGGACTGCCCGGGCAACTTCAACTTGGGAGGGAGTCCAGGACTTTCTCTGGGGAACGTCCACCCACTTGGCCATCTACATAAAATGTAAGAGGTAAAACCCAGGATAATCTTACAGGACAGAAACCAGTGTCTAGAGAGAATGTAGCAGGCCTTCCAAAGTTCGAGGAGCAAGACAGAAACCGACAAGAAATCGAGAAAAAGGAAAACTATCCTACCAGGAAAGGGTGAGGAGTCGGACTGGCCTGAGATGGCTCTGAAACTCTGTGTGCACGCAGGTTGTCAGGACAACTTCGAATTTTGAGGTTGTTTATGACATCACGAGGATCCTGTCCGCCAAGATGGCCGCACGGTTACAGACCGAGGATTGGCCTAGGCTAGGCTATTACAGGGAGGGATACCCAGAAACAGCTTTGAGAAACAGAAAGCGGACACAGAAACTGGAAGACATAAAACAGACGCTGATTCGAGGGGTAAGAAAGGGATCCTTGGCAAGAAGCGAGAATAGAGGGACAAGCCCCGAGAGGAGAACGTTGTCATCTATTCAAGTCTATGGGGAGGCCATGCTGATTCAAGCTTGCAACTTGATTGGAAGCAAGAGGCCGGACTTGGGCCTTATCAGACCTACGTGGTCCTTCTGCCTTAAGCATAAGCCAAAGTCAAGAATGAGGGCTTGAGGACGTTGAAGAGAAGACTCGATGCCTCCTTTCCCAGGCCCCTGGCATTCTTTGCAGATCAGTCTCACTTTCCATAGCTCTGGCGTCACGGGGGCCCACCGGGTACATGCTAATGTGTCCCAAGAGATGTCTTGGAAGCCTTGAAGGAATGGAGCCCCGTCACGCTTGGGCTACGTCTCTTTGTTTGGAAGTGCTCTACAAGGGTGCTGAAAAGCACCCTTTTCCACAGGGCTTCGTTCCTTCGTGAAGGCTGCCCGCCCAGGCTAGTGTGCTCAGTTTGCCTCCATCGAAATTCTCTCCCCCTACCTCTTGCCGTAGAAGGATTATTGATTATGTGTTTTGACACCACATGTAAGGAAGTGGGCTGAAAATGAGAACATTACAATTCTGTTTCAAGAAAAATAAACAGGCCAGGGCTGAGGATGTAAGGCAAACAAATGGCACAGCCTATAGAAATAAAGTAAGCCCGTATCTAGACGGCACCTGGGGGAACGTCCCAGGATCAGGGGTGAAGTTCGAAACTTCCCAAATCCGGAAAGGAGACAGAAAACTATCTTTCCTGGAGAGAGGGATTCATCAGACTCGTCTAATTTGTCTTGGAAACATTGTGTCCGTGAAGGGGGATGCCAGGACCACCTCGAGTTTGGAGTTTGTGACCTCAGGATGGCAAACCAACCCAGATGACGACGTGTTCCCAGTGCTTAGTTTGACCCAGGCTAGGACAGCAAAGACTCCTTCAAGTGACCGGTGCAAATTCAAAGACAACAACCAAGAGTCACGAAAGCACTCACACCTCGGCCTAGAGAACATACGGTGATTCCAGAAATGCAAAATGAATCACTTGGAATGAAGGGGAACGGACTGATAAGCATGTCTAAGGGGGATAGCTGAGAAATACCATGACGATTCTCCTATGGAAAAGAGACAAAGGTCCCAGAAAATGGAAGGCGAACAGAAATCACCCCTGGATAATCCACAATGAAAGATGATGTCCGTCTTTAGACAGACTCTGCTGGAACGTTTGAAAGGCAGAGAAATTCACAAGCCAAAAGACGGCAGCGAAGGTCAAGGCTGGGCTAAGTGGGAAGGGTGAGCTATGAGACTGCTCCGAGCGGGCCAGGAAACCGTGTGTCCGTGAAGCTTGCCGGGACAGCAGAGACACGATTATGACCAATCCTCTGACATCGCAGTGGACCCGAAAAACAACCTGGCCTCATCTACACAGTGCCAGAGTTGGGCTCAAGTAGCATATTCAAGTCCCATTGCCCTCAACTGCAGGTTGCCAACGGAACATGAAAGGGGCCGGCCGGTGGTGCAGCGGTGAGGTCCGCACCTTCTGGGTCGGTGGCCCGGGGTGGGCCGGGTGGACCCTCGGGTGGGCCTGCTCACCACTGCTTCAGGCATTCTGGGGCAGGCGTCCGAGGTAGTGTAGAGGCAGATGGGAAGGGACGTTAGCCAGGGCCAGACTTCCACAGCAAATACAGGAGCATTGCCAGCAGATGTGAGCTCAGCGATGCACTTCTGCCAGAGCAAAACCGATTCAAAGTTGCAAAGCATAGAGAAACTGAAGCTGAAAAGAAAAAGTGAACAACTGCATGCCAGTGAGAAGGATGAGATCTCTATGAAGAAACTTAGCAAAACAGGTGAAAGCCATGGCAATGGAAAACTAACAAACGTTGGGGGAAAGAAATTCAAGAAGACACAAGGAGAAAGAAGGAGATTCCAGGATCTAGGAGTGGAAGCAGCAACACACTGGAAACGTCCCTACCGGAGCAAGGAATCTCTGGATTCCATGCAATCCCAGTCAAAGTTGCAGCAATGTTTCCCACAGAGACAGAAGAGGGCATCCTAAAGCTTCTAGCCAGCAACAAGAGACCCTGACTAGGCAAAGGAATCCTCAGGAAAACGAAAAAAGCAGGACGTGGCACACTTTCCGATTTCAACATATAGGACGAAGCACTAGGTACCGAGACGGCACAGTCTGGGCCCCAAAACAGGCACACAGACCCATGCAACAGAATCGAGAACCCAGAGCCCAACTCAAACGTACATGGACAGCCCATTTTCGACCAGGGAGCCAAGAGGAGACAGCGGAGAAAGGAGAGTCTCTACCATAAACGGTGCTGGGAAGCCTGCACAGCCACCTGGAACACAACGACAGTACACCATGATGTTACACCTGGCACACACACCACCTGAAATGGATCAAAGCCTTGAATGGCAGACTTGAAGCCGTGAACCTTGTAGCAGAAGACCTAGGCAGAGTGCTCTTTGCCATCGGTCTGAGCCGCCTGTTTGGAAGAAGCAAGTCCGGCTGGGCCAGGGCAACCAAGTCAACAAGAAACCAACGGGACCACGTCAAATGCGGACGCTTCTGCCCAGTGAAGGAAACCATCGACTGAATGCAAAGATAGCACAACGACTGGGGGAGGATGTTTGCAAACCACACATCGGACAAGGGGTGAAAAGCCCAAAGATGCAATCAACTCGCACGTCCCCACAAGAAAAAAAAAACAACAAGCCAATGAAAACCTGGGCAGAAGATGGAAACAGAGATTTCTGCCAAGAAGATCGAAAGAGGGCCAACGGGTGCATGAACGCTTGTTCACCGTCATGAAGTCTCAGGCCAATGCAAATGCAAACTGCAAGGGCACAGCAGCTCACTGTGGTCAGAATGGCTATAAGGAAGCAGACAGGAAGCCACAGGTGTCAGAGAGGAGGTGGAGAGAAGGGAAGCCTCCTGCACCGTTGGTGGGAGTGCAGACCGGTGCAGCCACTACGCCAAGCGGTGTGGAACTGCCTCAGAACTTTAAGAATCCATGTCCCATATGATCCAGCTATTCCTCTGCGGCGTGTTGATCCAAAGAACTCGGAAACACTCCTGCCTAAAGACATGTGCACCGCTGAGTTCACCACAGCGTCGCTCCCACTACCCAAGACTTGGAAGCCTCCCTGGAGCCCAGCAAGGGACGAGTGCAGAAGGAAGATGGGCTATAGCCACGCAATGGCATACCAGTCAGCCGGAACCAAGGATGCAATCCAGCCACTTGTGACCACCAGAATGGCTGTGAGGGTTTTAGGGAAGTGAAACAAGCCCCAGGGAGCAAGGCAAGTACCGTAGGACCTCACTTAAGAGGAGAAGGAAAAACAAGCGGTCAGGAACAGGTGGCACGGGACATTTGATTGGGGGTTCCCAGAGACAAAGCGGGGAGGTGTGAGAGGGTGAAACAGATGATGAGGCACAAGTGTGTGGTGAGGGCCTGCTATTAGGCTTACGCAGGGGAAGATGATGTAAGCTACACGGAAGTCTACATCGATGAGGATGCAAATCGGAAAGATATAGGATGTTCTAATGCAGGGTTGTGGCAATAAATTCACCTAAAAGCAAAAAAAATCCAAAATGGGGTCCAGAATGACGGCATAAAGCTTTGGGGCTGAAAGAGATTAGAGAGGGTGAACTTCCAAGGCTGGAAAATCACCTCAAAATGCGTACTGATGCTACAGAAAGGTAGACCCTTCCAAATAGATGAAGAGGAATACTACCCACAGAACATGCTGCCTGCTAAACCCATG
Organism: Equus asinus; assembly: GCF_041296235.1. Classification (NCBI taxonomy): domain Eukaryota; kingdom Metazoa; phylum Chordata; class Mammalia; order Perissodactyla; family Equidae; genus Equus; species Equus asinus. Next base: position 10,139,038 of record NC_091809.1, read on the forward strand.
CACCAACGGAAAAGGTTACCGTCCAGGATGTTACTACTAATCACCTTCACGAATAATGCAAACAGGCCCACGTGTTCCCAAGCTCAGGCAAAAGGTTGGTCCAAAAGTCCAATTCAGGGCCGGCCCTGTGGCGCAGCGGGTAAGTGCCCACGTTCCGCTTGGCCGGCCCAGGCCTCACTGTTTCACATCACGGGTGCAGATCACATTGGCAGTGTTAGGAAATACAGATTTCATGGTACGGTGCGGACAGGGATCATAAACTAAGTAGCAATGGTGAGGTCACCTTATCAATACGCACCAGAAAAAGAACCGTGAGGCTTTTACAATCCAGGAACGCATCTGGTGCACTTCCCCAGAGGAAGAAGGAAGGAAAACATGGGACCCGCCAAGGTGGAATCGGCAGAGTGCTAGGAGATGGCACGATCACTGCGCATCAGAGGACTGCCCCGGCAACTTCAACTTGGGAGGGAGTCCAGGACTTTCTCTGGGGAACGTCCACCCACTTGGCCATCTACATAAAATGTAAGAGGTAAAACCCAGGATAATCTTACAGGACAGAAACCAGTGTCTAGAGAGAATGTAGCAGGCCTTCCAAAGTGCGAGGAGCAAGACAGAAACCGACAAGAAACCGAGAAAAAGGAAAAGTATCCTACCAGGAAAGGGTGAGGAGTCGGACTGGCCTGAGATGGCTCTGAAACTCTGTGTGCACGCAGGTTGTCAGGACAACTTCGAATTTTGAGGTTGTTTATGACATCACGAGGATCCTGTCCGCCAAGATGGCCGCACGGTTACAGACCGAGGATTGGCCTAGGCTAGGCTATTACAGGGAGGGATACCCAGAAACAGCTTTGAGAAACAGAAAGCGGACACAGAAACTGGAAGACATAAAACAGACGCTGATTCGAGGGCTAAGAAAGGGATCCTGGGCAAGAAGCGAGAATAGAGGGACAAGCCCCGAGAGGAGAACGTTGTCATCTATTCAAGTCTATGGGGAGGCCATGCTGATTCAAGCTTGCAACTTGATTGGAAGCAAGAGGCCGGACTTGGGCCTTATCAGACCTACGTGGTCCTTCTGCCTTAAGCATAAGCCAAAGTCAAGAATGAGGGCTTGAGGACGTTGAAGAGAAGACTCGATGCCTCCTTTCCCAGGCCCCTGGCATTCTTTGCAGATCAGTCTCACTTTCCATAGCTCTGGCGTCACGGGGGCCCACCGGGTACATGCTAATGTGTCCCAAGAGATGTCTTGGAAGCCTTGAAGGAATGGAGCCCCGTCACGCTTGGGCTACGTCTCTTTGTTTGGAAGTGCTCTACAAGGGTGCTGAAAAGCACCCTTTTCCACAGGGCTTCGTTCCTTCGTGAAGGCTGCCCGCCCAGGCTAGTGTGCTCAGTTTGCCTCCATCGAAATTCTCTCCCCCTACCTCTTGCCGTAGAAGGATTATTGATTATGTGTTTTGACACCACATGTAAGGAAGTGGGCTGAAAATGAGAACATTACAATTCTGTTTCAAGAAAAATAAACAGGCCAGGGCTGAGGATGTAAGGCAAACAAATGGCACAGCCTATAGAAATAAAGTAAGCCCGTATCTAGACGGCACCTGGGGGAACGTCCCAGGATCAGGGGTGAAGTTCGAAACTTCCCAAATCCGGAAAGGAGACAGAAAACTATCTTTCCTGGAGAGAGGGATTCATCAGACTCGTCTAATTTGTCTTGGAAACATTGTGTCCGTGAAGGGGGATGCCAGGACCACCTCGAGTTTGGAGTTTGTGACCTCAGGATGGCAAACCAACCCAGATGACGACGTGTTCCCAGTGCTTAGTTTGACCCAGGCTAGGACAGCAAAGACTCCTTCAAGTGACCGGTGCAAATTCAAAGACAACAACCAAGAGTCACGAAAGCACTCACACCTCGGCCTAGAGAACATACGGTGATTCCAGAAATGCAAAATGAATCACTTGGAATGAAGGGGAACGGACTGATAAGCATGTCTAAGGGGGATAGCTGAGAAATACCATGACGATTCTCCTATGGAAAAGAGACAAAGGTCCCAGAAAATGGAAGGCGAACAGAAATCACCCCTGGATAATCCACAATGAAAGATGATGTCCGTCTTTAGACAGACTCTGCTGGAACGTTTGAAAGGCAGAGAAATTCACAAGCCAAAAGACGGCAGCGAAGGTCAAGGCTGGGCTAAGTGGGAAGGGTGAGCTATGAGACTGCTCCGAGCGGGCCAGGAAACCGTGTGTCCGTGAAGCTTGCCGGGACAGCAGAGACACGATTATGACCAATCCTCTGACATCGCAGTGGACCCGAAAAACAACCTGGCCTCATCTACACAGTGCCAGAGTTGGGCTCAAGTAGCATATTCAAGTCCCATTGCCCTCAACTGCAGGTTGCCAACGGAACATGAAAGGGGCCGGCCGGTGGTGCAGCGGTGAGGTCCGCACCTTCTGGGTCGGTGGCCCGGGGTGGGCCGGGTGGACCCTCGGGTGGGCCTGCTCACCACTGCTTCAGGCATTCTGGGGCAGGCGTCCGAGGTAGTGTAGAGGCAGATGGGAAGGGACGTTAGCCAGGGCCAGACTTCCACAGCAAATACAGGAGCATTGCCAGCAGATGTGAGCTCAGCGATGCACTTCTGCCAGAGCAAAACCGATTCAAAGTTGCAAAGCATAGAGAAACTGAAGCTGAAAAGAAAAAGTGAACAACTGCATGCCAGTGAGAAGGATGAGATCTCTATGAAGAAACTTAGCAAAACAGGTGAAAGCCATGGCAATGGAAAACTAACAAACGTTGGGGGAAAGAAATTCAAGAAGACACAAGGAGAAAGAAGGAGATTCCAGGATCTAGGAGTGGAAGCAGCAACACACTGGAAACGTCCCTACCGGAGCAAGGAATCTCTGGATTCCATGCAATCCCAGTCAAAGTTGCAGCAATGTTTCCCACAGAGACAGAAGAGGGCATCCTAAAGCTTCTAGCCAGCAACAAGAGACCCTGACTAGGCAAAGGAATCCTCAGGAAAACGAAAAAAGCAGGACGTGGCACACTTTCCGATTTCAACATATAGGACGAAGCACTAGGTACCGAGACGGCACAGTCTGGGCCCCAAAACAGGCACACAGACCCATGCAACAGAATCGAGAACCCAGAGCCCAACTCAAACGTACATGGACAGCCCATTTTCGACCAGGGAGCCAAGAGGAGACAGCGGAGAAAGGAGAGTCTCTACCATAAACGGTGCTGGGAAGCCTGCACAGCCACCTGGAACACAACGACAGTACACCATGATGTTACACCTGGCACACACACCACCTGAAATGGATCAAAGCCTTGAATGGCAGACTTGAAGCCGTGAACCTTGTAGCAGAAGACCTAGGCAGAGTGCTCTTTGCCATCGGTCTGAGCCGCCTGTTTGGAAGAAGCAAGTCCGGCTGGGCCAGGGCAACCAAGTCAACAAGAAACCAACGGGACCACGTCAAATGCGGACGCTTCTGCCCAGTGAAGGAAACCATCGACTGAATGCAAAGATAGCACAACGACTGGGGGAGGATGTTTGCAAACCACACATCGGACAAGGGGTGAAAAGCCCAAAGATGCAATCAACTCGCACGTCCCCACAAGAAAAAAAAAACAACAAGCCAATGAAAACCTGGGCAGAAGATGGAAACAGAGATTTCTGCCAAGAAGATCGAAAGAGGGCCAACGGGTGCATGAACGCTTGTTCACCGTCATGAAGTCTCAGGCCAATGCAAATGCAAACTGCAAGGGCACAGCAGCTCACTGTGGTCAGAATGGCTATAAGGAAGCAGACAGGAAGCCACAGGTGTCAGAGAGGAGGTGGAGAGAAGGGAAGCCTCCTGCACCGTTGGTGGGAGTGCAGACCGGTGCAGCCACTACGCCAAGCGGTGTGGAACTGCCTCAGAACTTTAAGAATCCATGTCCCATATGATCCAGCTATTCCTCTGCGGCGTGTTGATCCAAAGAACTCGGAAACACTCCTGCCTAAAGACATGTGCACCGCTGAGTTCACCACAGCGTCGCTCCCACTACCCAAGACTTGGAAGCCTCCCTGGAGCCCAGCAAGGGACGAGTGCAGAAGGAAGATGGGCTATAGCCACGCAATGGCATACCAGTCAGCCGGAACCAAGGATGCAATCCAGCCACTTGTGACCACCAGAATGGCTGTGAGGGTTTTAGGGAAGTGAAACAAGCCCCAGGGAGCAAGGCAAGTACCGTAGGACCTCACTTAAGAGGAGAAGGAAAAACAAGCGGTCAGGAACAGGTGGCACGGGACATTTGATTGGGGGTTCCCAGAGACAAAGCGGGGAGGTGTGAGAGGGTGAAACAGATGATGAGGCACAAGTGTGTGGTGAGGGCCTGCTATTAGGCTTACGCAGGGGAAGATGATGTAAGCTACACGGAAGTCTACATCGATGAGGATGCAAATCGGAAAGATATAGGATGTTCTAATGCAGGGTTGTGGCAATAAATTCACCTAAAAGCAAAAAAAATCCAAAATGGGGTCCAGAATGACGGCATAAAGCTTTGGGGCTGAAAGAGATTAGAGAGGGTGAACTTCCAAGGCTGGAAAATCACCTCAAAATGCGTACTGATGCTACAGAAAGGTAGACCCTTCCAAATAGATGAAGAGGAATACTACCCACAGAACATGCTGCCTGCTAAACCCATGCACCAACGGAAAAGGTTACCGTCCAGGATGTTACTACTAATCACCTTCACGAATAATGCAAACAGGCCCACGTGTTCCCAAGCTCAGGCAAAAGGTTGGTCCAAAAGTCCAATTCAGGGCCGGCCCTGTGGCGCAGCGGGTAAGTGCCCACGTTCCGCTTGGCCGGCCCAGGCCTCACTGTTTCACATCACGGGTGCAGATCACATTGGCAGTGTTAGGAAATATAGATTTCATGGTACGGTGCGGACAGGGATCATAAACTAAGTAGCAATGGTGAGGTCACCTTATCAATACGCACCAGAAAAAGAACCGTGAGGCTTTTACAATCCAGGAACGCATCTGGTGCACTTCCCCAGAGGAAGAAGGAAGGAAAACATGGGACCCGCCAAGGTGGAATCGGCAGAGTGCTAGGAGATGGCACGATCATTGCGCATCAGAGGACTGCCCCGGCAACTTCAACTTGGGAGGGAGTCCAGGACTTTCTCTGGGGAACGTCCACCCACTTGGCCATCTACATAAAATGTAAGAGGTAAAACCCAGGATAATCTTACAGGACAGAAACCAGTGTCTAGAGAGAATGTAGCAGGCCTTCCAAAGTGCGAGGAGCAAGACAGAAACCGACAAGAAACCGAGAAAAAGGAAAAGTATCCTACCAGGAAAGGGTGAGGAGTCGGACTGGCCTGAGATGGCTCTGAAACTCTGTGTGCACGCAGGTTGTCAGGACAACTTCGAATTTTGAGGTTGTTTATGACATCACGAGGATCCTGTCCGCCAAGATGGCCGCACGGTTACAGACCGAGGATTGGCCTAGGCTAGGCTATTACAGGGAGGGATACCCAGAAACAGCTTTGAGAAACAGAAAGCGGACACAGAAACTGGAAGACATAAAACAGACGCTGATTCGAGGGCTAAGAAAGGGATCCTGGGCAAGAAGCGAGAATAGAGGGACAAGCCCCGAGAGGAGAACGTTGTCATCTATTCAAGTCTATGGGGAGGCCATGCTGATTCAAGCTTGCAACTTGATTGGAAGCAAGAGGCCGGACTTGGGCCTTATCAGACCTACGTGGTCCTTCTGCCTTAAGCATAAGCCAAAGTCAAGAATGAGGGCTTGAGGACGTTGAAGAGAAGACTCGATGCCTCCTTTCCCAGGCCCCTGGCATTCTTTGCAGATCAGTCTCACTTTCCATAGCTCTGGCGTCACGGGGGCCCACCGGGTACATGCTAATGTGTCCCAAGAGATGTCTTGGAAGCCTTGAAGGAATGGAGCCCCGTCACGCTTGGGCTACGTCTCTTTGTTTGGAAGTGCTCTACAAGGGTGCTGAAAAGCACCCTTTTCCACAGGGCTTCGTTCCTTCGTGAAGGCTGCCCGCCCAGGCTAGTGTGCTCAGTTTGCCTCCATCGAAATTCTCTCCCCCTACCTCTTGCCGTAGAAGGATTATTGATTATGTGTTTTGACACCACATGTAAGGAAGTGGGCTGAAAATGAGAACATTACAATTCTGTTTCAAGAAAAATAAACAGGCCAGGGCTGAGGATGTAAGGCAAACAAATGGCACAGCCTATAGAAATAAAGTAAGCCCGTATCTAGACGGCACCTGGGGGAACGTCCCAGGATCAGGGGTGAAGTTCGAAACTTCCCAAATCCGGAAAGGAGACAGAAAACTATCTTTCCTGGAGAGAGGGATTCATCAGACTCGTCTAATTTGTCTTGGAAACATTGTGTCCGTGAAGGGGGATGCCAGGACCACCTCGAGTTTGGAGTTTGTGACCTCAGGATGGCAAACCAACCCAGATGACGACGTGTTCCCAGTGCTTAGTTTGACCCAGGCTAGGACAGCAAAGACTCCTTCGAGTGACCGGTGCAAATTCAAAGACAACAACCAAGAGTCACGAAAGCACTCACACCTCGGCCTAGAGAACATACGGTGATTCCAGAAATGCAAAATGAATCACTTGGAATGAAGGGGAACGGACTGATAAGCATGTCTAAGGGGGATAGCTGAGAAATACCATGACGATTCTCCTATGGAAAAGAGACAAAGGTCCCAGAAAATGGAAGGCGAACAGAAATCACCCCTGGATAATCCACAATGAAAGATGATGTCCGTCTTTAGACAGACTCTGCTGGAACGTTTGAAAGGCAGAGAAATTCACAAGCCAAAAGACGGCAGCGAAGGTCAAGGCTGGGCTAAGTGGGAAGGGTGAGCTATGAGACTGCTCCGAGCGGGCCAGGAAACCGTGTGTCCGTGAAGCTTGCCGGGACAGCAGAGACACGATTATGACCAATCCTCTGACATCGCAGTGGACCCGAAAAACAACCTGGCCTCATCTACACAGTGCCAGAGTTGGGCTCAAGTAGCATATTCAAGTCCCATTGCCCTCAACTGCAGGTTGCCAACGGAACATGAAAGGGGCCGGCCGGTGGTGCAGCGGTGAGGTCCGCACCTTCTGGGTCGGTGGCCCGGGGTGGGCCGGGTGGACCCTCGGGTGGGCCTGCTCACCACTGCTTCAGGCATTCTGGGGCAGGCGTCCGAGGTAGTGTAGAGGCAGATGGGAAGGGACGTTAGCCAGGGCCAGACTTCCACAGCAAATACAGGAGCATTGCCAGCAGATGTGAGCTCAGCGATGCACTTCTGCCAGAGCAAAACCGATTCAAAGTTGCAAAGCATAGAGAAACTGAAGCTGAAAAGAAAAAGTGAACAACTGCATGCCAGTGAGAAGGATGAGATCTCTATGAAGAAACTTAGCAAAACAGGTGAAAGCCATGGCAATGGAAAACTAACAAACGTTGGGGGAAAGAAATTCAAGAAGACACAAGGAGAAAGAAGGAGATTCCAGGATCTAGGAGTGGAAGCAGCAACACACTGGAAACGTCCCTACCGGAGCAAGGAATCTCTGGATTCCATGCAATCCCAGTCAAAGTTGCAGCAATGTTTCCCACAGAGACAGAAGAGGGCATCCTAAAGCTTCTAGCCAGCAACAAGAGACCCTGACTAGGCAAAGGAATCCTCAGGAAAACGAAAAAAGCAGGACGTGGCACACTTTCCGATTTCAACATATAGGACGAAGCACTAGGTACCGAGACGGCACAGTCTGGGCCCCAAAACAGGCACACAGACCCATGCAACAGAATCGAGAACCCAGAGCCCAACTCAAACGTACATGGACAGCCCATTTTCGACCAGGGAGCCAAGAGGAGACAGCGGAGAAAGGAGAGTCTCTACCATAAACGGTGCTGGGAAGCCTGCACAGCCACCTGGAACACAACGACAGTACACCATGATGTTACACCTGGCACACACACCACCTGAAATGGATCAAAGCCTTGAATGGCAGACTTGAAGCCGTGAACCTTGTAGCAGAAGACCTAGGCAGAGTGCTCTTTGCCATCGGTCTGAGCCGCCTGTTTGGAAGAAGCAAGTCCGGCTGGGCCAGGGCAACCAAGTCAACAAGAAACCAACGGGACCACGTCAAATGCGGACGCTTCTGCCCAGTGAAGGAAACCATCGACTGAATGCAAAGATAGCACAACGACTGGGGGAGGATGTTTGCAAACCACACATCGGACAAGGGGTGAAAAGCCCAAAGATGCAATCAACTCGCACGTCCCCACAAGAAAAAAAAAACAACAAGCCAATGAAAACCTGGGCAGAAGATGGAAACAGAGATTTCTGCCAAGAAGATCGAAAGAGGGCCAACGGGTGCATGAACGCTTGTTCACCGTCATGAAGTCTCAGGCCAATGCAAATGCAAACTGCAAGGGCACAGCAGCTCACTGTGGTCAGAATGGCTATAAGGAAGCAGACAGGAAGCCACAGGTGTCAGAGAGGAGGTGGAGAGAAGGGAAGCCTCCTGCACCGTTGGTGGGAGTGCAGACCGGTGCAGCCACTACGCCAAGCGGTGTGGAACTGCCTCAGAACTTTAAGAATCCATGTCCCATATGATCCAGCTATTCCTCTGCGGCGTGTTGATCCAAAGAACTCGGAAACACTCCTGCCTAAAGACATGTGCACCGCTGAGTTCACCACAGCGTCGCTCCCACTACCCAAGACTTGGAAGCCTCCCTGGAGCCCAGCAAGGGACGAGTGCAGAAGGAAGATGGGCTATAGCCACGCAATGGCATACCAGTCAGCCGGAACCAAGGATGCAATCCAGCCACTTGTGACCACCAGAATGGCTGTGAGGGTTTTAGGGAAGTGAAACAAGCCCCAGGGAGCAAGGCAAGTACCGTAGGACCTCACTTAAGAGGAGAAGGAAAAACAAGCGGTCAGGAACAGGTGGCACGGGACATTTGATTGGGGGTTCCCAGAGACAAAGCGGGGAGGTGTGAGAGGGTGAAACAGATGATGAGGCACAAGTGTGTGGTGAGGGCCTGCTATTAGGCTTACGCAGGGGAAGATGATGTAAGCTACACGGAAGTCTACATCGATGAGGATGCAAATCGGAAAGATATAGGATGTTCTAATGCAGGGTTGTGGCAATAAATTCACCTAAAAGCAAAAAAAATCCAAAATGGGGTCCAGAATGACGGCATAAAGCTTTGGGGCTGAAAGAGATTAGAGAGGGTGAACTTCCAAGGCTGGAAAATCACCTCAAAATGCGTACTGATGCTACAGAAAGGTAGACCCTTCCAAATAGATGAAGAGGAATACTACCCACAGAACATGCTGCCTGCTAAACCCATGCACCAACGGAAAAGGTTACCGTCCAGGATGTTACTACTAATCACCTTCACGAATAATGCAAACAGGCCCACGTGTTCCCAAGCTCAGGCAAAAGGTTGGTCCAAAAGTCCAATTCAGGGCCGGCCCTGTGGCGCAGCGGGTAAGTGCCCACGTTCCGCTTGGCCGGCCCAGGCCTCACTGTTTCACATCACGGGTGCAGATCACATTGGCAGTGTTAGGAAATATAGATTTCATGGTACGGTGCGGACAGGGATCATAAACTAAGTAGCAATGGTGAGGTCACCTTATCAATACGCACCAGAAAAAGAACCGTGAGGCTTTTACAATCCAGGAACGCATCTGGTGCACTTCCCCAGAGGAAGAAGGAAGGAAAACATGGGACCCGCCAAGGTGGAATCGGCAGAGTGCTAGGAGATGGCACGATCATTGCGCATCAGAGGACTGCCCCGGCAACTTCAACTTGGGAGGGAGTCCAGGACTTTCTCTGGGGAACGTCCACCCACTTGGCCATCTACATAAAATGTAAGAGGTAAAACCCAGGATAATCTTACAGGACAGAAACCAGTGTCTAGAGAGAATGTAGCAGGCCTTCCAAAGTGCGAGGAGCAAGACAGAAACCGACAAGAAACCGAGAAAAAGGAAAAGTATCCTACCAGGAAAGGGTGAGGAGTCGGACTGGCCTGAGATGGCTCTGAGACTCTGTGTGCACGCAGGTTGTCAGGACAACTTCGAATTTTGAGGTTGTTTATGACATCACGAGGATCATGTCCGCCAAGATGGCCGCACGGTTACAGACTGCGGATTGGCCTAGGCTAGGCTATTAAAGGGAGGGATACCCAGAAACAGCTTTGAGAAACAGAAAGCGGACACAGAAACTGGAAGACATAAAACAGACGCTGATTCGAGGGCTAAGAAAGGGATCCTGGGCAAGAAGCGAGAATAGAGGGACAAGCCCCGAGAGGAGAACGTTGTCATCTATTCAAGTCTATGGGGAGGCCATGCTGATTCAAGCTTGCAACTTGATTGGAAGCAAGAGGCCGGACTTGGGCCTTATCAGACCTACGTGGTCCTTCTGCCTTAAGCATAAGCCAAAGTCAAGAATGAGGGCTTGAGGACGTTGAAGAGAAGACTCGATGCCTCCTTTCCCAGGCCCCTGGCATTCTTTGCAGATCAGTCTCACTTTCCATAGCTCTGGCGTCACGGGGGCCCACCGGGTACATGCTAATGTGTCCCAAGAGATGTCTTGGAAGCCTTGAAGGAATGGAGCCCCGTCACGCTTGGGCTACGTCTCTTTGTTTGGAAGTGCTCTACAAGGGTGCTGAAAAGCACCCTTTTCCACAGGGCTTCGTTCCTTCGTGAAGGCTGCCCGCCCAGGCTAGTGTGCTCAGTTTGCCTCCATCGAAATTCTCTCCCCCTACCTCTTGCCGTAGAAGGATTATTGATTATGTGTTTTGACACCACATGTAAGGAAGTGGGCTGAAAATGAGAACATTACAATTCTGTTTCAAGAAAAATAAACAGGCCAGGGCTGAGGATGTAAGGCAAACAAATGGCACAGCCTATAGAAATAAAGTAAGCCCGTATCTAGACGGCACCTGGGGGAACGTCCCAGGATCAGGGGTGAAGTTCGAAACTTCCCAAATCCGGAAAGGAGACAGAAAACTATCTTTCCTGGAGAGAGGGATTCATCAGACTCGTCTAATTTGTCTTGGAAACATTGTGTCCGTGAAGGGGGATGCCAGGACCACCTCGAGTTTGGAGTTTGTGACCTCAGGATGGCAAACCAACCCAGATGACGACGTGTTCCCAGTGCTTAGTTTGACCCAGGCTAGGACAGCAAAGACTCCTTCAAGTGACCGGTGCAAATTCAAAGACAACAACCAAGAGTCACGAAAGCACTCACACCTCGGCCTAGAGAACATACGGTGATTCCAGAAATGCAAAATGAATCACTTGGAATGAAGGGGAACGGACTGATAAGCATGTCTAAGGGGGATAGCTGAGAAATACCATGACGATTCTCCTATGGAAAAGAGACAAAGGTCCCAGAAAATGGAAGGCGAACAGAAATCACCCCTGGATAATCCACAATGAAAGATGATGTCCGTCTTTAGACAGACTCTGCTGGAACGTTTGAAAGGCAGAGAAATTCACAAGCCAAAAGACGGCAGCGAAGGTCAAGGCTGGGCTAAGTGGGAAGGGTGAGCTATGAGACTGCTCCGAGCGGGCCAGGAAACCGTGTGTCCGTGAAGCTTGCCGGGACAGCAGAGACACGATTATGACCAATCCTCTGACATCGCAGTGGACCCGAAAAACAACCTGGCCTCATCTACACAGTGCCAGAGTTGGGCTCAAGTAGCATATTCAAGTCCCATTGCCCTCAACTGCAGGTTGCCAACGGAACATGAAAGGGGCCGGCCGGTGGTGCAGCGGTGAGGTCCGCACCTTCTGGGTCGGTGGCCCGGGGTGGGCCGGGTGGACCCTCGGGTGGGCCTGCTCACCACTGCTTCAGGCATTCTGGGGCAGGCGTCCGAGGTAGTGTAGAGGCAGATGGGAAGGGACGTTAGCCAGGGCCAGACTTCCACAGCAAATACAGGAGCATTGCCAGCAGATGTGAGCTCAGCGATGCACTTCTGCCAGAGCAAAACCGATTCAAAGTTGCAAAGCATAGAGAAACTGAAGCTGAAAAGAAAAAGTGAACAACTGCATGCCAGTGAGAAGGATGAGATCTCTATGAAGAAACTTAGCAAAACAGGTGAAAGCCATGGCAATGGAAAACTAACAAACGTTGGGGGAAAGAAATTCAAGAAGACACAAGGAGAAAGAAGGAGATTCCAGGATCTAGGAGTGGAAGCAGCAACACACTGGAAACGTCCCTACCGGAGCAAGGAATCTCTGGATTCCATGCAATCCCAGTCAAAGTTGCAGCAATGTTTCCCACAGAGACAGAAGAGGGCATCCTAAAGCTTCTAGCCAGCAACAAGAGACCCTGACTAGGCAAAGGAATCCTCAGGAAAACGAAAAAAGCAGGACGTGGCACACTTTCCGATTTCAACATATAGGACGAAGCACTAGGTACCGAGACGGCACAGTCTGGGCCCCAAAACAGGCACACAGACCCATGCAACAGAATCGAGAACCCAGAGCCCAACTCAAACGTACATGGACAGCCCATTTTCGACCAGGGAGCCAAGAGGAGACAGCGGAGAAAGGAGAGTCTCTACCATAAACGGTGCTGGGAAGCCTGCACAGCCACCTGGAACACAACGACAGTACACCATGATGTTACACCTGGCACACACACCACCTGAAATGGATCAAAGCCTTGAATGGCAGACTTGAAGCCGTGAACCTTGTAGCAGAAGACCTAGGCAGAGTGCTCTTTGCCATCGGTCTGAGCCGCCTGTTTGGAAGAAGCAAGTCCGGCTGGGCCAGGGCAACCAAGTCAACAAGAAACCAACGGGACCACGTCAAATGCGGACGCTTCTGCCCAGTGAAGGAAACCATCGACTGAATGCAAAGATAGCACAACGACTGGGGGAGGATGTTTGCAAACCACACATCGGACAAGGGGTGAAAAGCCCAAAGATGCAATCAACTCGCACGTCCCCACAAGAAAAAAAAAACAACAAGCCAATGAAAACCTGGGCAGAAGATGGAAACAGAGATTTCTGCCAAGAAGATCGAAAGAGGGCCAACGGGTGCATGAACGCTTGTTCACCGTCATGAAGTCTCAGGCCAATGCAAATGCAAACTGCAAGGGCACAGCAGCTCACTGTGGTCAGAATGGCTATAAGGAAGCAGACAGGAAGCCACAGGTGTCAGAGAGGAGGTGGAGAGAAGGGAAGCCTCCTGCACCGTTGGTGGGAGTGCAGACCGGTGCAGCCACTACGCCAAGCGGTGTGGAACTGCCTCAGAACTTTAAGAATCCATGTCCCATATGATCCAGCTATTCCTCTGCGGCGTGTTGATCCAAAGAACTCGGAAACACTCCTGCCTAAAGACATGTGCACCGCTGAGTTCACCACAGCGTCGCTCCCACTACCCAAGACTTGGAAGCCTCCCTGGAGCCCAGCAAGGGACGAGTGCAGAAGGAAGATGGGCTATAGCCACGCAATGGCATACCAGTCAGCCGGAACCAAGGATGCAATCCAGCCACTTGTGACCACCAGAATGGCTGTGAGGGTTTTAGGGAAGTGAAACAAGCCCCAGGGAGCAAGGCAAGTACCGTAGGACCTCACTTAAGAGGAGAAGGAAAAACAAGCGGTCAGGAACAGGTGGCACGGGACATTTGATTGGGGGTTCCCAGAGACAAAGCGGGGAGGTGTGAGAGGGTGAAACAGATGATGAGGCACAAGTGTGTGGTGAGGGCCTGCTATTAGGCTTACGCAGGGGAAGATGATGTAAGCTACACGGAAGTCTACATCGATGAGGATGCAAATCGGAAAGATATAGGATGTTCTAATGCAGGGTTGTGGCAATAAATTCACCTAAAAGCAAAAAAAATCCAAAATGGGGTCCAGAATGACGGCATAAAGCTTTGGGGCTGAAAGAGATTAGAGAGGGTGAACTTCCAAGGCTGGAAAATCACCTCAAAATGCGTACTGATGCTACAGAAAGGTAGACCCTTCCAAATAGATGAAGAGGAATACTACCCACAGAACATGCTGCCTGCTAAACCCATGCACCAACGGAAAAGGTTACCGTCCAGGATGTTACTACTAATCACCTTCACGAATAATGCAAACAGGCCCACGTGTTCCCAAGCTCAGGCAAAAGGTTGGTCCAAAAGTCCAATTCAGGGCCGGCCCTGTGGCGCAGCGGGTAAGTGCCCACGTTCCGCTTGGCCGGCCCAGGCCTCACTGTTTCACATCACGGGTGCAGATCACATTAGCAGTGTTAGGAAATATAGATTTCATGGTACGGTGCGGACAGGGATCATAAACTAAGTAGCAATGGTGAGGTCACCTTATCAATACGCACCAGAAAAAGAACCGTGAGGCTTTTACAATCCAGGAACGCATCTGGTGCACTTCCCCAAAGGAAGAAGGAAGGAAAACATGGGACCCGCCAAGGTGGAATCGGCAGAGTGCTAGGAGATGACACGATCATTGCGCATCAGAGGACTGCCCCGGCAACTTCAACTTGGGAGGGAGTCCAGGACTTTCTCTGGGGAACGTCCACCCACTTGGCCATCTACATAAAATGTAAGAGGTAAAACCCAGGATAATCTTACAGGACAGAAACCAGTGTCTAGAGAGAATGTAGCAGGCCTTCCAAAGTGCGAGGAGCAAGACAGAAACCGACAAGAAACCGAGAAAAAGGAAAAGTATCCTACCAGGAAAGGGTGAGGAGTCGGACTGGCCTGAGATGGCTCTGAGACTCTGTGTGCACGCAGGTTGTCAGGACAACTTCGAATTTTGAGGTTGTTTATGACATCACGAGGATCATGTCCGCCAAGATGGCCGCACGGTTACAGACTGCGGATTGGCCTAGGCTAGGCTATTAAAGGGAGGGATACCCAGAAACAGCTTTGAGAAACAGAAAGCGGACACAGAAACTGGAAGACATAAAACAGACGCTGATTCGAGGGCTAAGAAAGGGATCCTGGGCAAGAAGCGAGAATAGAGGGACAAGCCCCGAGAGGAGAACGTTGTCATCTATTCAAGTCTATGGGGAGGCCATGCTGATTCAAGCTTGCAACTTGATTGGAAGCAAGAGGCCGGACTTGGGCCTTATCAGACCTACGTGGTCCTTCTGCCTTAAGCATAAGCCAAAGTCAAGAATGAGGTCTTGAGGACGTTGAAGAGAAGACTCGATGCCTCCTTTCCCAGGCCCCTGGCATTCTTTGCAGATCAGTCTCACTTTCCATAGCTCTGGCGTCACGGGGGCCCACTGGGTACATGCTAATGTGTCCCAAGAGATGTCTTGGAAGCCTTGAAGGAATGGAGCCCCGTCACGCTTGGGCTATGTCTCTTTGTTTGGAAGTGCTCTACAAGGGTGCTGAAAAGCACCCTTTTCCACAGGGCTTCGTTCCTTCGTGAGGGCTGCCCTCCCAGGCTAGTGTGCTCAGTTTGCCTCCATCGAAATTCTCTCCCCCTACCTCTTGCCGTAGAAGGATTATGGATTATGTGTTTTGACACCACATGTAAGGAAGTGGGCTGAAAATGAGAACATTACAATTCTGTTGCAAGAAAAAGAAACAGGCCAGGGCTGAGGATGTAAGGCAAACAAATGGCACAGCCCATAGAAATAAAGTAAGCCCGTATCTAGACGGCACCTGGGGGAACGTTCCAGGATCAGGGGTGAAGTTCGAAACTTCCCAAATCCGGAAAGGAGACAGAAAAATATCTTTCCTGGAGAGAGGAATTCATCAGATTCGTCTAATTTGTCTTGGAAACATTGTGTCCGTGAAGGGGGATGCCAGGACCACCTCGAGTTTGGAGTTTCTGACCTCAGGATGTCAAACCAACCCAGATGACCACGTCTTCCCAGTGCTTAGTTTGACCCAGGCTAGGGCAGCAAAGACTCCTTCAAGTGACCGGTGCAAATTCAAAGACAACAACCAAGAGTCACGAAAGCGCTCACACCTCGGCCTAGAGAACATACGGTGATTCCAGAAATGCAAAATGAATCACTTGGAATGAAGGGGAACGGACTGATAAGCATGTCTAAGGGGGATAGCTGAGAAATACCATGACGATTCTCCTATGGAAAAGAGACAAAGGTCCCAGAAAATGGAAGGCGAACAGAAATCACACCTGGACAATCCACAATGAAAGATGATGTCCGTCTTTAGACAGACTCTGCTGGAACGTTTGAAAGGCAGAGAAATCCACAAGCCAAAAGACGGCAGCGAAGGTCAAGGCTGGGCTAAGTGGGAAGGGGGAGTTATGATGCTGCTCCAAGCGGGCCAGGAAACCGTGTGTCCGTGAAGCTTGCCGGGACAGCAGAGACACGATTATGACCAATCCTCTGACATCGCAGTGGACCCGAAAAACAACCTGGCCTCATCTACACAGTGCCAGAGTTGGGCTCAAGTAGCATATTCAAGTCCCATTGCCCTCAACTGCAGGTTGCCAACGGAACATGAAAGGGGCCGGCCGGTGGTGCAGCGGTGAGGTCCGCACCTTCTGGGTCGGTGGCCCGGGGTGGGCCGGGTGGACCCTCGGGTGAGCCTGCTCACCACTGCTTCAGGCATTCTGGGGCAGGCGTCCGAGGTAGTGTAGAGGCAGACGGGAAGGGACGTTAGACAGGGCCAGACTTCCACAGCAAATACAGGAGCATTGCCAGCAGATGTGAGCTCAGCGATGCACTTCTGCCAGAACAAAACCGATTCAAAGTTGCAAAGCATAGAGAAACTGAAGCTGAAAAGAAAAAGTGAAAAACTGCATGCCAGTGAGAAGGATGAGATCTCTATGAAGAAACTTAGCAAAACAGGTGAAAGCCATGGCAATGGAAAACTAACAAACGTTGGGGGAAAGAAATTCAAGAAGACACAAGGAGAAAGAAGGAGATTCCCGGATCTAGGAGTGGAAGCAGCAACACACTGGAAACGTCCCTACCAGAGCAAGGAATCTCTGGATTCCATGCAATCCCAGTCAAAGTTGCAGCAATGTTTCCCACAGAGACAGAAGAGGGAATCCTAAAGTTCCTAGCCAGCAACAACAGACCCTGACTAGGCAAAGGAATCCTCAGGAAAACGAAAAAAGCAGGACGTGGCACACTTTCCGATTTCAACATATAGGACGAAGCACTAGGTACCGAGACGGCACAGTCTGGGCCCCAAAACAGGCACACAGACCCATGCAACAGAATCGAGAACCCAGAGCCCAACTCAAACGTACATGGACAGCCCATTTTCGACCAGGGAGCCAAGAGGAGACAGCGGAGAAAGGAGAGTCTCTACCATAAACGGTGCTGGGAAGCCTGCACAGCCACCTGGAACACAACGACAGTACACCATGATGTTACACCTGGCACACACACCACCTGAAATGGATCAAAGCCTTGAATGGCAGACTTGAAACCGTGAACCTTGTAGCAGAAGACCTAGGCAGAGTGCTCTTTGCCATCTGTCTGAGCCGCCTGCTTGGAAGAAGCAAGTCCGACTGGGCCAGGGCAAGCAAGTCAACAAGAAACCAATGGGACCACGTCAAATGCGGACGCTTCTGCCCAGTGAAGGAAACCATCGACTGAATGCAAAGATAGCACGACGACTGGGGGAGGATGTTTGCAAACCCCACATCGGACAAGGGGTGAAAAGCCCAAGGATGCAATCAACTCGCACGTCCCCACAAGAAAAAAAAAAAAAAAACAACAAGCCAATGAAAGCCTGGGCAGAAGATGGAAACAGAGATTTCTGCCAAGAAGATCGAAAGAGGGCCAACGGGTGCATGAACACTTGTTCACCGTCATTAAGTCTCAGGCCAATGCAAATGCAAACTGCAAGGGCACAGCAGCTCACTGTGGTCAGAATGGCTATAAGGAAGCAGACAGGAAGCCACAAGTGTCAGAGAGGAGGTGGAGAGAAGGGAAGCCTCCTGCACCGTTGGTGGGAGTGCAGACCGGTGCAGCCACTACGCCAAGCGGTGTGGAACTGCCTCAGAACTTGAAGAATCCATGTCCCATATGATCCAGCTATTCCTCTGCGGCGTGTTGATCCAAAGAACTCGGAAACACTCCTGCATAAAGACATGTGCACCGCTGAGTTCACCACAGCGTCGCTCCCACTACCCAAGACTTGGAAGCCTCCCTGGAGCCCAGCAAGGGACGAGTGCAGAAGGAAGATGGGCTATAGCCACGCAATGGCATACCAGTCAGCCGGAACCAAGGATGCAATCCAGCCATTTGTGACCACCAGAATGGCTGTGAGGGTTTTAGGGAAGTGAAACAAGCCCCAGGGAGCAAGGCAAGTACCGTAGGACCTCACTTAAGAGGAGGAGGAAAAGCAAGCGGTCAGGAACAGGTGGCACGGGACATTTGATTGGGGGTTCCCAGAGACAAAGCGGGGAGGTGTGAGAGGGTGAAACAGATGATGAGGCACAAGTGTGTGGTGAGGGCCTGCTATTAGGCTTACGCAGGGGAAGATGATGTAAGCTACACGGAAGTCTACCTCGAGGAGGATGCAAATCGGAAAGATATAGGATGGTCTAATGCAGGGTTGCGGCAATAAATTCACCTAAAAGCAAAAAAAATCCAAAATGGCGTCCAGAATGACGGCATAAAGCTTTGGGGCTGAAAGAGATTAGAGAAGGTGAACTTCCAAGGCTGGAAAATCACCTCAAAATGCGTACTGATGCTACAGAAAGGTAGACCATTCCAAATAGATGAAGAGGAATACTACCCACAGAACATGCTGCCTGCTAAACCCATGCACCAACGGAAAAGGTTACCGTCCAGGATGTTACTACTAATCACCTTCACGAATAATCCAAACAGGCCCACGTGTTCCCAAGCTCAGGCAAAAGGTTGGTCCATAAGTCCAATTCAGGGCCGGCCCTGTGGCGCAGCGGGTAAGTGCCCACGTTCCGCTTGGCCGGCCCAGGCCTCACTGTTTCACATCACGGGTGCAGATCACATTAGCAGTGTTAGGAAATATAGATTTCATGGTACGGTGCGGACAGGGATCATAAACTAAGTAGCAATGGTGAGGTCACCTTATCAATACGCACCAGAAAAAGAACCGTGAGGCTTTTACAATCCAGGAACGCATCTGGTGCACTTCCCCAAAGGAAGAAGGAAGGAAAACATGGGACCCGCCAAGGTGGAATCGGCAGAGTGCTAGGAGATGACACGATCATTGCGCATCAGAGGACTGCCCCGGCAACTTCAACTTGGGAGGGAGTCCAGGACTTTCTCTGGGGAACGTCCACCCACTTGGCCATCTACATAAAATGTAAGAGGTAAAACCCAGGATAATCTTACAGGACAGAAACCAGTGTCTAGAGAGAATGTAGCAGGCCTTCCAAAGTGCGAGGAGCAAGACAGAAACCGACAAGAAACCGAGAAAAAGGAAAAGTATCCTACCAGGAAAGGGTGAGGAGTCGGACTGGCCTGAGATGGCTCTGAAACTCTGTGTGCACGCAGGTTGTCAGGACAACTTCGAATTTTGAGGTTGTTTATGACATCACGAGGATCATGTCCGCCAAGATGGCCGCACGGTTACAGACTGCGGATTGGCCTAGGCTAGGCTATTAAAGGGAGGGATACCCAGAAACAGCTTTGAGAAACAGAAAGCGGACACAGAAACTGGAAGACATAAAACAGACGCTGATTCGAGGGCTAAGAAAGGGATCCTGGGCAAGAAGCGAGAATAGAGGGACAAGCCCCGAGAGGAGAACGTTGTCATCTATTCAAGTCTATGGGGAGGCCATGCTGATTCAAGCTTGCAACTTGATTGGAAGCAAGAGGCCGGACTTGGGCCTTATCAGACCTACGTGGTCCTTCTGCCTTAAGCATAAGCCAAAGTCAAGAATGAGGTCTTGAGGACGTTGAAGAGAAGACTCGATGCCTCCTTTCCCAGGCCCCTGGCATTCTTTGCAGATCAGTCTCACTTTCCATAGCTCTGGCGTCACGGGGGCCCACTGGGTACATGCTAATGTGTCCCAAGAGATGTCTTGGAAGCCTTGAAGGAATGGAGCCCCGTCACGCTTGGGCTATGTCTCTTTGTTTGGAAGTGCTCTACAAGGGTGCTGAAAAGCACCCTTTTCCACAGGGCTTCGTTCCTTCGTGAGGGCTGCCCTCCCAGGCTAGTGTGCTCAGTTTGCCTCCATCGAAATTCTCTCCCCCTACCTCTTGCCGTAGAAGGATTATGGATTATGTGTTTTGACACCACATGTAAGGAAGTGGGCTGAAAATGAGAACATTACAATTCTGTTGCAAGAAAAAGAAACAGGCCAGGGCTGAGGATGTAAGGCAAACAAATGGCACAGCCCATAGAAATAAAGTAAGCCCGTATCTAGACGGCACCTGGGGGAACGTTCCAGGATCAGGGGTGAAGTTCGAAACTTCCCAAATCCGGAAAGGAGACAGAAAAATATCTTTCCTGGAGAGAGGAATTCATCAGATTCGTCTAATTTGTCTTGGAAACATTGTGTCCGTGAAGGGGGATGCCAGGACCACCTCGAGTTTGGAGTTTCTGACCTCAGGATGTCAAACCAACCCAGATGACCACGTGTTCCCAGTGCTTAGTTTGACCCAGGCTAGGGCAGCAAAGACTCCTTCAAGTGACCGGTGCAAATTCAAAGACAACAACCAAGAGTCACGAAAGCGCTCACACCTCGGCCTAGAGAACATACGGTGATTCCAGAAATGCAAAATGAATCACTTGGAATGAAGGGGAACGGACTGATAAGCATGTCTAAGGGGGATAGCTGAGAAATACTGTGACGATTCTCCTATGGAAAAGAGACAAAGGTCCCAGAAAATGGAAGGCGAACAGAAATCACACCTGGACAATCCACAATGAAAGATGATGTCCGTCTTTAGACAGACTCTGCTGGAACGTTTGAAAGGCAGAGAAATCCACAAGCCAAAACACGGCAGCGAAGGTCAAGGCTGGGCTAAGTGGGAAGGGGGAGTTATGAGACTGCTCCAAGCGGGCCAGGAAACCGTGTGTCCGTGAAGCTTGCCGGGACAGCAGAGACACGATTATGACCAATCCTCTGACATCGCAGTGGACCCGAAAAACAACCTGGCCTCATCTACACAGTGCCAGAGTTGGGCTCAAGTAGCATATTCAAGTCCCATTGCCCTCAACTGCAGGTTGCCAACGGAACATGAAAGGGGCCGGCCGGTGGTGCAGCGGTGAGGTCCGCACCTTCTGGGTCGGTGGCCCGGGGTGGGCCGGGTGGACCCTCGGGTGAGCCTGCTCACCACTGCTTCAGGCATTCTGGGGCAGGCGTCCGAGGTAGTGTAGAGGCAGACGGGAAGGGACGTTAGACAGGGCCAGACTTCCACAGCAAATACAGGAGCATTGCCAGCAGATGTGAGCTCAGCGATGCACTTCTGCCAGAACAAAACCGATTCAAAGTTGCAAAGCATAGAGAAACTGAAGCTGAAAAGAAAATGTGAAAAACTGCATGCCAGTGAGAAGGATGAGATCTCTATGAAGAAACTTAGCAAAACAGGTGAAAGCCATGGCAATGGAAAACTAACAAACGTTGGGGGAAAGAAATTCAAGAAGACACAAGGAGAAAGAAGGAGATTCCCGGATCTAGGAGT
Organism: Equus asinus; assembly: GCF_041296235.1. Taxonomy (NCBI): domain Eukaryota; kingdom Metazoa; phylum Chordata; class Mammalia; order Perissodactyla; family Equidae; genus Equus; species Equus asinus. The sequence goes on from NC_091809.1 coordinate 10,160,633, forward strand.
GGAAGCAGCAACACACTGGAAACGTCCCTACCAGAGCAAGGAATCTCTGGATTCCATGCAATCCCAGTCAAAGTTGCAGCAATGTTTCCCACAGAGACAGAAGAGGGAATCCTAAAGTTCCTAGCCAGCAACAACAGACCCTGACTAGGCAAAGGAATCCTCAGGAAAACGAAAAAAGCAGGACGTGGCACACTTTCCGATTTCAACATATAGGACGAAGCACTAGGTACCGAGACGGCACAGTCTGGGCCCCAAAACAGGCACACAGACCCATGCAACAGAATCGAGAACCCAGAGCCCAACTCAAACGTACATGGACAGCCCATTTTCGACCAGGGAGCCAAGAGGAGACAGCGGAGAAAGGAGAGTCTCTACCATAAACGGTGCTGGGAAGCCTGCACAGCCACCTGGAACACAACGACAGTACACCATGATGTTACACCTGGCACACACACCACCTGAAATGGATCAAAGCCTTGAATGGCAGACTTGAAACCGTGAACCTTGTAGCAGAAGACCTAGGCAGAGTGCTCTTTGCCATCTGTCTGAGCCGCCTGCTTGGAAGAAGCAAGTCCGACTGGGCCAGGGCAAGCAAGTCAACAAGAAACCAATGGGACCACGTCAAATGCGGACGCTTCTGCCCAGTGAAGGAAACCATCGACTGAATGCAAAGATAGCACGACGACTGGGGGAGGATGTTTGCAAACCCCACATCGGACAAGGGGTGAAAAGCCCAAGGATGCAATCAACTCGCACGTCCCCACAAGAAAAAAAAAAAAAAAAACAACAAGCCAATGAAAGCCTGGGCAGAAGATGGAAACAGAGATTTCTGCCAAGAAGATCGAAAGAGGGCCAACGGGTGCATGAACACTTGTTCACCGTCATTAAGTCTCAGGCCAATGCAAATGCAAACTGCAAGGGCACAGCAGCTCACTGTGGTCAGAATGGCTATAAGGAAGCAGACAGGAAGCCACAAGTGTCAGAGAGGAGGTGGAGAGAAGGGAAGCCTCCTGCACCGTTGGTGGGAGTGCAGACCGGTGCAGCCACTACGCCAAGCGGTGTGGAACTGCCTCAGAACTTGAAGAATCCATGTCCCATATGATCCAGCTATTCCTCTGCGGCGTGTTGATCCAAAGAACTCGGAAACACTCCTGCATAAAGACATGTGCACCGCTGAGTTCACCACAGCGTCGCTCCCACTACCCAAGACTTGGAAGCCTCCCTGGAGCCCAGCAAGGGACGAGTGCAGAAGGAAGATGGGCTATAGCCACGCAATGGCATACCAGTCAGCCGGAACCAAGGATGCAATCCAGCCATTTGTGACCACCAGAATGGCTGTGAGGGTTTTAGGGAAGTGAAACAAGCCCCAGGGAGCAAGGCAAGTACCGTAGGACCTCACTTAAGAGGAGGAGGAAAAGCAAGCGGTCAGGAACAGGTGGCACGGGACATTTGATTGGGGGTTCCCAGAGACAAAGCGGGGAGGTGTGAGAGGGTGAAACAGATGATGAGGCACAAGTGTGTGGTGAGGGCCTGCTATTAGGCTTACGCAGGGGAAGATGATGTAAGCTACACGGAAGTCTACCTCGAGGAGGATGCAAATCGGAAAGATATAGGATGGTCTAATGCAGGGTTGCGGCAATAAATTCACCTAAAAGCAAAAAAAATCCAAAATGGCGTCCAGAATGACGGCATAAAGCTTTGGGGCTGAAAGAGATTAGAGAAGGTGAACTTCCAAGGCTGGAAAATCACCTCAAAATGCGTACTGATGCTACAGAAAGGTAGACCATTCCAAATAGATGAAGAGGAATACTACCCACAGAACATGCTGCCTGCTAAACCCATGCACCAACGGAAAAGGTTACCGTCCAGGATGTTACTACTAATCACCTTCACGAATAATCCAAACAGGCCCACGTGTTCCCAAGCTCAGGCAAAAGGTTGGTCCATAAGTCCAATTCAGGGCCGGCCCTGTGGCGCAGCGGGTAAGTGCCCACGTTCCGCTTGGCCGGCCCAGGCCTCACTGTTTCACATCACGGGTGCAGATCACATTAGCAGTGTTAGGAAATATAGATTTCATGGTACGGTGCGGACAGGGATCATAAACTAAGTAGCAATGGTGAGGTCACCTTATCAATACGCACCAGAAAAAGAACCGTGAGGCTTTTACAATCCAGGAACGCATCTGGTGCACTTCCCCAAAGGAAGAAGGAAGGAAAACATGGGACCCGCCAAGGTGGAATCGGCAGAGTGCTAGGAGATGACACGATCATTGCGCATCAGAGGACTGCCCCGGCAACTTCAACTTGGGAGGGAGTCCAGGACTTTCTCTGGGGAACGTCCACCCACTTGGCCATCTACATAAAATGTAAGAGGTAAAACCCAGGATAATCTTACAGGACAGAAACCAGTGTCTAGAGAGAATGTAGCAGGCCTTCCAAAGTGCGAGGAGCAAGACAGAAACCGACAAGAAACCGAGAAAAAGGAAAAGTATCCTACCAGGAAAGGGTGAGGAGTCGGACTGGCCTGAGATGGCTCTGAAACTCTGTGTGCACGCAGGTTGTCAGGACAACTTCGAATTTTGAGGTTGTTTATGACATCACGAGGATCATGTCCGCCAAGATGGCCGCACGGTTACAGACTGCGGATTGGCCTAGGCTAGGCTATTAAAGGGAGGGATACCCAGAAACAGCTTTGAGAAACAGAAAGCGGACACAGAAACTGGAAGACATAAAACAGACGCTGATTCGAGGGCTAAGAAAGGGATCCTGGGCAAGAAGCGAGAATAGAGGGACAAGCCCCGAGAGGAGAACGTTGTCATCTATTCAAGTCTATGGGGAGGCCATGCTGATTCAAGCTTGCAACTTGATTGGAAGCAAGAGGCCGGACTTGGGCCTTATCAGACCTACGTGGTCCTTCTGCCTTAAGCATAAGCCAAAGTCAAGAATGAGGTCTTGAGGACGTTGAAGAGAAGACTCGATGCCTCCTTTCCCAGGCCCCTGGCATTCTTTGCAGATCAGTCTCACTTTCCATAGCTCTGGCGTCACGGGGGCCCACTGGGTACATGCTAATGTGTCCCAAGAGATGTCTTGGAAGCCTTGAAGGAATGGAGCCCCGTCACGCTTGGGCTATGTCTCTTTGTTTGGAAGTGCTCTACAAGGGTGCTGAAAAGCACCCTTTTCCACAGGGCTTCGTTCCTTCGTGAGGGCTGCCCTCCCAGGCTAGTGTGCTCAGTTTGCCTCCATCGAAATTCTCTCCCCCTACCTCTTGCCGTAGAAGGATTATGGATTATGTGTTTTGACACCACATGTAAGGAAGTGGGCTGAAAATGAGAACATTACAATTCTGTTGCAAGAAAAAGAAACAGGCCAGGGCTGAGGATGTAAGGCAAACAAATGGCACAGCCCATAGAAATAAAGTAAGCCCGTATCTAGACGGCACCTGGGGGAACGTTCCAGGATCAGGGGTGAAGTTCGAAACTTCCCAAATCCGGAAAGGAGACAGAAAAATATCTTTCCTGGAGAGAGGAATTCATCAGATTCGTCTAATTTGTCTTGGAAACATTGTGTCCGTGAAGGGGGATGCCAGGACCACCTCGAGTTTGGAGTTTCTGACCTCAGGATGTCAAACCAACCCAGATGACCACGTGTTCCCAGTGCTTAGTTTGACCCAGGCTAGGGCAGCAAAGACTCCTTCAAGTGACCGGTGCAAATTCAAAGACAACAACCAAGAGTCACGAAAGCGCTCACACCTCGGCCTAGAGAACATACGGTGATTCCAGAAATGCAAAATGAATCACTTGGAATGAAGGGGAACGGACTGATAAGCATGTCTAAGGGGGATAGCTGAGAAATACCGTGACGATTCTCCTATGGAAAAGAGACAAAGGTCCCAGAAAATGGAAGGCGAACAGAAATCACACCTGGACAATCCACAATGAAAGATGATGTCCGTCTTTAGACAGACTCTGCTGGAACGTTTGAAAGGCAGAGAAATCCACAAGCCAAAACACGGCAGCGAAGGTCAAGGCTGGGCTAAGTGGGAAGGGGGAGTTATGAGACTGCTCCAAGCGGGCCAGGAAACCGTGTGTCCGTGAAGCTTGCCGGGACAGCAGAGACACGATTATGACCAATCCTCTGACATCGCAGTGGACCCGAAAAACAACCTGGCCTCATCTACACAGTGCCAGAGTTGGGCTCAAGTAGCATATTCAAGTCCCATTGCCCTCAACTGCAGGTTGCCAACGGAACATGAAAGGGGCCGGCCGGTGGTGCAGCGGTGAGGTCCGCACCTTCTGGGTCGGTGGCCCGGGGTGGGCCGGGTGGACCCTCGGGTGAGCCTGCTCACCACTGCTTCAGGCATTCTGGGGCAGGCGTCCGAGGTAGTGTAGAGGCAGACGGGAAGGGACGTTAGACAGGGCCAGACTTCCACAGCAAATACAGGAGCATTGCCAGCAGATGTGAGCTCAGCGATGCACTTCTGCCAGAACAAAACCGATTCAAAGTTGCAAAGCATAGAGAAACTGAAGCTGAAAAGAAAATGTGAAAAACTGCATGCCAGTGAGAAGGATGAGATCTCTATGAAGAAACTTAGCAAAACAGGTGAAAGCCATGGCAATGGAAAACTAACAAACGTTGGGGGAAAGAAATTCAAGAAGACACAAGGAGAAAGAAGGAGATTCCCGGATCTAGGAGTGGAAGCAGCAACACACTGGAAACGTCCCTACCAGAGCAAGGAATCTCTGGATTCCATGCAATCCCAGTCAAAGTTGCAGCAATGTTTCCCACAGAGACAGAAGAGGGAATCCTAAAGTTTCTAGCCAGCAACAAGAGACCCTGACTAGGCAAAGGAATCCTCAGGAAAACGAAAAAAGCAGGACGTGGCACACTTTCCGATTTCAACATATAGGACGAAGCACTAGGTACCGAGACGGCACAGTCTGGGCCCCAAAACAGGCACACAGACCCATGCAACAGAATCGAGAACCCAGAGCCCAACTCAAACGTACATGGACAGCCCATTTTCGACCAGGGAGCCAAGAGGAGACAGCGGAGAAAGGAGAGTCTCTACCATAAACGGTGCTGGGAAGCCTGCACAGCCACCTGGAACACAACGACAGTACACCATGATGTTACACCTGGCACACACACCACCTGAAATGGATCAAAGCCTTGAATGGCAGACTTGAAACCGTGAACCTTGTAGCAGAAGACCTAGGCAGAGTGCTCTTTGCCATCTGTCTGAGCCGCCTGTTTGGAAGAAGCAAGTCCGACTGGGCCAGGGCAAGCAAGTCAACAAGAAACCAACGGGACCACGTCAAATGCGGATGCTTCTGCCCAGTGAAGGAAACCATCGACTGAATGCAAAGATAGCACGACGACTGGGGGAGGATGTTTGCAAACCCCACATCGGACAAGGGGTGAAAAGCCCAAGGATGCAATCAACTCGCACGTCCCCACAAGAAAAAAAAAAAAAAACAACAAGCCAATGAAAGCCTGGGCAGAAGATGGAAACAGAGATTTCTGCCAAGAAGATCGAAAGAGGGCCAACGGGTGCATGAACACTTGTTCACCGTCATTAAGTCTCAGGCCAATGCAAATGCAAACTGCAAGGGCACAGCAGCTCACTGTGGTCAGAATGGCTATAAGGAAGCAGACAGGAAGCCACAAGTGTCAGAGAGGAGGTGGAGAGAAGGGAAGCCTCCTGCACCGTTGGTGGGAGTGCAGACCGGTGCAGCCACTACGCCAAGCGGTGTGGAACTGCCTCAGAACTTGAAGAATCCATGTCCCATATGATCCAGCTATTCCTCTGCGGCGTGTTGATCCAAAGAACTCGGAAACACTCCTGCATAAAGACATGTGCACCGCTGAGTTCACCACAGCGTCGCTCCCACTACCCAAGACTTGGAAGCCTCCCTGGAGCCCAGCAAGGGACGAGTGCAGAAGGAAGATGGGCTATAGCCACGCAATGGCATACCAGTCAGCCGGAACCAAGGATGCAATCCAGCCATTTGTGACCACCAGAATGGCTGTGAGGGTTTTAGGGAAGTGAAACAAGCCCCAGGGAGCAAGGCAAGTACCGTAGGACCTCACTTAAGAGGAGGAGGAAAAGCAAGCGGTCAGGAACAGGTGGCACGGGACATTTGATTGGGGGTTCCCAGAGACAAAGCGGGGAGGTGTGAGAGGGTGAAACAGATGATGAGGCACAAGTGTGTGGTGAGGGCCTGCTATTAGGCTTACGCAGGGGAAGATGATGTAAGCTACACGGAAGTCTACCTCGAGGAGGATGCAAATCGGAAAGATATAGGATGTTCTAATGCAGGGTTGCGGCAATAAATTCACCTAAAAGCAAAAAAAATCCAAAATGGGGTCCAGAATGACGGCATAAAGCTTTGGGGCTGAAAGAGATTAGAGAAGGTGAACTTCCAAGGCTGGAAAATCACCTCAAAATGCGTACTGATGCTACAGAAAGGTAGACCATTCCAAATAGATGAAGAGGAATACTACCCACAGAACATGCTGCCTGCTAAACCCATGCACCAACGGAAAAGGTTACCGTCCAGGATGTTACTACTAATCACCTTCACGAATAATGCAAACAGGCCCACGTGTTCCCAAGCTCAGGCAAAAGGTTGGTCCAAAAGTCCAATTCAGGACCGGCCCTGTGGCGCAGCGGGTAAGTGCCCACGTTCCGCTTGGCCGGCCCAGGCCTCACTGTTTCACATCACGGGTGCAGATCACATTAGCAGTGTTAGGAAATATAGATTTCATGGTACGGTGCGGACAGGGATCATAAACTAAGTAGCAATGGTGAGGTCACCTTATCAATACGCACCAGAAAAAGAACCGTGAGGCTTTTACAATCCAGGAACGCATCTGGTGCACTTCCCCAAAGGAAGAAGGAAGGAAAACATGGGACCTGCCAAGGTGGAATCGGCAGAGTGCTAGGAGATGACACGATCATTGCGCATCAGAGGACTGCCCCGGCAACTTCAACTTGGGAGGGAGTCCAGGACTTTCTCTGGGGAACGTCCACCCACTTGGCCATCTACATAAAATGTAAGAGGTAAAACCCAGGATAATCTTACAGGACAGAAACCAGTGTCTAGAGAGAATGTAGCAGGCCTTCCAAAGTGCGAGGAGCAAGACAGAAACCGACAAGAAACCGAGAAAAAGGAAAAGTATCCTACCAGGAAAGGGTGAGGAGTCGGACTGGCCTGAGATGGCTCTGAAACTCTGTGTGCACGCAGGTTGTCAGGACAACTTCGAATTTTGAGGTTGTTTATGACATCACGAGGATCATGTCCGCCAAGATGGCCGCACGGTTACAGACTGAGGATTGGCCTAGGCTAGGCTATTAAAGGGAGGGATACCCAGAAACAGCTTTGAGAAACAGAAAGCGGACACAGAAACTGGAAGACATAAAACAGACGCTGATTCGAGGGCTAAGAAAGGGATCCTGGGCAAGAAGCGAGAATAGAGGGAGAAGCCCCGAGAGGAGAACGTTGTCATCTATTCAAGTCTATGGGGAGGCCATGCTGATTCAAGCTTGCAACTTGATTGGAAGCAAGAGGCCGGACTTGGGCCTTCTCAGACCTACGTGGTCCTTCTGCCTTAAGCATAAGCCAAAGTCAAGAATGAGGTCTTGAGGACGTTGAAGAGAAGACTCGATGCCTCCTTTCCTAGGCCCCTGGCATTCTTTGCAGATCAGTCTCATTTCCATAGCTCTGGCGTCGCGGGGGCCCACTGGGTACATGCTAATGTGTCCCAAGAGATGTCTTGGAAGCCTTGAAGGAATGGAGCCCCGTCACGCTTGGGCTATGTCTCTTTGTTTGGAAGTGCTCTACAAGGGTGCTGAAAAGCACCCTTTTCCACAGGGCTTCGTTCCTTCGTGAAGGCTGCCCTCCCAGGCTAGTGTGCTCAGTTTGCCTCCATCGAAATTCTCTCCCCCTACCTCTTGCCATAGAAGGATTATGGATTATGTGTTTTGACACCACATGTAAGGAAGTGGGCTGAAAATGAGAACATTACAATTCTGTTGCAAGAAAAAGAAACAGGCCAGGGCTGAGGATGTAAGGCAAACAAATGGCACAGCCCATAGAAATAAAGTAAGCCCGTATCTAGACGGCACCTGGGGGAACGTTCCAGGATCAGGGGTGAAGTTCGAAACTTCCCAAATCCGGAAGGGAGACAGAAAAATATCTTTCCTGGAGAGAGGAATTCATCAGATTCGTCTAATTTGTCTTGGAAACATTGTGTCCGTGAAGGGGGATGCCAGGACCACCTCGAGTTTGGAGTTTCTGACCTCAGGATGTCAAACCAACCCAGATGACCACGTGTTCCCAGTGCTTAGTTTGACCCAGGGTAGGGCAGCAAAGACTCCTTCAAGTGACCGGTGCAAATTCAAAGACAACAACCAAGAGTCACGAAAGCGCTCACACCTCGGCCTAGAGAACATGCGGTGATTCCAGAAATGCAAAATGAATCACTTGGAATGAAGGGGAACGGACTGATAAGCATGTCTAAGGGGGATAGCTGAGAAACACCGTGACGATTCTCCTATGGAAAAGAGACAAAGGTCCCAGAAAATGGAAGGCGAACAGAAATCACACCTGGACAATCCACAATGAAAGATGATGTCCGTCTTTAGACAGACTCTGCTGGAACGTTTGAAAGGCAGAGAAATCCACAAGCCAAAAGACGGCAGCGAAGGTCAAGGCTGGGCTAAGTGGGAAGGGGGAGTTATGAGACTGCTCCAAGCGGGCCAGGAAACCGTGTGTCCGTGAAGCTTGCCGGGACAGCAGAGACACGATTATGACCAATCCTCTGACATCACAGTGGACCCGAAAAACAACCTGGCCTCATCTACACAGTGCCAGAGTTGGGCTCAAGTAGCATATTCAAGTCCCATTGCCCTCAACTGCAGGTTGCCAATGGAACATGAAAGGGGCCGGCCGGTGGTGCAGCGGTGAGGTCCGCACCTTCTGGGTCGGTGGCCCGGGGTGGGCCGGGTGGACCCTCGGGTGAGCCTGCTCACCACTGCTTCAGGCATTCTGGGGCAGGCGTCCGAGGTAGTGTAGAGGCAGACGGGAAGGGACGTTAGACAGGGCCAGACTTCCACAGCAAATACAGGAGCATTGCCGGCAGATGTGAGCTCAGCGATGCACTTCTGCCAGAACAAAACCGATTCAAAGTTGCAAAGCATAGAGAAACTGAAGCTGAAAAGAAAAAGTGAAAAACTGCATGCCAGTGAGAAGGATGAGATCTCTATGAAGAAACTTAGCAAAACAGGTGAAAGCCATGGCAATGGAAAACTAACAAACGTTGGGGGAAAGAAATTCAAGAAGACACAAGGAGAAAGAAGGAGATTCCCGGATCTAGGAGTGGAAGCAGCAACACACTGGAAACGTCCCTACCAGAGCAAGGAATCTCTGGATTCCATGCAATCCCAGTCAAAGTTGCAGCAATGTTTCCCACAGAGACAGAAGAGGGAATCCTAAAGTTTCTAGCCAGCAACAACAGACCCTGACTAGGCAAAGGAATCCTCAGGAAAACGAAAAAAGCAGGACGTGGCACACTTTCCGATTTCAACATATAGGACGAAGCACTAGGTACCGAGACGGCACAGTCTGGGCCCCAAAACAGGCACACAGACCCCTGCAACAGAATCGAGAACCCAGAGCCCAACTCAAACGTACATGGACAGCCCATTTTCGACCAGGGAGCCAAGAGGAGACAGCGGAGAAAGGAGAGTCTCTACCATAAACGGTGCTGGGAAGCCTGCACAGCCACCTGGAACACAACGACAGTACACCATGATGTTACACCTGGCACACACACCACCTGAAATGGATCAAAGCCTTGAATGGCAGACTTGAAACCGTGAACCTTGTAGCAGAAGACCTAGGCAGAGTGCTCTTTGCCATCTGTCTGAGCCGCCTGTTTGGAAGAAGCAAGTCCGACTGGGCCAGGGCAAGCAAGTCAACAAGAAACCAACGGGACCACGTCAAATGCGGACGCTTCTGCCCAGTGAAGGAAACCATCGACTGAATGCAAAGATAGCACGACGACTGGGGGAGGATGTTTGCAAACCCCACATCGGACAAGGGGTGAAAAGCCCAAGGATGCAATCAACTCGCACGTCCCCACAAGAAAAAAAAAAAAAAAACAACAAGCCAATGAAAGCCTGGGCAGAAGATGGAAACAGAGATTTCTGCCAAGAAGATCGAAAGAGGGCCAACGGGTGCATGAACACTTGTTCACCGTCATTAAGTCTCAGGCCAATGCAAATGCAAACTGCAAGGGCACAGCAGCTCACTGTGGTCAGAATGGCTATAAGGAAGCAGACAGGAAGCCACAAGTGTCAGAGAGGAGGTGGAGAGAAGGGAAGCCTCCTGCACCGTTGGTGGGAGTGCAGACCGGTGCAGCCACTACGCCAAGCGGTGTGGAACTGCCTCAGAACTTGAAGAATCCATGTCCCATATGATCCAGCTATTCCTCTGCGGCGTGTTGATCCAAAGAACTCGGAAACACTCCTGCATAAAGACATGTGCACCGCTGAGTTCACCACAGCGTCGCTCCCACTACCCAAGACTTGGAAGCCTCCCTGGAGCCCAGCAAGGGACGAGTGCAGAAGGAAGATGGGCTATAGCCACGCAATGGCATACCAGTCAGCCGGAACCAAGGATGCAATCCAGCCATTTGTGACCACCAGAATGGCTGTGAGGGTTTTAGGGAAGTGAAACAAGCCCCAGGGAGCAAGGCAAGTACCGTAGGACCTCACTTAAGAGGAGGAGGAAAAGCAAGCGGTCAGGAACAGGTGGCACGGGACATTTGATTGGGGGTTCCCAGAGACAAAGCGGGGAGGTGTGAGAGGGTGAAACAGATGATGAGGCACAAGTGTGTGGTGAGGGCCTGCTATTAGGCTTACGCAGGGGAAGATGATGTAAGCTACACGGAAGTCTACATCGAGGAGGATGCAAATCGGAAAGATATAGGATGTTCTAATGCAGGGTTGTGGCAATAAATTCACCTAAAAGCAAAAAAAATCCAAAATGGCGTCCAGAATGACGGCATAAAGCTTTGGGGCTGAAAGAGATTAGAGAAGGTGAACTTCCAAGGCTGGAAAATCACCTCAAAATGCGTACTGATGCTACAGAAAGGTAGACCATTCCAAATAGATGAAGAGGAATACTACCCACAGAACATGCTGCCTGCTAAACCCATGCACCAAAGGAAAAGGTTACCGTCCAGGATGTTACTACTAATCACCTTCACGAATAATCCAAACAGGCCCACGTGTTCCCAAGCTCAGGCAAAAGGTTGGTCCAAAAGTCCAATTCAGGGCCGGCCCTGTGGCACAGCGGGTAAGTGCCCACGTTCCGCTTGGCCGGCCCAGGCCTCACTGTTTCACATCACGGGTGCAGATCACATTAGCAGTGTTAGGAAATATAGATTTCATGGTACGGTGCGGACAGGGATCATAAACTAAGTAGCAATGGTGAGGTCACCTTATCAATACGCACCAGAAAAAGAACCGTGAGGCTTTTACAATCCAGGAACGCATCTGGTGCACTTCCCCAAAGGAAGAAGGAAGGAAAACATGGGGCCTGCCAAGGTGGAATCGGCAGAGTGCTAGGAGATGACACGATCATTGCGCATCAGAGGACTGCCCCGGCAACTTCAACTTGGGAGGGAGTCCAGGACTTTCTCTGGGGAACGTCCACCCACTTGGCCATCTACATAAAATGTAAGAGGTAAAACCCAGGATAATCTTACAGGACAGAAACCAGTGTCTAGAGAGAATGTAGCAGGCCTTCCAAAGTGCGAGGAGCAAGACAGAAACCGACAAGAAACCGAGAAAAAGGAAAACTATCCTACCAGGAAAGGGTGAGGAGTCGGACTGGCCTGAGATGGCTCTGAAACTCTGTGTGCACGCAGGTTGTCAGGACAACTTCGAATTTTGAGGTTCTTTATGACATCACGAGGATCATGTCCGCCAAGATGGCCGCACGGTTACAGACTGCGGATTGGCCTAGGCTAGGCTATTAAAGGGAGGGATACCCAGAAACAGCTTTGAGAAACAGAAAGCGGACACAGAAACTGGAAGACATAAAACAGACGCTGATTCAAGGGCTAAGAAAGGGATCCTGGGCAAGAAGCGAGAATAGAGGGACAAGCCCCAAGAGGAGAACGTTGTCATCTATTCAAGTCTATGGGGAGGCCATGCTGATTCAAGCTTGCAACTTGATTGGAAGCAAGAGGCCGGACTTGGGCCTTATCAGACCTACGTGGTCCTTCTGCCTTAAGCATAAGCCAAAGTCAAGAATGAGGTCTTGAGGACGTTGAAGAGAAGACTCGATGCCTCCTTTCCCAGGCCCCTGGCATTCTTTGCAGATCAGTCTCACTTTCCATAGCTCTGGCGTCACGGGGGCCCACTGGGTACATGCTAATGTGTCCCAAGAGATGTCTTGGAAGCCTTGAAGGAATGGAGCCCCGTCACGCTTGGGCTATGTCTCTTTGTTTGGAAGTGCTCTACAAGGGTGCTGAAAAGCACCCTTTTCCACAGGGCTTCGTTCCTTCGTGAGGGCTGCCCTCCCAGGCTAGTGTGCTCAGTTTGCCTCCATCGAAATTCTCTCCCCCTACCTCTTGCCGTAGAAGGATTATGGATTATGTGTTTTGACACCACATGTAAGGAAGTGGGCTGAAAATGAGAACATTACAATTCTGTTGCAAGAAAAAGAAACAGGCCAGGGCTGAGGATGTAAGGCAAACAAATGGCACAGCCCATAGAAATAAAGTAAGCCCGTATCTAGACGGCACCTGGGGGAACGTTCCAGGATCAGGGGTGAAGTTCGAAACTTCCCAAATCCGGAAAGGAGACAGAAAAATATCTTTCCTGGAGAGAGGAATTCATCAGATTCGTCTAATTTGTCTTGGAAACATTGTGTCCGTGAAGGGGGATGCCAGGACCACCTCGAGTTTGGAGTTTCTGACCTCAGGATGTCAAACCAACCCAGATGACCACGTGTTCCCAGTGCTTAGTTTGACCCAGGCTAGGGCAGCAAAGACTCCTTCAAGTGACCGGTGCAAATTCAAAGACAACAACCAAGAGTCACGAAAGCGCTCACACCTCGGCCTCGAGAACATACGGTGATTCCAGAAATGCAAAATGAATCACTTGGAATGAAGGGGAACGGACTGATAAGCATGTCTAAGGGGGATAGCTGAGCAATACCGTGACGATTCTCCTATGGAAAAGAGACAAAGGTCCCAGAAAATGGAAGGCGAACAGAAATCACACCTGGATAATCCACAATGAAAGATGATGTCCGTCTTTAGACAGACTCTGCTGGAACGTTTGAAAGGCAGAGAAATCCACAAGCCAAAAGACGGCAGCGAAGGTCAAGGCTGGGCTAAGTGGGAAGGGGGAGTTATGAGACTGCTCCAAGCGGGCCAGGAAACCGTGTGTCCGTGAAGCTTGCCGGGACAGCAGAGACACGATTATGACCAATCCTCTGACATCGCAGTGGACCCGAAAAACAACCTGGCCTCATCTACACAGTGCCAGAGTTGGGCTCAAGTAGCATATTCAAGTCCCATTGCCCTCAACTGCAGGTTGCCAACGGAACATGAAAGGGGCCGGCCGGTGGTGCAGCGGTGAGGTCCGCACCTTCTGGGTCGGTGGCCCGGGGTGGGCCGGGTGGACCCTCGGGTGAGCCTACTCACCACTGCTTCAGGCATTCTGGGGCAGGCGTCCGAGGTAGTGTAGAGGCAGACGGGAAGGGACGTTAGACAGGGCCAGACTTCCACAGCAAATACAGGAGCATTGCCAGCAGATGTGAGCTCAGCGATGCACTTCTGCCAGAACAAAACCGATTCAAAGTTGCAAAGCATAGAGAAACTGAAGCTGAAAAGAAAAAGTGAAAAACTGCATGCCAGTGAGAAGGATGAGATCTCTATGAAGAAACTTAGCAAAACAGGTGAAAGCCATGGCAATGGAAAGCTAACAAACGTTGGGGGAAAGAAATTCAAGAAGACACAAGGAGAAAGAAGGAGATTCCCGGATCTAGGAGTGGAAGCAGCAACACACTGGAAACGTCCCTACCAGAGCAAGGAATCTCTGGATTCCATGCAATCCCAGTCAAAGTTGCAGCAATGTTTCCCACAGAGACAGAAGAGGGAATCCTAAAGTTTCTAGCCAGCAACAACAGACCCTGACTAGGCAAAGGAATCCTCAGGAAAACGAAAAAAGCAGGACGTGGCACACTTTCCGATTTCAACATATAGGACGAAGCACTAGGTACCGAGACGGCACAGTCTGGGCCCCAAAACAGGCACACAGACCCCTGCAACAGAATCGAGAACCCAGAGCCCAACTCAAACGTACATGGACAGCCCATTTTCGACCAGGGAGCCAAGAGGAGACAGCGGAGAAAGGAGAGTCTCTACCATAAACGGTGCTGGGAAGCCTGCACAGCCACCTGGAACACAACGACAGTACACCATGATGTTACACCTGGCACACACACCACCTGAAATGGATCAAAGCCTTGAATGGCAGACTTGAAACCGTGAACCTTGTAGCAGAAGACCTAGGCAGAGTGCTCTTTGCCATCTGTCTGAGCCGCCTGCTTGGAAGAAGCAAGTCCGACTGGGCCAGGGCAAGCAAGTCAACAAGAAACCAACGGGACCACGTCAAATGCGGACGCTTCTGCCCAGTGAAGGAAACCATCGACTGAACGCAAAGATAGCACAACGACTGGGGGAGGATGTTTGCAAACCCCACATCGGACAAGGGGTGAAAAGCCCAAGGATGCAATCAACTCGCACGGCCCCACAAGAAAAAAAAAAAAAAACAACAAGCCAATGAAAGCCTGGGCAGAAGATGGAAACAGAGATTTCTGCCAAGAAGATCGAAAGAGGGCCAACGGGTGCATGAACACTTGTTCACCGTCATTAAGTCTCAGGCCAATGCAAATGCAAACTGCAAGGGCACAGCAGCTCACTGTGGTCAGAATGGCTATAAGGAAGCAGACAGGAAGCCACAAGTGTCAGAGAGGAGGTGGAGAGAAGGGAAGCCTCCTGCACCGTTGGTGGGAGTGCAGACCGGTGCAGCCACTACGCCAAGCGGTGTGGAACTGCCTCAGAACTTGAAGAATCCATGTCCCATATGATCCAGCTATTCCTCTGCGGCGTGTTGATCCAAAGAACTCGGAAACACTCCTGCATAAAGACATGTGCACCGCTGAGTTCACCACAGCGTCGCTCCCACTACCCAAGACTTGGAAGCCTCCCTGGAGCCCAGCAAGGGACGAGTGCAGAAGGAAGATGGGCTATAGCCACGCAATGGCATACCAGTCAGCCGGAACCAAGGATGCAATCCAGCCATTTGTGACCACCAGAATGGCTGTGAGGGTTTTAGGGAAGTGAAACAAGCCCCAGGGAGCAAGGCAAGTACCGTAGGACCTCACTTAAGAGGAGGAGGAAAAGCAAGCGGTCAGGAACAGGTGGCACGGGACATTTGATTGGGGGTTCCCAGAGACAAAGCGGGGAGGTGTGAGAGGGTGAAACAGATGATGAGGCACAAGTGTGTGGTGAGGGCCTGCTATTGGGCTTACGCAGGGGAAGATGATGTAAGCTACACGGAAGTCTACCTCGAGGAGGATGCAAATCGGAAAGATATAGGATGTTCTAATGCAGGGTTGCGGCAATAAATTCACCTAAAAGCAAAAAAAATCCAAAATGGGGTCCAGAATGACGGCATAAAGCTTTGGGGCTGAAAGAGATTAGAGAAGGTGAACTTCCAAGGCTGGAAAATCACCTCAAAATGCGTACTGATGCTACAGAAAGGTAGACCATTCCAAATAGATGAAGAGGAATACTACCCACAGAACATGCTGCCTGCTAAACCCATGCACCAACGGAAAAGGTTACCGTCCAGGATGTTACTACTAATCACCTTCACGAATAATCCAAACAGGCCCACGTGTTCCCAAGCTCAGGCAAAAGGTTGGTCCAAAAGTCCAATTCAGGGCCGGCCCTGTGGCGCAGCGGGTAAGTGCCCACGTTCCGCTTGGCCGGCCCAGGCCTCTCTGTTTCACATCACGGGTGCAGATCACATTAGCAGTGTTAGGAAATATAGATTTCATGGTACGGTGCGGACAGGGATCATAAACTAAGTAGCAATGGTGAGGTCACCTTATCAATACGCACCAGAAAAAGAACCGTGAGGCTTTTACAATCCAGGAACGCATCTGGTGCACTTCCCCAAAGGAAGCAGGAAGGAAAACATGGGACCTGCCAAGGTGGAATCGGCAGAGTGCTAGGAGATGACACGATCATTGCGCATCAGAGGACTGCCCCGGCAACTTCAACTTGGGAGGGAGTCCAGGACTTTCTCTGGGGAACGTCCACCCACTTGGCCATCTACATAAAATGTAAGAGGTAAAACCCAGGATAATCTTACAGGACAGAAACCAGTGTCTAGAGAGAATGTAGCAGGCCTTCCAAAGTGCGAGGAGCAAGACAGAAACCGACAAGAAACCGAGAAAAAGGAAAAGTATCCTACCAGGAAAGGGTGAGGAGTCGGACTGGCCTGAGATGGCTCTGAAACTCTGTGTGCACGCAGGTTGTCAGGACAACTTCGAATTTTGAGGTTGTTTATGACATCACGAGGATCATGTCCGCCAAGATGGCCGCACGGTTACAGACTGCGGATTGGCCTAGGCTAGGCTATTAAAGGGAGGGATACCCAGAAACAGCTTTGAGAAACAGAAAGCGGACACAGAAACTGGAAGACATAAAACAGACGCTGATTCGAGGGCTAAGAAAGGGATCCTGGGCAAGAAGCGAGAATAGAGGGACAAGCCCCGAGAGGAGAACGTTGTCATCTATTCAAGTCTATGGGGAGGCCATGCTGATTCAAGCTTGCAACTTGATTGGAAGCAAGAGGCCGGACTTGGGCCTTATCAGACCTACGTGGTCCTTCTGCCTTAAGCATAAGCCAAAGTCAAGAATGAGGTCTTGAGGACGTTGAAGAGAAGACTCGATGCCTCCTTTCCCAGGCCCCTGGCATTCTTTGCAGATCAGTCTCACTTTCCATAGCTCTGGCGTCACGGGGGCCCACTGGGTACATGCTAATGTGTCCCAAGAGATGTCTTGGAAGCCTTGAAGGAATGGAGCCCCGTCACGCTTGGGCTATGTCTCTTTGTTTGGAAGTGCTCTACAAGGGTGCTGAAAAGCACCCTTTTCCACAGGGCTTCGTTCCTTCGTGAGGGCTGCCCTCCCAGGCTAGTGTGCTCAGTTTGCCTCCATCGAAATTCTCTCCCCCTACCTCTTGCCGTAGAAGGATTATGGATTATGTGTTTTGACACCACATGTAAGGAAGTGGGCTGAAAATGAGAACATTACAATTCTGTTGCAAGAAAAAGAAACAGGCCAGGGCTGAGGATGTAAGGCAAACAAATGGCACAGCCCATAGAAATAAAGTAAGCCCGTATCTAGACGGCACCTGGGGGAACGTTCCAGGATCAGGGGTGAAGTTCGAAACTTCCCAAATCCGGAAAGGAGACAGAAAAATATCTTTCCTGGAGAGAGGAATTCATCAGATTCGTCTAATTTGTCTTGGAAACATTGTGTCCGTGAAGGGGGATGCCAGGACCACCTCGAGTTTGGAGTTTCTGACCTCAGGATGTCAAACCAACCCAGATGACCACGTGTTCCCAGTGCTTAGTTTGACCCAGGCTAGGGCAGCAAAGACTCCTTCAAGTGACCGGTGCAAATTCAAAGACAACAACCAAGAGTCACGAAAGCGCTCACACCTCGGCCTAGAGAACATACGGTGATTCCAGAAATGCAAAATGAATCAGTTGGAATGAAGGGGAACGGACTGATAAGCATGTCTAAGGGGGATAGCTGAGAAATACCGTGACGATTCTCCTATGGAAAAGAGACAAAGGTCCCAGAAAATGGAAGGCGAACAGAAATCACACCTGGATAATCCACAATGAAAGATGATGTCCGTCTTTAGACAGACTCTGCTGGAACGTTTGAAAGGCAGAGAAATCCACCAGCCAAAAGACGGCAGCGAAGGTCAAGGCTGGGCTAAGTGGGAAGGGGGAGTTATGAGACTGCTCCAAGCGGGCCAGGAAACCGTGTGTCCGTGAAGCTTGCTGGGACAGCAGAGACACGATTATGACCAATCCTCTGACATCGCAGTGGACCCGAAAAACAACCTGGCCTCATCTACACAGTGCCAGAGTTGGGCTCAAGTAGCATATTCAAGTCCCATTGCCCTCAACTGCAGGTTGCCAACGGAACATGAAAGGGGCCGGCCGGTGGTGCAGCGGTGAGGTCCGCACCTTCTGGGTCGGTGGCCCGGGGTGGGCCGGGTGGACCCTCGGGTGAGCCTGCTCACCACTGCTTCAGGCATTCTGGGGCAGGCGTCCGAGGTAGTGTAGAGGCAGACGGGAAGGGACGTTAGACAGGGCCAGACTTCCACAGCAAATACAGGAGCATTGCCAGCAGATGTGAGCTCAGCGATGCACTTCTGCCAGAACAAAACCGATTCAAAGTTGCAAAGCATAGAGAAACTGAAGCTGAAAAGAAAAAGTGAAAAACTGCATGCCAGTGAGAAGGATGAGATCTCTATGAAGAAACTTAGCAAAACAGGTGAAAGCCATGGCAATGGAAAGCTAACAAACGTTGGGGGAAAGAAATTCAAGAAGACACAAGGAGAAAGAAGGAGATTCCCGGATCTAGGAGTGGAAGCAGCAACACACTGGAAACGTCCCTACCAGAGCAAGGAATCTCTGGATTCCATGCAATCCCAGTCAAAGTTGCAGCAATGTTTCCCACAGAGACAGAAGAGGGAATCCTAAAGTTCCTAGCCAGCAACAACAGACCCTGACTAGGCAAAGGAATCCTCAGGAAAACGAAAAAAGCAGGACGTGGCACACTTTCCGATTTCAACATATAGGACGAAGCACTAGGTACCGAGACGGCACAGTCTGGGCCCCAAAACAGGCACACAGACCCCTGCAACAGAATCGAGAACCCAGAGCCCAACTCAAACGTACATGGACAGCCCATTTTCGACCAGGGAGCCAAGAGGAGACAGCGGAGAAAGGAGAGTCTCTACCATAAACGGTGCTGGGAAGCCTGCACAGCCACCTGGAACACAACGACAGTACACCATGATGTTACACCTGGCACACACACCACCTGAAATGGATCAAAGCCTTGAATGGCAGACTTGAAACCGTGAACCTTGTAGCAGAAGACCTAGGCAGAGTGCTCTTTGCCATCTGTCTGAGCCGCCTGCTTGGAAGAAGCAAGTCCGACTGGGCCAGGGCAAGCAAGTCAACAAGAAACCAACGGGACCACGTCAAATGCGGACGCTTCTGCCCAGTGAAGGAAACCATCGACTGAACGCAAAGATAGCACAACGACTGGGGGAGGATGTTTGCAAACCCCACATCGGACAAGGGGTGAAAAGCCCAAGGATGCAATCAACTCGCACGGCCCCACAAGAAAAAAAAAAAAAAACAACAAGCCAATGAAAGCCTGGGCAGAAGATGGAAACAGAGATTTCTGCCAAGAAGATCGAAAGAGGGCCAACGGGTGCATGAACACTTGTTCACCGTCATTAAGTCTCAGGCCAATGCAAATGCAAACTGCAAGGGCACAGCAGCTCACTGTGGTCAGAATGGCTATAAGGAAGCAGACAGGAAGCCACAAGTGTCAGAGAGGAGGTGGAGAGAAGGGAAGCCTCCTGCACCGTTGGTGGGAGTGCAGACCGGTGCAGCCACTACGCCAAGCGGTGTGGAACTGCCTCAGAACTTGAAGAATCCATGTCCCATATGATCCAGCTATTCCTCTGCGGCGTGTTGATCCAAAGAACTCGGAAACACTCCTGCATAAAGACATGTGCACCGCTGAGTTCACCACAGCGTCGCTCCCACTACCCAAGACTTGGAAGCCTCCCTGGAGCCCAGCAAGGGACGAGTGCAGAAGGAAGATGGGCTATAGCCACGCAATGGCATACCAGTCAGCCGGAACCAAGGATGCAATCCAGCCATTTGTGACCACCAGAATGGCTGTGAGGGTTTTAGGGAAGTGAAACAAGCCCCAGGGAGCAAGGCAAGTACCGTAGGACCTCACTTAAGAGGAGGAGGAAAAGCAAGCGGTCAGGAACAGGTGGCACGGGACATTTGATTGGGGGTTCCCAGAGACAAAGCGGGGAGGTGTGAGAGGGTGAAACAGATGATGAGGCACAAGTGTGTGGTGAGGGCCTGCTATTGGGCTTACGCAGGGGAAGATGATGTAAGCTACACGGAAGTCTACCTCGAGGAGGATGCAAATCGGAAAGATATAGGATGTTCTAATGCAGGGTTGCGGCAATAAATTCACCTAAAAGCAAAAAAAATCCAAAATGGGGTCCAGAATGACGGCATAAAGCTTTGGGGCTGAAAGAGATTAGAGAAGGTGAACTTCCAAGGCTGGAAAATCACCTCAAAATGCGTACTGATGCTACAGAAAGGTAGACCATTCCAAATAGATGAAGAGGAATACTACCCACAGAACATGCTGCCTGCTAAACCCATGCACCAACGGAAAAGGTTACCGTCCAGGATGTTACTACTAATCACCTTCACGAATAATCCAAACAGGCCCACGTGTTCCCAAGCTCAGGCAAAAGGTTGGTCCAAAAGTCCAATTCAGGGCCGGCCCTGTGGCGCAGCGGGTAAGTGCCCACGTTCCGCTTGGCCGGCCCAGGCCTCTCTGTTTCACATCACGGGTGCAGATCACATTAGCAGTGTTAGGAAATATAGATTTCATGGTACGGTGCGGACAGGGATCATAAACTAAGTAGCAATGGTGAGGTCACCTTATCAATACGCACCAGAAAAAGAACCGTGAGGCTTTTACAATCCAGGAACGCATCTGGTGCACTTCCCCAAAGGAAGCAGGAAGGAAAACATGGGACCTGCCAAGGTGGAATCGGCAGAGTGCTAGGAGATGACACGATCATTGCGCATCAGAGGACTGCCCCGGCAACTTCAACTTGGGAGGGAGTCCAGGACTTTCTCTGGGGAACGTCCACCCACTTGGCCATCTACATAAAATGTAAGAGGTAAAACCCAGGATAATCTTACAGGACAGAAACCAGTGTCTAGAGAGAATGTAGCAGGCCTTCCAAAGTGCGAGGAGCAAGACAGAAACCGACAAGAAACCGAGAAAAAGGAAAAGTATCCTACCAGGAAAGGGTGAGGAGTCGGACTGGCCTGAGATGGCTCTGAAACTCTGTGTGCACGCAGGTTGTCAGGACAACTTCGAATTTTGAGGTTGTTTATGACATCACGAGGATCATGTCCGCCAAGATGGCCGCACGGTTACAGACTGCGGATTGGCCTAGGCTAGGCTATTAAAGGGAGGGATACCCAGAAACAGCTTTGAGAAACAGAAAGCGGACACAGAAACTGGAAGACATAAAACAGACGCTGATTCGAGGGCTAAGAAAGGGATCCTGGGCAAGAAGCGAGAATAGAGGGACAAGCCCCGAGAGGAGAACGTTGTCATCTATTCAAGTCTATGGGGAGGCCATGCTGATTCAAGCTTGCAACTTGATTGGAAGCAAGAGGCCGGACTTGGGCCTTATCAGACCTACGTGGTCCTTCTGCCTTAAGCATAAGCCAAAGTCAAGAATGAGGTCTTGAGGACGTTGAAGAGAAGACTCGATGCCTCCTTTCCCAGGCCCCTGGCATTCTTTGCAGATCAGTCTCACTTTCCATAGCTCTGGCGTCACGGGGGCCCACTGGGTACATGCTAATGTGTCCCAAGAGATGTCTTGGAAGCCTTGAAGGAATGGAGCCCCGTCACGCTTGGGCTATGTCTCTTTGTTTGGAAGTGCTCTACAAGGGTGCTGAAAAGCACCCTTTTCCACAGGGCTTCGTTCCTTCGTGAAGGCTGCCCTCCCAGGCTAGTGTGCTCAGTTTGCCTCCATCGAAATTCTCTCCCCCTACCTCTTGCCGTAGAAGGATTATGGATTATGTGTTTTGACACCACATGTAAGGAAGTGGGCTGAAAATGAGAACATTACAATTCTGTTGCAAGAAAAAGAAACAGGCCAGGGCTGAGGATGTAAGGCAAACAAATGGCACAGCCCATAGAAATAAAGTAAGCCCGTATCTAGACGGCACCTGGGGGAACGTTCCAGGATCAGGGGTGAAGTTCGAAACTTCCCAAATCCGGAAAGGAGACAGAAAAATATCTTTCCTGGAGAGAGGAATTCATCAGATTCGTCTAATTTGTCTTGGAAACATTGTGTCCGTGAAGGGGGATGCCAGGACCACCTCGAGTTTGGAGTTTCTGACCTCAGGATGTCAAACCAACCCAGATGACCACGTGTTCCCAGTGCTTAGTTTGACCCAGGCTAGGGCAGCAAAGACTCCTTCAAGTGACCGGTGCAAATTCAAAGACAACAACCAAGAGTCACGAAAGCGCTCACACCTCGGCCTAGAGAACATACGGTGATTCCAGAAATGCAAAATGAATCAGTTGGAATGAAGGGGAACGGACTGATAAGCATGTCTAAGGGGGATAGCTGAGAAATACCGTGACGATTCTCCTATGGAAAAGAGACAAAGGTCCCAGAAAATGGAAGGCGAACAGAAATCACACCTGGATAATCCACAATGAAAGATGATGTCCGTCTTTAGACAGACTCTGCTGGAACGTTTGAAAGGCAGAGAAATCCACCAGCCAAAAGACGGCAGCGAAGGTCAAGGCTGGGCTAAGTGGGAAGGGGGAGTTATGAGACTGCTCCAAGCGGGCCAGGAAACCGTGTGTCCGTGAAGCTTGCTGGGACAGCAGAGACACGATTATGACCAATCCTCTGACATCGCAGTGGACCCGAAAAACAACCTGGCCTCATCTACACAGTGCCAGAGTTGGGCTCAAGTAGCATATTCAAGTCCCATTGCCCTCAACTGCAGGTTGCCAACGGAACATGAAAGGGGCCGGCCGGTGGTGCAGCGGTGAGGTCCGCACCTTCTGGGTCGGTGGCCCGGGGTGGGCCGGGTGGACCCTCGGGTGAGCCTGCTCACCACTGCTTCAGGCATTCTGGGGCAGGCGTCCGAGGTAGTGTAGAGGCAGACGGGAAGGGACGTTAGACAGGGCCAGACTTCCACAGCAAATACAGGAGCATTGCCAGCAGATGTGAGCTCAGCGATGCACTTCTGCCAGAACAAAACCGATTCAAAGTTGCAAAGCATAGAGAAACTGAAGCTGAAAAGAAAAAGTGAAAAACTGCATGCCAGTGAGAAGGATGAGATCTCTATGAAGAAACTTAGCAAAACAGGTGAAAGCCATGGCAATGGAAAGCTAACAAACGTTGGGGGAAAGAAATTCAAGAAGACACAAGGAGAAAGAAGGAGATTCCCGGATCTAGGAGTGGAAGCAGCAACACACTGGAAACGTCCCTACCAGAGCAAGGAATCTCTGGATTCCATGCAATCCCAGTCAAAGTTGCAGCAATGTTTCCCACAGAGACAGAAGAGGGAATCCTAAAGTTCCTAGCCAGCAACAACAGACCCTGACTAGGCAAAGGAATCCTCAGGAAAACGAAAAAAGCAGGACGTGGCACACTTTCCGATTTCAACATATAGGACGAAGCACTAGGTACCGAGACGGCACAGTCTGGGCCCCAAAACAGGCACACAGACCCCTGCAACAGAATCGAGAACCCAGAGCCCAACTCAAACGTACATGGACAGCCCATTTTCGACCAGGGAGCCAAGAGGAGACAGCGGAGAAAGGAGAGTCTCTACCATAAACGGTGCTGGGAAGCCTGCACAGCCACCTGGAACACAACGACAGTACACCATGATGTTACACCTGGCACACACACCACCTGAAATGGATCAAAGCCTTGAATGGCAGACTTGAAACCGTGAACCTTGTAGCAGAAGACCTAGGCAGAGTGCTCTTTGCCATCTGTCTGAGCCGCCTGCTTGGAAGAAGCAAGTCCGACTGGGCCAGGGCAAGCAAGTCAACAAGAAACCAACGGGACCACGTCAAATGCGGACGCTTCTGCCCAGTGAAGGAAACCATCGACTGAACGCAAAGATAGCACAACGACTGGGGGAGGATGTTTGCAAACCCCACATCGGACAAGGGGTGAAAAGCCCAAGGATGCAATCAACTCGCACGGCCCCACAAGAAAAAAAAAAAAAAACAACAAGCCAATGAAAGCCTGGGCAGAAGATGGAAACAGAGATTTCTGCCAAGAAGATCGAAAGAGGGTCAACGGGTGCATGAACACTTGTTCACCGTCATTAAGTCTCAGGCCAATGCAAATGCAAACTGCAAGGGCACAGCAGCTCACTGTGGTCAGAATGGCTATAAGGAAGCAGACAGGAAGCCACAAGTGTCAGAGAGGAGGTGGAGAGAAGGGAAGCCTGCTGCACCGTTGGTGGGAGTGCAGACCGGTGCAGCCACTACGCCAAGCGGTGTGGAACTGCCTCAGAACTTTAAGAATCCATGTCCCATATGATCCAGCTATTCCTCTGCGGCGTGTTGATCCAAAGAACTCGGAAACACTCCTGCATAAAGACATGTGCACCGCTGAGTTCACCACAGCGTCGCTCCCACTACGCAAGACTTGGAAGCCTCCCTGGAGCCCAGCAAGGGACGAGTGCAGAAGGAAGATGGGCTATAGCCACGCAATGGCATACCAGTCAGCCGGAACCAAGGATGCAATCCAGCCATTTGTGACCACCAGAATGGCTGTGAGGGTTTTAGGGAAGTGAAACAAGCCCCAGGGAGCAAGGCAAGTACCGTAGGACCTCACTTAAGAGGAGGAGGAAAAGCAAGCGGTCAGGAACAGGTGGCACGGGACATTTGATTGGGGGTTCCCAGAGACAAAGCGGGGAGGTGTGAGAGGGTGAAACAGATGATGAGGCACAAGTGTGTGGTGAGGGCCTGCTATTAGGCTTACGCAGGGGAAGATGATGTAAGCTACACGGAAGTCTACCTCGAGGAGGATGCAAATCGGAAAGATATAGGATGTTCTAATGCAGGGTTGCGGCAATAAATTCACCTAAAAGCAAAAAAAATCCAAAATGGCGTCCAGAATGACGGCATAAAGCTTTGGGGCTGAAAGAGATTAGAGAAGGTGAACTTCCAAGGCTGGAAAATCACCTCAAAATGCGTACTGATGCTACAGAAAGGTAGACCATTCCAAATAGATGAAGAGGAATACTACCCACAGAACATGCTGCCTGCTAAACCCATGCACCAACGGAAAAGGTTACCGTCCAGGATGTTACTACTAATCACCTTCACGAATAATCCAAACAGGCCCACGTGTTCCCAAGCTCAGGCAAAAGGTTGGTCCAAAAGTCCAATTCAGGGCCGGCCCTGTGGCGCAGCGGGTAAGTGCCCACGTTCCGCTTGGCCGGCCCAGGCCTCACTGTTTCACATCACGGGTGCAGATCACATTAGCAGTGTTAGGAAATATAGATTTCATGGTACGGTGCGGACAGGGATCATAAACTAAGTAGCAATGGTGAGGTCACCTTATCAATACGCACCAGAAAAAGAACCGTGAGGCTTTTACAATCCAGGAACGCATCTGGTGCACTTCCCCAAAGGAAGAAGGAAGGAAAACATGGGACCCGCCAAGGTGGAATCGGCAGAGTGCTAGGAGATGACACGATCATTGCGCATCAGAGGACTGCCCCGGCAACTTCAACTTGGGAGGGAGTCCAGGACTTTCTCTGGGGAACGTCCACCCACTTGGCCATCTACATAAAATGTAAGAGGTAAAACCCAGGATAATCTTACAGGACAGAAACCAGTGTCTAGAGAGAATGTAGCAGGCCTTCCAAAGTGCGAGGAGCAAGACAGAAACCGACAAGAAACCGAGAAAAAGGAAAAGTATCCTACCAGGAAAGGGTGAGGAGTCGGACTGGCCTGAGATGGCTCTGAAACTCTGTGTGCACGCAGGTTGTCAGGACAACTTCGAATTTTGAGGTTGTTTATGACATCACGAGGATCATGTCCGCCAAGATGGCCGCACGGTTACAGACTGCGGATTGGCCTAGGCTAGGCTATTAAAGGGAGGGATACCCAGAAACAGCTTTGAGAAACAGAAAGCGGACACAGAAACTGGAAGACATAAAACAGACGCTGATTCGAGGGCTAAGAAAGGGATCCTGGGCAAGAAGCGAGAATAGAGGGACAAGCCCCGAGAGGAGAACGTTGTCATCTATTCAAGTCTATGGGGAGGCCATGCTGATTCAAGCTTGCAACTTGATTGGAAGCAAGAGGCCGGACTTGGGCCTTATCAGACCTACGTGGTCCTTCTGCCTTAAGCATAAGCCAAAGTCAAGAATGAGGTCTTGAGGACGTTGAAGAGAAGACTCGATGCCTCCTTTCCCAGGCCCCTGGCATTCTTTGCAGATCAGTCTCACTTTCCATAGCTCTGGCGTCACGGGGGCCCACTGGGTACATGCTAATGTGTCCCAAGAGATGTCTTGGAAGCCTTGAAGGAATGGAGCCCCGTCACGCTTGGGCTATGTCTCTTTGTTTGGAAGTGCTCTACAAGGGTGCTGAAAAGCACCCTTTTCCACAGGGCTTCGTTCCTTCGTGAGGGCTGCCCTCCCAGGCTAGTGTGCTCAGTTTGCCTCCATCGAAATTCTCTCCCCCTACCTCTTGCCGTAGAAGGATTATGGATTATGTGTTTTGACACCACATGTAAGGAAGTGGGCTGAAAATGAGAACATTACAATTCTGTTGCAAGAAAAAGAAACAGGCCAGGGCTGAGGATGTAAGGCAAACAAATGGCACAGCCCATAGAACTAAAGTAAGCCCGTATCTAGACGGCACCTGGGGGAACGTTCCAGGATCAGGTGTGAAGTTCGAAACTTCCCAAATCCGGAAAGGAGACAGAAAAATATCTTTCCTGGAGAGAGGAATTCATCAGATTCGTCTAATTTGTCTTGGAAACATTGTGTCCGTGAAGGGGGATGCCAGGACCACCTCGAGTTTGGAGTTTCTGACCTCAGGATGTCAAACCAACCCAGATGACCACGTCTTCCCAGTGCTTAGTTTGACCCAGGCTAGGGCAGCAAAGACTCCTTCAAGTGACCGGTGCAAATTCAAAGACAACAACCAAGAGTCACGAAAGCGCTCACACCTCAGCCTAGAGAACATACGGTGATTCCAGAAATGCAAAATGAATCAGTTGGAATGAAGGGGAACGGACTGATAAGCATGTCTAAGGGGGATAGCTGAGAAATACCGTGACGATTGTCCTATGGAAAAGAGACAAAGGTCCCAGAAAATGGAAGGCGAACAGAAATCACACCTGGATAATCCACAATGAAAGATGATGTCCGTCTTTAGACAGACTCTGCTGGAACGTTTGAAAGGCAGAGAAATCCACCAGCCAAAAGACGGCAGCGAAGGTCAAGGCTGGGCTAAGTGGGAAGGGGGAGTTATGAGACTGCTCCAAGCGGGCCAGGAAACCGTGTGTCCGTGAAGCTTGCTGGGACAGCAGAGACACGATTATGACCAATCCTCTGACATCGCAGTGGACCCGAAAAACAACCTGGCCTCATCGACACAGTGCCAGAGTTGGGCTCAAGTAGCATATTCAAGTCCCATTGCCCTCAACTGCAGGTTGCCAACGGAACATGAAAGGGGCCGGCCGGTGGTGCAGCGGTGAGGTCCGCACCTTCTGGGTCGGTGGCCCGGGGTGGGCCGGGTGGACCCTCGGGTGAGCCTGCTCACCACTGCTTCAGGCATTCTGGGGCAGGCGTCCGAGGTAGTGTAGAGGCAGACGGGAAGGGACGTTAGACAGGGCCAGACTTCCACAGCAAATACAGGAGCATTGCCAGCAGATGTGAGCTCAGCGATGCACTTCTGCCAGAACAAAACCGATTCAAAGTTGCAAAGCATAGAGAAACTGAAGCTGAAAAGAAAAAGTGAAAAACTGCATGCCAGTGAGAAGGATGAGATCTCTATGAAGAAACTTAGCAAAACAGGTGAAAGCCATGGCAATGGAAAGCTAACAAACGTTGGGGGAAAGAAATTCAAGAAGACACAAGGAGAAAGAAGGAGATTCCCGGATCTAGGAGTGGAAGCAGCAACACACTGGAAACGTCCCTACCAGAGCAAGGAATCTCTGGATTCCATGCAATCCCAGTCAAAGTTGCAGCAATGTTTCCCACAGAGACAGAAGAGGGAATCCTAAAGTTTCTAGCCAGCAACAAGAGGCCCTGACTAGGCAAAGGAATCCTCAGGAAAACGAAAAAAGCAGGACGTGGCACACTTTCCGATTTCAACATATAGGACGAAGCACTAGGTACCGAGACGGCACAGTCTGGGCCCCAAAACAGGCACACAGACCCCTGCAACAGAATCGAGAACCCAGAGCCCAACTCAAACGTACATGGACAGCCCATTTTCGACCAGGGAGCCAAGAGGAGACAGCGGAGAAAGGAGAGTCTCTACCATAAACGGTGCTGGGAAGCCTGCACAGCCACCTGGAACACAACGACAGTACACCATGATGTTACACCTGGCACACACACCACCTGAAATGGATCAAAGCCTTGAATGGCAGACTTGAAACCGTGAACCTTGTAGCAGAAGACCTAGGCAGAGTGCTCTTTGCCATCTGTCTGAGCCGCCTGCTTGGAAGAAGCAAGTCCGACTGGGCCAGGGCAACCAAGTCAACAAGAAACCAACGGGACCACGTCAAATGCGGACGCTTCTGCCCAGTGAAGGAAACCATCGACTGAACGCAAAGATAGCACAACGACTGGGGGAGGATGTTTGCAAACCCCACATCGGACAAGGGGTGAAAAGCCCAAGGATGCAATCAACTCGCACGGCCCCACAAGAAAAAAAAAAACAACAACAAGCCAATGAAAGCCTGGGCAGAAGATGGAAACAGAGATTTCTGCCAAGAAGATCGAAAGAGGGCCAACGGGTGCATGAACACTTGTTCACCGTCATTAAGTCTCAGGCCAATGCAAATGCAAACTGCAAGGGCACAGCAGCTCACTGTGGTCAGAATGGCTATAAGGAAGCAGACAGGAAGCCACAAGTGTCAGAGAGGAGGTGGAGAGAAGGGAAGCCTCCTGCACCGTTGGTGGGAGTGCAGACCGGTGCAGCCACTACGCCAAGCGGTGTGGAACTGCCTCAGAACTTGAAGAATCCATGTCCCATATGATCCAGCTATTCCTCTGCGGCGTGTTGATCCAAAGAACTCGGAAACACTCCTGCATAAAGACATGTGCACCGCTGAGTTCACCACAGCGTCGCTCCCACTACCCAAGACTTGGAAGCCTCCCTGGAGCCCAGCAAGGGACGAGTGCAGAAGGAAGATGGGCTATAGCCACGCAATGGCATACCAGTCAGCCGGAACCAAGGATGCAATCCAGCCATTTGTGACCACCAGAATGGCTGTGAGGGTTTTAGGGAAGTGAAACAAGCCCCAGGGAGCAAGGCAAGTACCGTAGGACCTCACTTAAGAGGAGGAGGAAAAGCAAGCGGTCAGGAACAGGTGGCACGGGACATTTGATTGGGGGTTCCCAGAGACAAAGCGGGGAGGTGTGAGAGGGTGAAACAGATGATGAGGCACAAGTGTGTGGTGAGGGCCTGCTATTAGGCTTACGCAGGGGAAGATGATGTAAGCTACACGGAAGTCTACCTCGAGGAGGATGCAAATCGGAAAGATATAGGATGTTCTAATGCAGGGTTCTGGCAATAAATTCACCTAAAAGCAAAAAAAATCCAAAATGGGGTCCAGAATGACGGCATAAAGCTTTGGGGCTGAAAGAGATTAGAGAAGGTGAACTTCCAAGGCTGGAAAATCACCTCAAAATGCGTACTGATGCTACAGAAAGGTAGACCATTCCAAATAGATGAAGAGGAATACTACCCACAGAACATGCTGCCTGCTAAACCCATGCACCAACGGAAAAGGTTACCGTCCAGGATGTTACTACTAATCACCTTCACGAATAATCCAAACAGGCCCACGTGTTCCCAAGCTCAGGCAAAAGGTTGGTCCAAAAGTCCAATTCAGGGCCGGCCCTGTGGGGCAGCGGGTAAGTGCCCACGTTCCGCTTGGCCGGCCCAGGCCTCACTGTTTCACATCACGGGTGCAGATCACATTAGCAGTGTTAGGAAATATAGATTTCATGGTACGGTGCGGACAGGGATCATAAACTAAGTAGCAATGGTGAGGTCACGTTATCAATACGCACCAGAAAAAGAACCGTGAGGCTTTTACAATCCAGGAACGCATCTGGTACACTTCCCCAAAGGAAGCAGGAAGGAAAACATGGGGCCTGCCAAGGTGGAATCGGCAGAGTGCTAGGAGATGACACGATCATTGCGCATCAGAGGACTGCCCCGGCAACTTCAACTTGGGAGGGAGTCCAGGACTTTCTCTGGGGAACGTCCACCCACTTGGCCATCTACATAAAATGTAAGAGGTAAAACCCAGGATAATCTTACAGGACAGAAACCAGTGTCTAGAGAGAATGTAGCAGGCCTTCCAAAGTGCGAGGAGCAAGACAGAAACCGACAAGAAACCGAGAAAAAGGAAAAGTATCCTACCAGGAAAGGGTGAGGAGTCGGACTGGCCTGAGATGGCTCTGAAACTCTGTGTGCACGCAGGTTGTCAGGACAACTTCGAATTTTGAGGTTGTTTATGACATCACGAGGATCATGTCCGCCAAGATGGCCGCACGGTTACAGACTGCGGATTGGCCTAGGCTAGGCTATTAAAGGGAGGGATACCCAGAAACAGCTTTGAGAAACAGAAAGCGGACACAGAAACTGGAAGACATAAAACAGACGCTGATTCGAGGGCTAAGAAAGGGATCCTGGGCAAGAAGCGAGAATAGAGGGACAAGCCCCGAGAGGAGAACGTTGTCATCTATTCAAGTCTATGGGGAGGCCATGCTGATTCAAGCTTGCAACTTGATTGGAAGCAAGAGGCCGGACTTGGGCCTTATCAGACCTACGTGGTCCTTCTGCCTTAAGCATAAGCCAAAGTCAAGAATGAGGTCTTGAGGACGTTGAAGAGAAGACTCGATGCCTCCTTTCCCAGGCCCCTGGCATTCTTTGCAGATCAGTCTCACTTTCCATAGCTCTGGCGTCACGGGGGCCCACTGGGTACATGCTAATGTGTCCCAAGAGATGTCTTGGAAGCCTTGAAGGAATGGAGCCCCGTCACGCTTGGGCTATGTCTCTTTGTTTGGAAGTGCTCTACAAGGGTGCTGAAAAGCACCCTTTTCCACAGGGCTTCGTTCCTTCGTGAGGGCTGCCCTCCCAGGCTAGTGTGCTCAGTTTGCCTCCATCGAAATTCTCTCCCCCTACCTCTTGCCGTAGAAGGATTATGGATTATGTGTTTTGACACCACATGTAAGGAAGTGGGCTGAAAATGAGAACATTACAATTCTGTTGCAAGAAAAAGAAACAGGCCAGGGCTGAGGATGTAAGGCAAACAAATGGCACAGCCCATAGAAATAAAGTAAGCCCGTATCTAGACGGCACCTGGGGGAACGTTCCAGGATCAGGGGTGAAGTTCGAAACTTCCCAAATCCGGAAAGGAGACAGAAAAATATCTTTCCTGGAGAGAGGAATTCATCAGATTCGTCTAATTTGTCTTGGAAACATTGTGTCCGTGAAGGGGGATGCCAGGACCACCTCGAGTTTGGAGTTTCTGACCTCAGGATGTCAAACCAACCCAGATGACCACGTGTTCCCAGTGCTTAGTTTGACCCAGGCTAGGACAGCAAAGACTCCTTCAAGTGACCGGTGCAAATTCAAAGACAACAACCAAGAGTCACGAAAGCGCTCACACCTCGGCCTAGAGAACATACGGTGATTCCAGAAATGCAAAATGAATCACTTGGAATGAAGGGGAACGGACTGATAAGCATGTCTAAGGGGGATAGCTGAGAAATACCGTGACGATTCTCCTATGGAAAAGAGACAAAGGTCCCAGAAAATGGAAGGCGAACAGAAATCACACCTGGATAATCCACAATGAAAGATGATGTCCGTCTTTAGACAGACTCTGCTGGAACGTTTGAAAGGCAGAGAAATCCACAAGCCAAAAGACGGCAGCGAAGGTCAAGGCTGGGCTAAGTGGGAAGGGGGAGTTATGAGACTGCTCCAAGCGGGCCAGGAAACCGTGTGTCCGTGAAGCTTGCCGGGACAGCAGAGACACGATTATGACCAATCCTCTGACATCGCAGTGGACCCGAAAAACAACCTGGCCTCATCTACACAGTGCCAGAGTTGGGCTCAAGTAGCATATTCAAGTCCCATTGCCCTCAACTGCAGGTTGCCAACGGAACATGAAAGGGGCCGGCCGGTGGTGCAGCGGTGAGGTCCGCACCTTCTGGGTCGGTGGCCCGGGGTGGGCCGGGTGGACCCTCGGGTGAGCCTGCTCACCACTGCTTCAGGCATTCTGGGGCAGGCGTCCGAGGTAGTGTAGAGGCAGACGGGAAGGGACGTTAGACAGGGCCAGACTTCCACAGCAAATACAGGAGCATTGCCAGCAGATGTGAGCTCAGCGATGCACTTCTGCCAGAACAAAACCGATTCAAAGTTGCAAAGCATAGAGAAACTGAAGCTGAAAAGAAAAAGTGAAAAACTGCATGCCAGTGAGAAGGATGAGATCTCTATGAAGAAACTTAGCAAAACAGGTGAAAGCCATGGCAATGGAAAGCTAACAAACGTTGGGGGAAAGAAATTCAAGAAGACACAAGGAGAAAGAAGGAGATTCCCGGATCTAGGAGTGGAAGCAGCAACACACTGGAAACGTCCCTACCAGAGCAAGGAATCTCTGGATTCCATGCAATCCCAGTCAAAGTTGCAGCAATGTTTCCCACAGAGACAGAAGAGGGAATCCTAAAGTTTCTAGCCAGCAACAAGAGGCCCTGACTAGGCAAAGGAATCCTCAGGAAAACGAAAAAAGCAGGACGTGGCACACTTTCCGATTTCAACATATAGGACGAAGCACTAGGTACCGAGACGGCACAGTCTGGGCCCCAAAACAGGCACACAGACCCCTGCAACAGAATCGAGAACCCAGAGCCCAACTCAAACGTACATGGACAGCCCATTTTCGACCAGGGAGCCAAGAGGAGACAGCGGAGAAAGGAGAGTCTCTACCATAAACGGTGCTGGGAAGCCTGCACAGCCACCTGGAACACAACGACAGTACACCATGATGTTACACCTGGCACACACACCACCTGAAATGGATCAAAGCCTTGAATGGCAGACTTGAAACCGTGAACCTTGTAGCAGAAGACCTAGGCAGAGTGCTCTTTGCCATCTGTCTGAGCCGCCTGCTTGGAAGAAGCAAGTCCGACTGGGCCAGGGCAACCAAGTCAACAAGAAACCAACGGGACCACGTCAAATGCGGACGCTTCTGCCCAGTGAAGGAAACCATCGACTGAACGCAAAGATAGCACAACGACTGGGGGAGGATGTTTGCAATCCCCACATCGGACAAGGGGTGAAAAGCCCAAGGATGCAATCAACTCGCACGGCCCCACAAGAAAAAAAAAAAAAAACAACAAGCCAATGAAAGCCTGGGCAGAAGATGGAAACAGAGATTTCTGCCAAGAAGATCGAAAGAGGGCCAACGGGTGCATGAACACTTGTTCACCGTCATTAAGTCTCAGGCCAATGCAAATGCAAACTGCAAGGGCACAGCAGCTCACTGTGGTCAGAATGGCTATAAGGAAGCAGACAGGAAGCCACAAGTGTCAGAGAGGAGGTGGAGAGAAGGGAAGCCTCCTGCACCGTTGGTGGGAGTGCAGACCGGTGCAGCCACTACGCCAAGCGGTGTGGAACTGCCTCAGAACTTGAAGAATCCATGTCCCATATGATCCAGCTATTCCTCTGCGGCGTGTTGATCCAAAGAACTCGGAAACACTCCTGCATAAAGACATGTGCACCGCTGAGTTCACCACAGCGTCGCTCCCACTACCCAAGACTTGGAAGCCTCCCTGGAGCCCAGCAAGGGACGAGTGCAGAAGGAAGATGGGCTATAGCCACGCAATGGCATACCAGTCAGCCGGAACCAAGGATGCAATCCAGCCATTTGTGACCACCAGAATGGCTGTGAGGGTTTTAGGGAAGTGAAACAAGCCCCAGGGAGCAAGGCAAGTACCGTAGGACCTCACTTAAGAGGAGGAGGAAAAGCAAGCGGTCAGGAACAGGTGGCACGGGACATTTGATTGGGGGTTCCCAGAGACAAAGCGGGGAGGTGTGAGAGGGTGAAACAGATGATGAGGCACAAGTGTGTGGTGAGGGCCTGCTATTAGGCTTACGCAGGGGAAGATGATGTAAGCTACACGGAAGTCTACCTCGAGGAGGATGCAAATCGGAAAGATATAGGATGTTCTAATGCAGGGTTCTGGCAATAAATTCACCTAAAAGCAAAAAAAATCCAAAATGGGGTCCAGAATGACGGCATAAAGCTTTGGGGCTGAAAGAGATTAGAGAAGGTGAACTTCCAAGGCTGGAAAATCACCTCAAAATGCGTACTGATGCTACAGAAAGGTAGACCATTCCAAATAGATGAAGAGGAATACTACCCACAGAACATGCTGCCTGCTAAACCCATGCACCAACGGAAAAGGTTACCGTCCAGGATGTTACTACTAATCACCTTCACGAATAATCCAAACAGGCCCACGTGTTCCCAAGCTCAGGCAAAAGGTTGGTCCAAAAGTCCAATTCAGGGCCGGCCCTGTGGGGCAGCGGGTAAGTGCCCACGTTCCGCTTGGCCGGCCCAGGCCTCACTGTTTCACATCACGGGTGCAGATCACATTAGCAGTGTTAGGAAATATAGATTTCATGGTACGGTGCGGACAGGGATCATAAACTAAGTAGCAATGGTGAGGTCACGTTATCAATACGCACCAGAAAAAGAACCGTGAGGCTTTTACAATCCAGGAACGCATCTGGTACACTTCCCCAAAGGAAGCAGGAAGGAAAACATGGGGCCTGCCAAGGTGGAATCGGCAGAGTGCTAGGAGATGACACGATCATTGCGCATCAGAGGACTGCCCCGGCAACTTCAACTTGGGAGGGAGTCCAGGACTTTCTCTGGGGAACGTCCACCCACTTGGCCATCTACATAAAATGTAAGAGGTAAAACCCAGGATAATCTTACAGGACAGAAACCAGTGTCTAGAGAGAATGTAGCAGGCCTTCCAAAGTGCGAGGAGCAAGACAGAAACCGACAAGAAACCGAGAAAAAGGAAAAGTATCCTACCAGGAAAGGGTGAGGAGTCGGACTGGCCTGAGATGGCTCTGAAACTCTGTGTGCACGCAGGTTGTCAGGACCACTTCGAATTTTGAGGTTGTTTATGACATCACGAGGATCATGTCCGCCAAGATGGCCGCACGGTTACAGACTGCGGATTGGCCTAGGCTAGGCTATTAAAGGGAGGGATACCCAGAAACAGCTTTGAGAAACAGAAAGCGGACACAGAAACTGGAAGACATAAAACAGACGCTGATTCGAGGGCTAAGAAAGGGATCCTGGGCAAGAAGCGAGAATAGAGGGACAAGCCCCGAGAGGAGAACGTTGTCATCTATTCAAGTCTATGGGGAGGCCATGCTGATTCAAGCTTGCAACTTGATTGGAAGCAAGAGGCCGGACTTGGGCCTTATCAGACCTACGTGGTCCTTCTGCCTTAAGCATAAGCCAAAGTCAAGAATGAGGTCTTGAGGACGTTGAAGAGAAGACTCGATGCCTCCTTTCCCAGGCCCCTGGCATTCTTTGCAGATCAGTCTCACTTTCCATAGCTCTGGCGTCACGGGGGCCCACTGGGTACATGCTAATGTGTCCCAAGAGATGTCTTGGAAGCCTTGAAGGAATGGAGCCCCGTCACGCTTGGGCTATGTCTCTTTGTTTGGAAGTGCTCTACAAGGGTGCTGAAAAGCACCCTTTTCCACAGGGCTTCGTTCCTTCGTGAGGGCTGCCCTCCCAGGCTAGTGTGCTCAGTTTGCCTCCATCGAAATTCTCTCCCCCTACCTCTTGCCGTAGAAGGATTATGGATTATGTGTTTTGACACCACATGTAAGGAAGTGGGCTGAAAATGAGAACATTACAATTCTGTTGCAAGAAAAAGAAACAGGCCAGGGCTGAGGATGTAAGGCAAACAAATGGCACAGCCCATAGAAATAAAGTAAGCCCGTATCTAGACGGCACCTGGGGGAACGTTCCAGGATCAGGGGTGAAGTTCGAAACTTCCCAAATCCGGAAAGGAGACAGAAAAATATCTTTCCTGGAGAGAGGAATTCATCAGATTCGTCTAATTTGTCTTGGAAACATTGTGTCCGTGAAGGGGGATGCCAGGACCACCTCGAGTTTGGAGTTTCTGACCTCAGGATGTCAAACCAACCCAGATGACCACGTGTTCCCAGTGCTTAGTTTGACCTAGGCTAGGACAGCAAAGACTCCTTCAAGTGACCGGTGCAAATTCAAAGACAACAACCAAGAGTCACGAAAGCGCTCACACCTCGGCCTAGAGAACATACGGTGATTCCAGAAATGCAAAATGAATCACTTGGAATGAAGGGGAACGGACTGATAAGCATGTCTAAGGGGGATAGCTGAGAAATACCGTGACGATTCTCCTATGGAAAAGAGACAAAGGTCCCAGAAAATGGAAGGCGAACAGAAATCACACCTGGATAATCCACAATGAAAGATGATGTCCGTCTTTAGACAGACTCTGCTGGAACGTTTGAAAGGCAGAGAAATCCACAAGCCAAAAGACGGCAGCGAAGGTCAAGGCTGGGCTAAGTGGGAAGGGGGAGTTATGAGACTGCTCCAAGCGGGCCAGGAAACCGTGTGTCCGTGAAGCTTGCCGGGACAGCAGAGACACGATTCTGACCAATCCTCTGACATCGCAGTGGACCCGAAAAACAACCTGGCCTCATCTACACAGTGCCAGAGTTGGGCTCAAGTAGCATATTCAAGTCCCATTGCCCTCAACTGCAGGTTGCCAACGGAACATGAAAGGGGCCGGCCGGTGGTGCAGCGGTGAGGTCCGCACCTTCTGGGTCGGTGGCCCGGGGTGGGCCGGGTGGACCCTCGGGTGAGCCTGCTCACCACTGCTTCAGGCATTCTGGGGCAGGCGTCCGAGGTAGTGTAGAGGCAGACGGGAAGGGACGTTAGACAGGGCCAGACTTCCACAGCAAATACAGGAGCATTGCCAGCAGATGTGAGCTCAGCGATGCACTTCTGCCAGAACAAAACCGATTCAAAGTTGCAAAGCATAGAGAAACTGAAGCTGAAAAGAAAAAGTGAAAAACTGCATGCCAGTGAGAAGGATGAGATCTCTATGAAGAAACTTAGCAAAACAGGTGAAAGCCATGGCAATGGAAAGCTAACAAACGTTGGGGGAAAGAAATTCAAGAAGACACAAGGAGAAAGAAGGAGATTCCCGGATCTAGGAGTGGAAGCAGCAACACACTGGAAACGTCCCTACCAGAGCAAGGAATCTCTGGATTCCATGCAATCCCAGTCAAAGTTGCAGCAATGTTTCCCACAGAGACAGAAGAGGGAATCCTAAAGTTTCTAGCCAGCAACAAGAGACCCTGACTAGGCAAAGGAATCCTCAGGAAAACGAAAAAAGCAGGACGTGGCACACTTTCCGATTTCAACATATAGGACGAAGCACTAGGTACCGAGACGGCACAGTCTGGGCCCCAAAACAGGCACACAGACCCCTGCAACAGAATCGAGAACCCAGAGCCCAACTCAAACGTACATGGACAGCCCATTTTCGACCAGGGAGCCAAGAGGAGACAGCGGAGAAAGGAGAGTCTCTACCATAAACGGTGCTGGGAAGCCTGCACAGCCACCTGGAACACAACGACAGTACACCATGATGTTACACCTGGCACACACACCACCTGAAATGGATCAAAGCCTTGAATGGCAGACTTGAAACCGTGAACCTTGTAGCAGAAGACCTAGGCAGAGTGCTCTTTGCCATCTGTCTGAGCCGCCTGCTTGGAAGAAGCAAGTCCGACTGGGCCAGGGCAACCAAGTCAACAAGAAACCAACGGGACCACGTCAAATGCGGACGCTTCTGCCCAGTGAAGGAAACCATCGACTGAACGCAAAGATAGCACAACGACTGGGGGAGGATGTTTGCAAACCCCACATCGGACAAGGGGTGAAAAGCCCAAGGATGCAATCAACTCGCACGGCCCCACAAGAAAAAAAAAAACAACAACAAGCCAATGAAAGCCTGGGCAGAAGATGGAAACAGAGATTTCTGCCAAGAAGATCGAAAGAGGGCCAACGGGTGCATGAACACTTGTTCACCGTCATTAAGTCTCAGGCCAATGCAAATGCAAACTGCAAGGGCACAGCAGCTCACTGTGGTCAGAATGGCTATAAGGAAGCAGACAGGAAGCCACAAGTGTCAGAGAGGAGGTGGAGAGAAGGGAAGCCTCCTGCACCGTTGGTGGGAGTGCAGACCGGTGCAGCCACTACGCCAAGCGGTGTGGAACTGCCTCAGAACTTGAAGAATCCATGTCCCATATGATCCAGCTATTCCTCTGCGGCGTGTTGATCCAAAGAACTCGGAAACACTCCTGCATAAAGACATGTGCACCGCTGAGTACACCACAGCGTCGCTCCCACTACCCAAGACTTGGAAGCCTCCCTGGAGCCCAGCAAGGGACGAGTGCAGAAGGAAGATGGGCTATAGCCACGCAATGGCATACCAGTCAGCCGGAACCAAGGATGCAATCCAGCCATTTGTGACCACCAGAATGGCTGTGAGGGTTTTAGGGAAGTGAAACAAGCCCCAGGGAGCAAGGCAAGTACCGTAGGACCTCACTTAAGAGGAGAAGGAAAAACAAGCGGTCAGGAACAGGTGGCACGGGACATTTGATTGGGGGTTCCCAGAGACAAAGCGGGGAGGTGTGAGAGGGTGAAACAGATGATGAGGCACAAGTGTGTGGTGAGGGCCTGCTATTAGGCTTACGCAGGGGAAGATGATGTAAGCTACACGGAAGTCTACCTCGAGGAGGATGCAAATCGGAAAGATATAGGATGTTCTAATGCAGGGTTCTGGCAATAAATTCACCTAAAAGCAAAAAAAATCCAAAATGGGGTCCAGAATGACGGCATAAAGCTTTGGGGCTGAAAGAGATTAGAGAAGGTGAACTTCCAAGGCTGGAAAATCACCTCAAAATGCGTACTGATGCTACAGAAAGGTAGACCATTCCAAATAGATGAAGAGGAATACTACCCACAGAACATGCTGCCTGCTAAACCCATGCACCAACGGAAAAGGTTACCGTCCAGGATGTTACTACTAATCACCTTCACGAATAATCCAAACAGGCCCACGTGTTCCCAAGCTCAGGCAAAAGGTTGGTCCAAAAGTCCAATTCAGGGCCGGCCCTGTGGGGCAGCGGGTAAGTGCCCACGTTCCGCTTGGCCGGCCCAGGCCTCACTGTTTCACATCACGGGTGCAGATCACATTAGCAGTGTTAGGAAATATAGATTTCATGGTACGGTGCGGACAGGGATCATAAACTAAGTAGCAATGGTGAGGTCACGTTATCAATACGCACCAGAAAAAGAACCGTGAGGCTTTTACAATCCAGGAACGCATCTGGTACACTTCCCCAAAGGAAGCAGGAAGGAAAACATGGGGCCTGCCAAGGTGGAATCGGCAGAGTGCTAGGAGATGACACGATCATTGCGCATCAGAGGACTGCCCCGGCAACTTCAACTTGGGAGGGAGTCCAGGACTTTCTCTGGGGAACGTCCACCCACTTGGCCATCTACATAAAATGTAAGAGGTAAAACCCAGGATAATCTTACAGGACAGAAACCAGTGTCTAGAGAGAATGTAGCAGGCCTTCCAAAGTGCGAGGAGCAAGACAGAAACCGACAAGAAACCGAGAAAAAGGAAAAGTATCCTACCAGGAAAGGGTGAGGAGTCGGACTGGCCTGAGATGGCTCTGAAACTCTGTGTGCACGCAGGTTGTCAGGACAACTTCGAATTTTGAGGTTGTTTATGACATCACGAGGATCATGTCCGCCAAGATGGCCGCACGGTTACAGACTGCGGATTGGCCTAGGCTAGGCTATTAAAGGGAGGGATACCCAGAAACAGCTTTGAGAAACAGAAAGCGGACACAGAAACTGGAAGACATAAAACAGACGCTGATTCGAGGGCTAAGAAAGGGATCCTGGGCAAGAAGCGAGAATAGAGGGACAAGCCCCGAGAGGAGAACGTTGTCATCTATTCAAGTCTATGGGGAGGCCATGCTGATTCAAGCTTGCAACTTGATTGGAAGCAAGAGGCCGGACTTGGGCCTTATCAGACCTACGTGGTCCTTCTGCCTTAAGCATAAGCCAAAGTCAAGAATGAGGTCTTGAGGACGTTGAAGAGAAGACTCGATGCCTCCTTTCCCAGGCCCCTGGCATTCTTTGCAGATCAGTCTCACTTTCCATAGCTCTGGCGTCACGGGGGCCCACTGGGTACATGCTAATGTGTCCCAAGAGATGTCTTGGAAGCCTTGAAGGAATGGAGCCCCGTCACGCTTGGGCTATGTCTCTTTGTTTGGAAGTGCTCTACAAGGGTGCTGAAAAGCACCCTTTTCCACAGGGCTTCGTTCCTTCGTGAAGGCTGCCCTCCCAGGCTAGTGTGCTCAGTTTGCCTCCATCGAAATTCTCTCCCCCTACCTCTTGCCGTAGAAGGATTATGGATTATGTGTTTTGACACCACATGTAAGGAAGTGGGCTGAAAATGAGAACATTACAATTCTGTTGCAAGAAAAAGAAACAGGCCAGGGCTGAGGATGTAAGGCAAACAAATGGCACAGCCCATAGAAATAAAGTAAGCCCGTATCTAGACGGCACCTGGGGGAACGTTCCAGGATCAGGGGTGAAGTTCGAAACTTCCCAAATCCGGAAAGGAGACAGAAAAATATCTTTCCTGGAGAGAGGAATTCATCAGATTCGTCTAATTTGTCTTGGAAACATTGTGTCCGTGAAGGGGGATGCCAGGACCACCTCGAGTTTGGAGTTTCTGACCTCAGGATGTCAAACCAACCCAGATGACCACGTGTTCCCAGTGCTTAGTTTGACCCAGGCTAGGGCAGCAAAGACTCCTTCAAGTGACCGGTGCAAATTCAAAGACAACAACCAAGAGTCACGAAAGCACTCACACCTCGGCCTAGAGAACATACGGTGATTCCAGAAATGCAAAATGAATCAGTTGGAATGAAGGGGAACGGACTGATAAGCATGTCTAAGGGGGATAGCTGAGAAATACCGTGACGATTCTCCTATGGAAAAGAGACAAAGGTCCCAGAAAATGGAAGGCGAACAGAAATCACACCTGGATAATCCACAATGAAAGATGATGTCCGTCTTTAGACAGACTCTGCTGGAACGTTTGAAAGGCAGAGAAATCCACCAGCCAAAAGACGGCAGCGAAGGTCAAGGCTGGGCTAAGTGGGAAGGGGGAGTTATGAGACTGCTCCAAGCGGGCCAGGAAACCGTGTGTCCGTGAAGCTTGCTGGGACAGCAGAGACACGATTATGACCAATCCTCTGACATCGCAGTGGACCCGAAAAACAACCTGGCCTCATCTACACAGTGCCAGAGTTGGGCTCAAGTAGCATATTCAAGTCCCATTGCCCTCAACTGCAGGTTGCCAACGGAACATGAAAGGGGCCGGCCGGTGGTGCAGCGGTGAGGTCCGCACCTTCTGGGTCGGTGGCCCGGGGTGGGCCGGGTGGACCCTCGGGTGAGCCTGCTCACCACTGCTTCAGGCATTCTGGGGCAGGCGTCCGAGGTAGTGTAGAGGCAGACGGGAAGGGACGTTAGACAGGGCCAGACTTCCACAGCAAATACAGGAGCATTGCCAGCAGATGTGAGCTCAGCGATGCACTTCTGCCAGAACAAAACCGATTCAAAGTTGCAAAGCATAGAGAAACTGAAGCTGAAAAGAAAAAGTGAAAAACTGCATGCCAGTGAGAAGGATGAGATCTCTATGAAGAAACTTAGCAAAACAGGTGAAAGCCATGGCAATGGAAAGCTAACAAACGTTGGGGGAAAGAAATTCAAGAAGACACAAGGAGAAAGAAGGAGATTCCCGGATCTAGGAGTGGAAGCAGCAACACACTGGAAACGTCCCTACCAGAGCAAGGAATCTCTGGATTCCATGCAATCCCAGTCAAAGTTGCAGCAATGTTTCCCACAGAGACAGAAGAGGGAATCCTAAAGTTTCTAGCCAGCAACAAGAGGCCCTGACTAGGCAAAGGAATCCTCAGGAAAACGAAAAAAGCAGGACGTGGCACACTTTCCGATTTCAACATATAGGACGAAGCACTAGGTACCGAGACGGCACAGTCTGGGCCCCAAAACAGGCACACAGACCCCTGCAACAGAATCGAGAACCCAGAGCCCAACTCAAACGTACATGGACAGCCCATTTTCGACCAGGGAGCCAAGAGGAGACAGCGGAGAAAGGAGAGTCTCTACCATAAACGGTGCTGGGAAGCCTGCACAGCCACCTGGAACACAACGACAGTACACCATGATGTTACACCTGGCACACACACCACCTGAAATGGATCAAAGCCTTGAATGGCAGACTTGAAACCGTGAACCTTGTAGCAGAAGACCTAGGCAGAGTGCTCTTTGCCATCTGTCTGAGCCGCCTGCTTGGAAGAAGCAAGTCCGACTGGGCCAGGGCAACCAAGTCAACAAGAAACCAACGGGACCACGTCAAATGCGGACGCTTCTGCCCAGTGAAGGAAACCATCGACTGAACGCAAAGATAGCACAACGACTGGGGGAGGATGTTTGCAAACCCCACATCGGACAAGGGGTGAAAAGCCCAAGGATGCAATCAACTCGCACGGCCCCACAAGAAAAAAAAAAACAACAACAAGCCAATGAAAGCCTGGGCAGAAGATGGAAACAGAGATTTCTGCCAAGAAGATCGAAAGAGGGCCAACGGGTGCATGAACACTTGTTCACCGTCATTAAGTCTCAGGCCAATGCAAATGCAAACTGCAAGGGCACAGCAGCTCACTGTGGTCAGAATGGCTATAAGGAAGCAGACAGGAAGCCACAAGTGTCAGAGAGGAGGTGGAGAGAAGGGAAGCCTCCTGCACCGTTGGTGGGAGTGCAGACCGGTGCAGCCACTACGCCAAGCGGTGTGGAACTGCCTCAGAACTTGAAGAATCCATGTCCCATATGATCCAGCTATTCCTCTGCGGCGTGTTGATCCAAAGAACTCGGAAACACTCCTGCATAAAGACATGTGCACCGCTGAGTTCACCACAGCGTCGCTCCCACTACCCAAGACTTGGAAGCCTCCCTGGAGCCCAGCAAGGGACGAGTGCAGAAGGAAGATGGGCTATAGCCACGCAATGGCATACCAGTCAGCCGGAACCAAGGATGCAATCCAGCCATTTGTGACCACCAGAATGGCTGTGAGGGTTTTAGGGAAGTGAAACAAGCCCCAGGGAGCAAGGCAAGTACCGTAGGACCTCACTTAAGAGGAGGAGGAAAAGCAAGCGGTCAGGAACAGGTGGCACGGGACATTTGATTGGGGGTTCCCAGAGACAAAGCGGGGAGGTGTGAGAGGGTGAAACAGATGATGAGGCACAAGTGTGTGGTGAGGGCCTGCTATTGGGCTTACGCAGGGGAAGATGATGTAAGCTACACGGAAGTCTACCTCGAGGAGGATGCAAATCGGAAAGATATAGGATGTTCTAATGCAGGGTTCTGGCAATAAATTCACCTAAAAGCAAAAGAAATCCAAAATGGGGTCCAGAATGACGGCATAAAGCTTTGGGGCTGAAAGAGATTAGAGAAGGTGAACTTCCAAGGCTGGAAAATCACCTCAAAATGCGTACTGATGCTACAGAAAGGTAGACCATTCCAAATAGATGAAGAGGAATACTACCCACAGAACATGCTGCCTGCTAAACCCATGCACCAACGGAAAAGGTTACCGTCCAGGATGTTACTACTAATCACCTTCACGAATAATCCAAACAGGCCCACGTGTTCCCAAGCTCAGGCAAAAGGTTGGTCCAAAAGTCCAATTCAGGGCCGGCCCTGTGGCGCAGCGGGTAAGTGCCCACGTTCCGCTTGGCCGGCCCAGGCCTCACTGTTTCACATCACGGGTGCAGATCACATTAGCAGTGTTAGGAAATATAGATTTCATGGTACGGTGCGGACAGGGATCATAAACTAAGTAGCAATGGTGAGGTCACCTTATCAATACGCACCAGAAAAAGAACCGTGAGGCTTTTACAATCCAGGAACGCATCTGGTGCACTTCCCCAAAGGAAGAAGGAAGGAAAACATGGGACCCGCCAAGGTGGAATCGGCAGAGTGCTAGGAGATGACATGATCATTGCGCATCAGAGGACTGCCCCGGCAACTTCAACTTGGGAGGGAGTCCAGGACTTTCTCTGGGGAACGTCCACCCACT
This sequence comes from Equus asinus, assembly GCF_041296235.1. Classification (NCBI taxonomy): domain Eukaryota; kingdom Metazoa; phylum Chordata; class Mammalia; order Perissodactyla; family Equidae; genus Equus; species Equus asinus. Next base: position 10,205,187 of record NC_091809.1, read on the forward strand.
TGGCCATCTACATAAAATGTAAGAGGTAAAACCCAGGATAATCTTACAGGACAGAAACCAGTGTCTAGAGAGAATGTAGCAGGCCTTCCAAAGTGCGAGGAGCAAGACAGAAACCGACAAGAAACCGAGAAAAAGGAAAAGTATCCTACCAGGAAAGGGTGAGGAGTCGGACTGGCCTGAGATGGCTCTGAAACTCTGTGTGCACGCAGGTTGTCAGGACCACTTCGAATTTTGAGGTTGTTTATGACATCACGAGGATCATGTCCGCCAAGATGGCCGCACGGTTACAGACTGCGGATTGGCCTAGGCTAGGCTATTAAAGGGAGGGATACCCAGAAACAGCTTTGAGAAACAGAAAGCGGACACAGAAACTGGAAGACATAAAACAGACGCTGATTCGAGGGCTAAGAAAGGGATCCTGGGCAAGAAGCGAGAATAGAGGGACAAGCCCCGAGAGGAGAACGTTGTCATCTATTCAAGTCTATGGGGAGGCCATGCTGATTCAAGCTTGCAACTTGATTGGAAGCAAGAGGCCGGACTTGGGCCTTATCAGACCTACGTGGTCCTTCTGCCTTAAGCATAAGCCAAAGTCAAGAATGAGGTCTTGAGGACGTTGAAGAGAAGACTCGATGCCTCCTTTCCCAGGCCCCTGGCATTCTTTGCAGATCAGTCTCACTTTCCATAGCTCTGGCATCACGGGGGCCCACTGGGTACATGCTAATGTGTCCCAAGAGATGTCTTGGAAGCCTTGAAGGAATGGAGCCCCGTCACGCTTGGGCTATGTCTCTTTGTTTGGAAGTGCTCTACAAGGGTGCTGAAAAGCACCCTTTTCCACAGGGCTTCGTTCCTTCGTGAAGGCTGCCCTCCCAGGCTAGTGTGCTCAGTTTGCCTCCATCGAAATTCTCTCCCCCTACCTCTTGCCGTAGAAGGATTATGGATTATGTGTTTTGACACCACATGTAAGGAAGTGGGCTGAAAATGAGAACATTACAATTCTGTTGCAAGAAAAAGAAACAGGCCAGGGCTGAGGATGTAAGGCAAACAAATGGCACAGCCCATAGAAATAAAGTAAGCCCGTATCTAGACAGCACCTGGGGGAACGTTCCAGGATCAGGGGTGAAGTTCGAAACTTCCCAAATCCGGAAAGGAGACAGAAAAATATCTTTCCTGGAGAGAGGAATTCATCAGATTCGTCTAATTTGTCTTGGAAACATTGTGTCCGTGAAGGGGGATGCCAGGACCACCTCGAGTTTGGAGTTTCTGACCTCAGGATGTCAAACCAACCCAGATGACCACGTGTTCCCAGTGCTTAGTTTGACCCAGGCTAGGGCAGCAAAGACTCCTTCAAGTGACCGGTGCAAATTCAAAGACAACAACCAAGAGTCACGAAAGCACTCACACCTCGGCCTAGAGAACATACGGTGATTCCAGAAATGCAAAATGAATCAGTTGGAATGAAGGGGAACGGACTGATAAGCATGTCTAAGGGGGATAGCTGAGAAATACCGTGACGATTCTCCTATGGAAAAGAGACAAAGGTCCCAGAAAATGGAAGGCGAACAGAAATCACACCTGGATAATCCACAATGAAAGATGATGTCCGTCTTTAGACAGACTCTGCTGGAACGTTTGAAAGGCAGAGAAATCCACCAGCCAAAAGACGGCAGCGAAGGTCAAGGCTGGGCTAAGTGGGAAGGGGGAGTTATGAGACTGCTCCAAGCGGGCCAGGAAACCGTGTGTCCGTGAAGCTTGCCGGGACAGCAGAGACACGATTATGACCAATCCTCTGACATCGCAGTGGACCCGAAAAACAACCTGGCCTCATCTACACAGTGCCAGAGTTGGGCTCAAGTAGCATATTCAAGTCCCATTGCCCTCAACTGCAGGTTGCCAACGGAACATGAAAGGGGCCGGCCGGTGGTGCAGCGGTGAGGTCCGCACCTTCTGGGTCGGTGGCCCGGGGTGGGCCGGGTGGACCCTCGGGTGAGCCTGCTCACCACTGCTTCAGGCATTCTGGGGCAGGCGTCCGAGGTAGTGTAGAGGCAGACGGGAAGGGACGTTAGACAGGGCCAGACTTCCACAGCAAATACAGGAGCATTGCCAGCAGATGTGAGCTCAGCGATGCACTTCTGCCAGAACAAAACCGATTCAAAGTTGCAAAGCATAGAGAAACTGAAGCTGAAAAGAAAAAGTGAAAAACTGCATGCCAGTGAGAAGGATGAGATCTCTATGAAGAAACTTAGCAAAACAGGTGAAAGCCATGGCAATGGAAAGCTAACAAACGTTGGGGGAAAGAAATTCAAGAAGACACAAGGAGAAAGAAGGAGATTCCCGGATCTAGGAGTGGAAGCAGCAACACACTGGAAACGTCCCTACCAGAGCAAGGAATCTCTGGATTCCATGCAATCCCAGTCAAAGTTGCAGCAATGTTTCCCACAGAGACAGAAGAGGGAATCCTAAAGTTTCTAGCCAGCAACAAGAGGCCCTGACTAGGCAAAGGAATCCTCAGGAAAACGAAAAAAGCAGGACGTGGCACACTTTCCGATTTCAACATATAGGACGAAGCACTAGGTACCGAGACGGCACAGTCTGGGCCCCAAAACAGGCACACAGACCCCTGCAACAGAATCGAGAACCCAGAGCCCAACTCAAACGTACATGGACAGCCCATTTTCGACCAGGGAGCCAAGAGGAGACAGCGGAGAAAGGAGAGTCTCTACCATAAACGGTGCTGGGAAGCCTGCACAGCCACCTGGAACACAACGACAGTACACCATGATGTTACACCTGGCACACACACCACCTGAAATGGATCAAAGCCTTGAATGGCAGACTTGAAACCGTGAACCTTGTAGCAGAAGACCTAGGCAGAGTGCTCTTTGCCATCTGTCTGAGCCGCCTGCTTGGAAGAAGCAAGTCCGACTGGGCCAGGGCAACCAAGTCAACAAGAAACCAACGGGACCACGTCAAATGCGGACGCTTCTGCCCAGTGAAGGAAACCATCGACTGAACGCAAAGATAGCACAACGACTGGGGGAGGATGTTTGCAAACCCCACATCGGACAAGGGGTGAAAAGCCCAAGGATGCAATCAACTCGCACGGCCCCACAAGAAAAAAAAAAAACAACAACAAGCCAATGAAAGCCTGGGCAGAAGATGGAAACAGAGATTTCTGCCAAGAAGATCGAAAGAGGGCCAACGGGTGCATGAACACTTGTTCACCGTCATTAAGTCTCAGGCCAATGCAAATGCAAACTGCAAGGGCACAGCAGCTCACTGTGGTCAGAATGGCTATAAGGAAGCAGACAGGAAGCCACAAGTGTCAGAGAGGAGGTGGAGAGAAGGGAAGCCTCCTGCACCGTTGGTGGGAGTGCAGACCGGTGCAGCCACTACGCCAAGCGGTGTGGAACTGCCTCAGAACTTGAAGAATCCATGTCCCATATGATCCAGCTATTCCTCTGCGGCGTGTTGATCCAAAGAACTCGGAAACACTCCTGCATAAAGACATGTGCACCGCTGAGTTCACCACAGCGTCGCTCCCACTACCCAAGACTTGGAAGCCTCCCTGGAGCCCAGCAAGGGACGAGTGCAGAAGGAAGATGGGCTATAGCCACGCAATGGCATACCAGTCAGCCGGAACCAAGGATGCAATCCAGCCATTTGTGACCACCAGAATGGCTGTGAGGGTTTTAGGGAAGTGAAACAAGCCCCAGGGAGCAAGGCAAGTACCGTAGGACCTCACTTAAGAGGAGAAGGAAAAACAAGCGGTCAGGAACAGGTGGCACGGGACATTTGATTGGGGGTTCCCAGAGACAAAGCGGGGAGGTGTGAGAGGGTGAAACAGATGATGAGGCACAAGTGTGTGGTGAGGGCCTGCTATTAGGCTTACGCAGGGGAAGATGATGTAAGCTACACGGAAGTCTACCTCGAGGAGGATGCAAATCGGAAAGATATAGGATGTTCTAATGCAGGGTTCTGGCAATAAATTCACCTAAAAGCAAAAAAAATCCAAAATGGGGTCCAGAATGACGGCATAAAGCTTTGGGGCTGAAAGAGATTAGAGAAGGTGAACTTCCAAGGCTGGAAAATCACCTCAAAATGCGTACTGATGCTACAGAAAGGTAGACCATTCCAAATAGATGAAGAGGAATACTACCCACAGAACATGCTGCCTGCTAAACCCATGCACCAACGGAAAAGGTTACCGTCCAGGATGTTACTACTAATCACCTTCACGAATAATCCAAACAGGCCCACGTGTTCCCAAGCTCAGGCAAAAGGTTGGTCCAAAAGTCCAATTCAGGGCCGGCCCTGTGGGGCAGCGGGTAAGTGCCCACGTTCCGCTTGGCCGGCCCAGGCCTCACTGTTTCACATCACGGGTGCAGATCACATTAGCAGTGTTAGGAAATATAGATTTCATGGTACGGTGCGGACAGGGATCATAAACTAAGTAGCAATGGTGAGGTCACGTTATCAATACGCACCAGAAAAAGAACCGTGAGGCTTTTACAATCCAGGAACGCATCTGGTACACTTCCCCAAAGGAAGCAGGAAGGAAAACATGGGGCCTGCCAAGGTGGAATCGGCAGAGTGCTAGGAGATGACACGATCATTGCGCATCAGAGGACTGCCCCGGCAACTTCAACTTGGGAGGGAGTCCAGGACTTTCTCTGGGGAACGTCCACCCACTTGGCCATCTACATAAAATGTAAGAGGTAAAACCCAGGATAATCTTACAGGACAGAAACCAGTGTCTAGAGAGAATGTAGCAGGCCTTCCAAAGTGCGAGGAGCAAGACAGAAACCGACAAGAAACCGAGAAAAAGGAAAAGTATCCTACCAGGAAAGGGTGAGGAGTCGGACTGGCCTGAGATGGCTCTGAAACTCTGTGTGCACGCAGGTTGTCAGGACAACTTCGAATTTTGAGGTTGTTTATGACATCACGAGGATCATGTCCGCCAAGATGGCCGCACGGTTACAGACTGCGGATTGGCCTAGGCTAGGCTATTAAAGGGAGGGATACCCAGAAACAGCTTTGAGAAACAGAAAGCGGACACAGAAACTGGAAGACATAAAACAGACGCTGATTCGAGGGCTAAGAAAGGGATCCTGGGCAAGAAGCGAGAATAGAGGGACAAGCCCCGAGAGGAGAACGTTGTCATCTATTCAAGTCTATGGGGAGGCCATGCTGATTCAAGCTTGCAACTTGATTGGAAGCAAGAGGCCGGACTTGGGCCTTATCAGACCTACGTGGTCCTTCTGCCTTAAGCATAAGCCAAAGTCAAGAATGAGGTCTTGAGGACGTTGAAGAGAAGACTCGATGCCTCCTTTCCCAGGCCCCTGGCATTCTTTGCAGATCAGTCTCACTTTCCATAGCTCTGGCGTCACGGGGGCCCACTGGGTACATGCTAATGTGTCCCAAGAGATGTCTTGGAAGCCTTGAAGGAATGGAGCCCCGTCACGCTTGGGCTATGTCTCTTTGTTTGGAAGTGCTCTACAAGGGTGCTGAAAAGCACCCTTTTCCACAGGGCTTCGTTCCTTCGTGAGGGCTGCCCTCCCAGGCTAGTGTGCTCAGTTTGCCTCCATCGAAATTCTCTCCCCCTACCTCTTGCCGTAGAAGGATTATGGATTATGTGTTTTGACACCACATGTAAGGAAGTGGGCTGAAAATGAGAACATTACAATTCTGTTGCAAGAAAAAGAAACAGGCCAGGGCTGAGGATGTAAGGCAAACAAATGGCACAGCCCATAGAAATAAAGTAAGCCCGTATCTAGACGGCACCTGGGGGAACGTTCCAGGATCAGGGGTGAAGTTCGAAACTTCCCAAATCCGGAAAGGAGACAGAAAAATATCTTTCCTGGAGAGAGGAATTCATCAGATTCGTCTAATTTGTCTTGGAAACATTGTGTCCGTGAAGGGGGATGCCAGGACCACCTCGAGTTTGGAGTTTCTGACCTCAGGATGTCAAACCAACCCAGATGACCACGTGTTCCCAGTGCTTAGTTTGACCTAGGCTAGGACAGCAAAGACTCCTTCAAGTGACCGGTGCAAATTCAAAGACAACAACCAAGAGTCACGAAAGCGCTCACACCTCGGCCTAGAGAACATACGGTGATTCCAGAAATGCAAAATGAATCACTTGGAATGAAGGGGAACGGACTGATAAGCATGTCTAAGGGGGATAGCTGAGAAATACCGTGACGATTCTCCTATGGAAAAGAGACAAAGGTCCCAGAAAATGGAAGGCGAACAGAAATCACACCTGGATAATCCACAATGAAAGATGATGTCCGTCTTTAGACAGACTCTGCTGGAACGTTTGAAAGGCAGAGAAATCCACCAGCCAAAAGACGGCAGCGAAGGTCAAGGCTGGGCTAAGTGGGAAGGGGGAGTTATGAGACTGCTCCAAGCGGGCCAGGAAACCGTGTGTCCGTGAAGCTTGCCGGGACAGCAGAGACACGATTATGACCAATCCTCTGACATCGCAGTGGACCCGAAAAACAACCTGGCCTCATCTACACAGTGCCAGAGTTGGGCTCAAGTAGCATATTCAAGTCCCATTGCCCTCAACTGCAGGTTGCCAACGGAACATGAAAGGGGCCGGCCGGTGGTGCAGCGGTGAGGTCCGCACCTTCTGGGTCGGTGGCCCGGGGTGGGCCGGGTGGACCCTCGGGTGAGCCTGCTCACCACTGCTTCAGGCATTCTGGGGCAGGCGTCCGAGGTAGTGTAGAGGCAGACGGGAAGGGACGTTAGACAGGGCCAGACTTCCACAGCAAATACAGGAGCATTGCCAGCAGATGTGAGCTCAGCGATGCACTTCTGCCAGAACAAAACCGATTCAAAGTTGCAAAGCATAGAGAAACTGAAGCTGAAAAGAAAAAGTGAAAAACTGCATGCCAGTGAGAAGGATGAGATCTCTATGAAGAAACTTAGCAAAACAGGTGAAAGCCATGGCAATGGAAAGCTAACAAACGTTGGGGGAAAGAAATTCAAGAAGACACAAGGAGAAAGAAGGAGATTCCCGGATCTAGGAGTGGAAGCAGCAACACACTGGAAACGTCCCTACCAGAGCAAGGAATCTCTGGATTCCATGCAATCCCAGTCAAAGTTGCAGCAATGTTTCCCACAGAGACAGAAGAGGGAATCCTAAAGTTTCTAGCCAGCAACAAGAGACCCTGACTAGGCAAAGGAATCCTCAGGAAAACGAAAAAAGCAGGACGTGGCACACTTTCCGATTTCAACATATAGGACGAAGCACTAGGTACCGAGACGGCACAGTCTGGGCCCCAAAACAGGCACACAGACCCCTGCAACAGAATCGAGAACCCAGAGCCCAACTCAAACGTACATGGACAGCCCATTTTCGACCAGGGAGCCAAGAGGAGACAGCGGAGAAAGGAGAGTCTCTACCATAAACGGTGCTGGGAAGCCTGCACAGCCACCTGGAACACAACGACAGTACACCATGATGTTACACCTGGCACACACACCACCTGAAATGGATCAAAGCCTTGAATGGCAGACTTGAAACCGTGAACCTTGTAGCAGAAGACCTAGGCAGAGTGCTCTTTGCCATCTGTCTGAGCCGCCTGCTTGGAAGAAGCAAGTCCGACTGGGCCAGGGCAACCAAGTCAACAAGAAACCAACGGGACCACGTCAAATACGGACGCTTCTGCCCAGTGAAGGAAACCATCGACTGAACGCAAAGATAGCACAACGACTGGGGGAGGATGTTTGCAAACCCCACATCGGACAAGGGGTGAAAAGCCCAAGGATGCAATCAACTCGCACGGCCCCACAAGAAAAAAAAAAAAAAACAACAAGCCAATGAAAGCCTGGGCAGAAGATGGAAACAGAGATTTCTGCCAAGAAGATCGAAAGAGGGCCAACGGGTGCATGAACACTTGTTCACCGTCATTAAGTCTCAGGCCAATGCAAATGCAAACTGCAAGGGCACAGCAGCTCACTGTGGTCAGAATGGCTATAAGGAAGCAGACAGGAAGCCACAAGTGTCAGAGAGGAGGTGGAGAGAAGGGAAGCCTCCTGCACCGTTGGTGGGAGTGCAGACCGGTGCAGCCACTACGCCAAGCGGTGTGGAACTGCCTCAGAACTTGAAGAATCCATGTCCCATATGATCCAGCTATTCCTCTGCGGCGTGTTGATCCAAAGAACTCGGAAACACTCCTGCATAAAGACATGTGCACCGCTGAGTTCACCACAGCGTCGCTCCCACTACCCAAGACTTGGAAGCCTCCCTGGAGCCCAGCAAGGGACGAGTGCAGAAGGAAGATGGGCTATAGCCACGCAATGGCATACCAGTCAGCCGGAACCAAGGATGCAATCCAGCCATTTGTGACCACCAGAATGGCTGTGAGGGTTTTAGGGAAGTGAAACAAGCCCCAGGGAGCAAGGCAAGTACCGTAGGACCTCACTTAAGAGGAGGAGGAAAAGCAAGCGGTCAGGAACAGGTGGCACGGGACATTTGATTGGGGGTTCCCAGAGACAAAGCGGGGAGGTGTGAGAGGGTGAAACAGATGATGAGGCACAAGTGTGTGGTGAGGGCCTGCTATTAGGCTTACGCAGGGGAAGATGATGTAAGCTACACGGAAGTCTACCTCGAGGAGGATGCAAATCGGAAAGATATAGGATGTTCTAATGCAGGGTTCTGGCAATAAATTCACCTAAAAGCAAAAAAAATCCAAAATGGGGTCCAGAATGACGGCATAAAGCTTTGGGGCTGAAAGAGATTAGAGAAGGTGAACTTCCAAGGCTGGAAAATCACCTCAAAATGCGTACTGATGCTACAGAAAGGTAGACCATTCCAAATAGATGAAGAGGAATACTACCCACAGAACATGCTGCCTGCTAAACCCATGCACCAACGGAAAAGGTTACCGTCCAGGATGTTACTACTAATCACCTTCACGAATAATCCAAACAGGCCCACGTGTTCCCAAGCTCAGGCAAAAGGTTGGTCCAAAAGTCCAATTCAGGGCCGGCCCTGTGGGGCAGCGGGTAAGTGCCCACGTTCCGCTTGGCCGGCCCAGGCCTCACTGTTTCACATCACGGGTGCAGATCACATTAGCAGTGTTAGGAAATATAGATTTCATGGTACGGTGCGGACAGGGATCATAAACTAAGTAGCAATGGTGAGGTCACGTTATCAATACGCACCAGAAAAAGAACCGTGAGGCTTTTACAATCCAGGAACGCATCTGGTACACTTCCCCAAAGGAAGCAGGAAGGAAAACATGGGGCCTGCCAAGGTGGAATCGGCAGAGTGCTAGGAGATGACACGATCATTGCGCATCAGAGGACTGCCCCGGCAACTTCAACTTGGGAGGGAGTCCAGGACTTTCTCTGGGGAACGTCCACCCACTTGGCCATCTACATAAAATGTAAGAGGTAAAACCCAGGATAATCTTACAGGACAGAAACCAGTGTCTAGAGAGAATGTAGCAGGCCTTCCAAAGTGCGAGGAGCAAGACAGAAACCGACAAGAAACCGAGAAAAAGGAAAAGTATCCTACCAGGAAAGGGTGAGGAGTCGGACTGGCCTGAGATGGCTCTGAAACTCTGTGTGCACGCAGGTTGTCAGGACAACTTCGAATTTTGAGGTTGTTTATGACATCACGAGGATCATGTCCGCCAAGATGGCCGCACGGTTACAGACTGCGGATTGGCCTAGGCTAGGCTATTAAAGGGAGGGATACCCAGAAACAGCTTTGAGAAACAGAAAGCGGACACAGAAACTGGAAGACATAAAACAGACGCTGATTCGAGGGCTAAGAAAGGGATCCTGGGCAAGAAGCGAGAATAGAGGGACAAGCCCCGAGAGGAGAACGTTGTCATCTATTCAAGTCTATGGGGAGGCCATGCTGATTCAAGCTTGCAACTTGATTGGAAGCAAGAGGCCGGACTTGGGCCTTATCAGACCTACGTGGTCCTTCTGCCTTAAGCATAAGCCAAAGTCAAGAATGAGGTCTTGAGGACGTTGAAGAGAAGACTCGATGCCTCCTTTCCCAGGCCCCTGGCATTCTTTGCAGATCAGTCTCACTTTCCATAGCTCTGGCGTCACGGGGGCCCACTGGGTACATGCTAATGTGTCCCAAGAGATGTCTTGGAAGCCTTGAAGGAATGGAGCCCCGTCACGCTTGGGCTATGTCTCTTTGTTTGGAAGTGCTCTACAAGGGTGCTGAAAAGCACCCTTTTCCACAGGGCTTCGTTCCTTCGTGAGGGCTGCCCTCCCAGGCTAGTGTGCTCAGTTTGCCTCCATCGAAATTCTCTCCCCCTACCTCTTGCCGTAGAAGGATTATGGATTATGTGTTTTGACACCACATGTAAGGAAGTGGGCTGAAAATGAGAACATTACAATTCTGTTGCAAGAAAAAGAAACAGGCCAGGGCTGAGGATGTAAGGCAAACAAATGGCACAGCCCATAGAAATAAAGTAAGCCCGTATCTAGACGGCACCTGGGGGAACGTTCCAGGATCAGGGGTGAAGTTCGAAACTTCCCAAATCCGGAAAGGAGACAGAAAAATATCTTTCCTGGAGAGAGGAATTCATCAGATTCGTCTAATTTGTCTTGGAAACATTGTGTCCGTGAAGGGGGATGCCAGGACCACCTCGAGTTTGGAGTTTCTGACCTCAGGATGTCAAACCAACCCAGATGACCACGTGTTCCCAGTGCTTAGTTTGACCTAGGCTAGGACAGCAAAGACTCCTTCAAGTGACCGGTGCAAATTCAAAGACAACAACCAAGAGTCACGAAAGCGCTCACACCTCGGCCTAGAGAACATACGGTGATTCCAGAAATGCAAAATGAATCACTTGGAATGAAGGGGAACGGACTGATAAGCATGTCTAAGGGGGATAGCTGAGAAATACCGTGACGATTCTCCTATGGAAAAGAGACAAAGGTCCCAGAAAATGGAAGGCGAACAGAAATCACACCTGGATAATCCACAATGAAAGATGATGTCCGTCTTTAGACAGACTCTGCTGGAACGTTTGAAAGGCAGAGAAATCCACAAGCCAAAAGACGGCAGCGAAGGTCAAGGCTGGGCTAAGTGGGAAGGGGGAGTTATGAGACTGCTCCAAGCGGGCCAGGAAACCGTGTGTCCGTGAAGCTTGCCGGGACAGCAGAGACACGATTATGACCAATCCTCTGACATCGCAGTGGACCCGAAAAACAACCTGGCCTCATCTACACAGTGCCAGAGTTGGGCTCAAGTAGCATATTCAAGTCCCATTGCCCTCAACTGCAGGTTGCCAACGGAACATGAAAGGGGCCGGCCGGTGGTGCAGCGGTGAGGTCCGCACCTTCTGGGTCGGTGGCCCGGGGTGGGCCGGGTGGACCCTCGGGTGAGCCTGCTCACCACTGCTTCAGGCATTCTGGGGCAGGCGTCCGAGGTAGTGTAGAGGCAGACGGGAAGGGACGTTAGACAGGGCCAGACTTCCACAGCAAATACAGGAGCATTGCCAGCAGATGTGAGCTCAGCGATGCACTTCTGCCAGAACAAAACCGATTCAAAGTTGCAAAGCATAGAGAAACTGAAGCTGAAAAGAAAAAGTGAAAAACTGCATGCCAGTGAGAAGGATGAGATCTCTATGAAGAAACTTAGCAAAACAGGTGAAAGCCATGGCAATGGAAAGCTAACAAACGTTGGGGGAAAGAAATTCAAGAAGACACAAGGAGAAAGAAGGAGATTCCCGGATCTAGGAGTGGAAGCAGCAACACACTGGAAACGTCCCTACCAGAGCAAGGAATCTCTGGATTCCATGCAATCCCAGTCAAAGTTGCAGCAATGTTTCCCACAGAGACAGAAGAGGGAATCCTAAAGTTTCTAGCCAGCAACAAGAGACCCTGACTAGGCAAAGGAATCCTCAGGAAAACGAAAAAAGCAGGACGTGGCACACTTTCCGATTTCAACATATAGGACGAAGCACTAGGTACCGAGACGGCACAGTCTGGGCCCCAAAACAGGCACACAGACCCCTGCAACAGAATCGAGAACCCAGAGCCCAACTCAAACGTACATGGACAGCCCATTTTCGACCAGGGAGCCAAGAGGAGACAGCGGAGAAAGGAGAGTCTCTACCATAAACGGTGCTGGGAAGCCTGCACAGCCACCTGGAACACAACGACAGTACACCATGATGTTACACCTGGCACACACACCACCTGAAATGGATCAAAGCCTTGAATGGCAGACTTGAAACCGTGAACCTTGTAGCAGAAGACCTAGGCAGAGTGCTCTTTGCCATCTGTCTGAGCCGCCTGCTTGGAAGAAGCAAGTCCGACTGGGCCAGGGCAAGCAAGTCAACAAGAAACCAACGGGACCACGTCAAATGCGGACGCTTCTGCCCAGTGAAGGAAACCATCGACTGAACGCAAAGATAGCACAACGACTGGGGGAGGATGTTTGCAAACCCCACATCGGACAAGGGGTGAAAAGCCCAAGGATGCAATCAACTCGCACGGCCCCACAAGAAAAAAAAAAAAAAACAACAAGCCAATGAAAGCCTGGGCAGAAGATGGAAACAGAGATTTCTGCCAAGAAGATCGAAAGAGGGCCAACGGGTGCATGAACACTTGTTCACCGTCATTAAGTCTCAGGCCAATGCAAATGCAAACTGCAAGGGCACAGCAGCTCACTGTGGTCAGAATGGCTATAAGGAAGCAGACAGGAAGCCACAAGTGTCAGAGAGGAGGTGGAGAGAAGGGAAGCCTCCTGCACCGTTGGTGGGAGTGCAGACCGGTGCAGCCACTACGCCAAGCGGTGTGGAACTGCCTCAGAACTTGAAGAATCCATGTCCCATATGATCCAGCTATTCCTCTGCGGCGTGTTGATCCAAAGAACTCGGAAACACTCCTGCATAAAGACATGTGCACCGCTGAGTTCACCACAGCGTCGCTCCCACTACCCAAGACTTGGAAGCCTCCCTGGAGCCCAGCAAGGGACGAGTGCAGAAGGAAGATGGGCTATAGCCACGCAATGGCATACCAGTCAGCCGGAACCAAGGATGCAATCCAGCCATTTGTGACCACCAGAATGGCTGTGAGGGTTTTAGGGAAGTGAAACAAGCCCCAGGGAGCAAGGCAAGTACCGTAGGACCTCACTTAAGAGGAGGAGGAAAAGCAAGCGGTCAGGAACAGGTGGCACGGGACATTTGATTGGGGGTTCCCAGAGACAAAGCGGGGAGGTGTGAGAGGGTGAAACAGATGATGAGGCACAAGTGTGTGGTGAGGGCCTGCTATTAGGCTTACGCAGGGGAAGATGATGTAAGCTACACGGAAGTCTACCTCGAGGAGGATGCAAATCGGAAAGATATAGGATGTTCTAATGCAGGGTTCTGGCAATAAATTCACCTAAAAGCAAAAAAAATCCAAAATGGGGTCCAGAATGACGGCATAAAGCTTTGGGGCTGAAAGAGATTAGAGAAGGTGAACTTCCAAGGCTGGAAAATCACCTCAAAATGCGTACTGATGCTACAGAAAGGTAGACCATTCCAAATAGATGAAGAGGAATACTACCCACAGAACATGCTGCCTGCTAAACCCATGCACCAACGGAAAAGGTTACCGTCCAGGATGTTACTACTAATCACCTTCACGAATAATCCAAACAGGCCCACGTGTTCCCAAGCTCAGGCAAAAGGTTGGTCCAAAAGTCCAATTCAGGGCCGGCCCTGTGGGGCAGCGGGTAAGTGCCCACGTTCCGCTTGGCCGGCCCAGGCCTCACTGTTTCACATCACGGGTGCAGATCACATTAGCAGTGTTAGGAAATATAGATTTCATGGTACGGTGCGGACAGGGATCATAAACTAAGTAGCAATGGTGAGGTCACGTTATCAATACGCACCAGAAAAAGAACCGTGAGGCTTTTACAATCCAGGAACGCATCTGGTACACTTCCCCAAAGGAAGCAGGAAGGAAAACATGGGGCCTGCCAAGGTGGAATCGGCAGAGTGCTAGGAGATGACACGATCATTGCGCATCAGAGGACTGCCCCGGCAACTTCAACTTGGGAGGGAGTCCAGGACTTTCTCTGGGGAACGTCCACCCACTTGGCCATCTACATAAAATGTAAGAGGTAAAACCCAGGATAATCTTACAGGACAGAAACCAGTGTCTAGAGAGAATGTAGCAGGCCTTCCAAAGTGCGAGGAGCAAGACAGAAACCGACAAGAAACCGAGAAAAAGGAAAAGTATCCTACCAGGAAAGGGTGAGGAGTCGGACTGGCCTGAGATGGCTCTGAAACTCTGTGTGCACGCAGGTTGTCAGGACAACTTCGAATTTTGAGGTTGTTTATGACATCACGAGGATCATGTCCGCCAAGATGGCCGCACGGTTACAGACTGCGGATTGGCCTAGGCTAGGCTATTAAAGGGAGGGATACCCAGAAACAGCTTTGAGAAACAGAAAGCGGACACAGAAACTGGAAGACATAAAACAGACGCTGATTCGAGGGCTAAGAAAGGGATCCTGGGCAAGAAGCGAGAATAGAGGGACAAGCCCCGAGAGGAGAACGTTGTCATCTATTCAAGTCTATGGGGAGGCCATGCTGATTCAAGCTTGCAACTTGATTGGAAGCAAGAGGCCGGACTTGGGCCTTATCAGACCTACGTGGTCCTTCTGCCTTAAGCATAAGCCAAAGTCAAGAATGAGGTCTTGAGGACGTTGAAGAGAAGACTCGATGCCTCCTTTCCCAGGCCCCTGGCATTCTTTGCAGATCAGTCTCACTTTCCATAGCTCTGGCGTCACGGGGGCCCACTGGGTACATGCTAATGTGTCCCAAGAGATGTCTTGGAAGCCTTGAAGGAATGGAGCCCCGTCACGCTTGGGCTATGTCTCTTTGTTTGGAAGTGCTCTACAAGGGTGCTGAAAAGCACCCTTTTCCACAGGGCTTCGTTCCTTCGTGAGGGCTGCCCTCCCAGGCTAGTGTGCTCAGTTTGCCTCCATCGAAATTCTCTCCCCCTACCTCTTGCCGTAGAAGGATTATGGATTATGTGTTTTGACACCACATGTAAGGAAGTGGGCTGAAAATGAGAACATTACAATTCTGTTGCAAGAAAAAGAAACAGGCCAGGGCTGAGGATGTAAGGCAAACAAATGGCACAGCCCATAGAAATAAAGTAAGCCCGTATCTAGACGGCACCTGGGGGAACGTTCCAGGATCAGGGGTGAAGTTCGAAACTTCCCAAATCCGGAAAGGAGACAGAAAAATATCTTTCCTGGAGAGAGGAATTCATCAGATTCGTCTAATTTGTCTTGGAAACATTGTGTCCGTGAAGGGGGATGCCAGGACCACCTCGAGTTTGGAGTTTCTGACCTCAGGATGTCAAACCAACCCAGATGACCACGTGTTCCCAGTGCTTAGTTTGACCTAGGCTAGGACAGCAAAGACTCCTTCAAGTGACCGGTGCAAATTCAAAGACAACAACCAAGAGTCACGAAAGCGCTCACACCTCGGCCTAGAGAACATACGGTGATTCCAGAAATGCAAAATGAATCACTTGGAATGAAGGGGAACGGACTGATAAGCATGTCTAAGGGGGATAGCTGAGAAATACCGTGACGATTCTCCTATGGAAAAGAGACAAAGGTCCCAGAAAATGGAAGGCGAACAGAAATCACACCTGGATAATCCACAATGAAAGATGATGTCCGTCTTTAGACAGACTCTGCTGGAACGTTTGAAAGGCAGAGAAATCCACAAGCCAAAAGACGGCAGCGAAGGTCAAGGCTGGGCTAAGTGGGAAGGGGGAGTTATGAGACTGCTCCAAGCGGGCCAGGAAACCGTGTGTCCGTGAAGCTTGCCGGGACAGCAGAGACACGATTCTGACCAATCCTCTGACATCGCAGTGGACCCGAAAAACAACCTGGCCTCATCTACACAGTGCCAGAGTTGGGCTCAAGTAGCATATTCAAGTCCCATTGCCCTCAACTGCAGGTTGCCAACGGAACATGAAAGGGGCCGGCCGGTGGTGCAGCGGTGAGGTCCGCACCTTCTGGGTCGGTGGCCCGGGGTGGGCCGGGTGGACCCTCGGGTGAGCCTGCTCACCACTGCTTCAGGCATTCTGGGGCAGGCGTCCGAGGTAGTGTAGAGGCAGACGGGAAGGGACGTTAGACAGGGCCAGACTTCCACAGCAAATACAGGAGCATTGCCAGCAGATGTGAGCTCAGCGATGCACTTCTGCCAGAACAAAACCGATTCAAAGTTGCAAAGCATAGAGAAACTGAAGCTGAAAAGAAAAAGTGAAAAACTGCATGCCAGTGAGAAGGATGAGATCTCTATGAAGAAACTTAGCAAAACAGGTGAAAGCCATGGCAATGGAAAGCTAACAAACGTTGGGGGAAAGAAATTCAAGAAGACACAAGGAGAAAGAAGGAGATTCCCGGATCTAGGAGTGGAAGCAGCAACACACTGGAAACGTCCCTACCAGAGCAAGGAATCTCTGGATTCCATGCAATCCCAGTCAAAGTTGCAGCAATGTTTCCCACAGAGACAGAAGAGGGAATCCTAAAGTTTCTAGCCAGCAACAAGAGACCCTGACTAGGCAAAGGAATCCTCAGGAAAACGAAAAAAGCAGGACGTGGCACACTTTCCGATTTCAACATATAGGACGAAGCACTAGGTACCGAGACGGCACAGTCTGGGCCCCAAAACAGGCACACAGACCCCTGCAACAGAATCGAGAACCCAGAGCCCAACTCAAACGTACATGGACAGCCCATTTTCGACCAGGGAGCCAAGAGGAGACAGCGGAGAAAGGAGAGTCTCTACCATAAACGGTGCTGGGAAGCCTGCACAGCCACCTGGAACACAACGACAGTACACCATGATGTTACACCTGGCACACACACCACCTGAAATGGATCAAAGCCTTGAATGGCAGACTTGAAACCGTGAACCTTGTAGCAGAAGACCTAGGCAGAGTGCTCTTTGCCATCTGTCTGAGCCGCCTGCTTGGAAGAAGCAAGTCCGACTGGGCCAGGGCAAGCAAGTCAACAAGAAACCAACGGGACCACGTCAAATGCGGACGCTTCTGCCCAGTGAAGGAAACCATCGACTGAACGCAAAGATAGCACAACGACTGGGGGAGGATGTTTGCAAACCCCACATCGGACAAGGGGTGAAAAGCCCAAGGATGCAATCAACTCGCACGGCCCCACAAGAAAAAAAAAAAAAAACAACAAGCCAATGAAAGCCTGGGCAGAAGATGGAAACAGAGATTTCTGCCAAGAAGATCGAAAGAGGGCCAACGGGTGCATGAACACTTGTTCACCGTCATTAAGTCTCAGGCCAATGCAAATGCAAACTGCAAGGGCACAGCAGCTCACTGTGGTCAGAATGGCTATAAGGAAGCAGACAGGAAGCCACAAGTGTCAGAGAGGAGGTGGAGAGAAGGGAAGCCTCCTGCACCGTTGGTGGGAGTGCAGACCGGTGCAGCCACTACGCCAAGCGGTGTGGAACTGCCTCAGAACTTGAAGAATCCATGTCCCATATGATCCAGCTATTCCTCTGCGGCGTGTTGATCCAAAGAACTCGGAAACACTCCTGCATAAAGACATGTGCACCGCTGAGTTCACCACAGCGTCGCTCCCACTACCCAAGACTTGGAAGCCTCCCTGGAGCCCAGCAAGGGACGAGTGCAGAAGGAAGATGGGCTATAGCCACGCAATGGCATACCAGTCAGCCGGAACCAAGGATGCAATCCAGCCATTTGTGACCACCAGAATGGCTGTGAGGGTTTTAGGGAAGTGAAACAAGCCCCAGGGAGCAAGGCAAGTACCGTAGGACCTCACTTAAGAGGAGGAGGAAAAGCAAGCGGTCAGGAACAGGTGGCACGGGACATTTGATTGGGGGTTCCCAGAGACAAAGCGGGGAGGTGTGAGAGGGTGAAACAGATGATGAGGCACAAGTGTGTGGTGAGGGCCTGCTATTAGGCTTACGCAGGGGAAGATGATGTAAGCTACACGGAAGTCTACCTCGAGGAGGATGCAAATCGGAAAGATATAGGATGTTCTAATGCAGGGTTCTGGCAATAAATTCACCTAAAAGCAAAAAAAATCCAAAATGGGGTCCAGAATGACGGCATAAAGCTTTGGGGCTGAAAGAGATTAGAGAAGGTGAACTTCCAAGGCTGGAAAATCACCTCAAAATGCGTACTGATGCTACAGAAAGGTAGACCATTCCAAATAGATGAAGAGGAATACTACCCACAGAACATGCTGCCTGCTAAACCCATGCACCAACGGAAAAGGTTACCGTCCAGGATGTTACTACTAATCACCTTCACGAATAATCCAAACAGGCCCACGTGTTCCCAAGCTCAGGCAAAAGGTTGGTCCAAAAGTCCAATTCAGGGCCGGCCCTGTGGGGCAGCGGGTAAGTGCCCACGTTCCGCTTGGCCGGCCCAGGCCTCACTGTTTCACATCACGGGTGCAGATCACATTAGCAGTGTTAGGAAATATAGATTTCATGGTACGGTGCGGACAGGGATCATAAACTAAGTAGCAATGGTGAGGTCACGTTATCAATACGCACCAGAAAAAGAACCGTGAGGCTTTTACAATCCAGGAACGCATCTGGTACACTTCCCCAAAGGAAGCAGGAAGGAAAACATGGGGCCTGCCAAGGTGGAATCGGCAGAGTGCTAGGAGATGACACGATCATTGCGCATCAGAGGACTGCCCCGGCAACTTCAACTTGGGAGGGAGTCCAGGACTTTCTCTGGGGAACGTCCACCCACTTGGCCATCTACATAAAATGTAAGAGGTAAAACCCAGGATAATCTTACAGGACAGAAACCAGTGTCTAGAGAGAATGTAGCAGGCCTTCCAAAGTGCGAGGAGCAAGACAGAAACCGACAAGAAACCGAGAAAAAGGAAAAGTATCCTACCAGGAAAGGGTGAGGAGTCGGACTGGCCTGAGATGGCTCTGAAACTCTGTGTGCACGCAGGTTGTCAGGACAACTTCGAATTTTGAGGTTGTTTATGACATCACGAGGATCATGTCCGCCAAGATGGCCGCACGGTTACAGACTGCGGATTGGCCTAGGCTAGGCTATTAAAGGGAGGGATACCCAGAAACAGCTTTGAGAAACAGAAAGCGGACACAGAAACTGGAAGACATAAAACAGACGCTGATTCGAGGGCTAAGAAAGGGATCCTGGGCAAGAAGCGAGAATAGAGGGACAAGCCCCGAGAGGAGAACGTTGTCATCTATTCAAGTCTATGGGGAGGCCATGCTGATTCAAGCTTGCAACTTGATTGGAAGCAAGAGGCCGGACTTGGGCCTTATCAGACCTACGTGGTCCTTCTGCCTTAAGCATAAGCCAAAGTCAAGAATGAGGTCTTGAGGACGTTGAAGAGAAGACTCGATGCCTCCTTTCCCAGGCCCCTGGCATTCTTTGCAGATCAGTCTCACTTTCCATAGCTCTGGCGTCACGGGGGCCCACTGGGTACATGCTAATGTGTCCCAAGAGATGTCTTGGAAGCCTTGAAGGAATGGAGCCCCGTCACGCTTGGGCTATGTCTCTTTGTTTGGAAGTGCTCTACAAGGGTGCTGAAAAGCACCCTTTTCCACAGGGCTTCGTTCCTTCGTGAAGGCTGCCCTCCCAGGCTAGTGTGCTCAGTTTGCCTCCATCGAAATTCTCTCCCCCTACCTCTTGCCGTAGAAGGATTATGGATTATGTGTTTTGACACCACATGTAAGGAAGTGGGCTGAAAATGAGAACATTACAATTCTGTTGCAAGAAAAAGAAACAGGCCAGGGCTGAGGATGTAAGGCAAACAAATGGCACAGCCCATAGAAATAAAGTAAGCCCGTATCTAGACGGCACCTGGGGGAACGTTCCAGGATCAGGGGTGAAGTTCGAAACTTCCCAAATCCGGAAAGGAGACAGAAAAATATCTTTCCTGGAGAGAGGAATTCATCAGATTCGTCTAATTTGTCTTGGAAACATTGTGTCCGTGAAGGGGGATGCCAGGACCACCTCGAGTTTGGAGTTTCTGACCTCAGGATGTCAAACCAACCCAGATGACCACGTGTTCCCAGTGCTTAGTTTGACCTAGGCTAGGACAGCAAAGACTCCTTCAAGTGACCGGTGCAAATTCAAAGACAACAACCAAGAGTCACGAAAGCGCTCACACCTCGGCCTAGAGAACATACGGTGATTCCAGAAATGCAAAATGAATCACTTGGAATGAAGGGGAACGGACTGATAAGCATGTCTAAGGGGGATAGCTGAGAAATACCGTGACGATTCTCCTATGGAAAAGAGACAAAGGTCCCAGAAAATGGAAGGCGAACAGAAATCACACCTGGATAATCCACAATGAAAGATGATGTCCGTCTTTAGACAGACTCTGCTGGAACGTTTGAAAGGCAGAGAAATCCACAAGCCAAAAGACGGCAGCGAAGGTCAAGGCTGGGCTAAGTGGGAAGGGGGAGTTATGAGACTGCTCCAAGCGGGCCAGGAAACCGTGTGTCCGTGAAGCTTGCCGGGACAGCAGAGACACGATTCTGACCAATCCTCTGACATCGCAGTGGACCCGAAAAACAACCTGGCCTCATCTACACAGTGCCAGAGTTGGGCTCAAGTAGCATATTCAAGTCCCATTGCCCTCAACTGCAGGTTGCCAACGGAACATGAAAGGGGCCGGCCGGTGGTGCAGCGGTGAGGTCCGCACCTTCTGGGTCGGTGGCCCGGGGTGGGCCGGGTGGACCCTCGGGTGAGCCTGCTCACCACTGCTTCAGGCATTCTGGGGCAGGCGTCCGAGGTAGTGTAGAGGCAGACGGGAAGGGACGTTAGACAGGGCCAGACTTCCACAGCAAATACAGGAGCATTGCCAGCAGATGTGAGCTCAGCGATGCACTTCTGCCAGAACAAAACCGATTCAAAGTTGCAAAGCATAGAGAAACTGAAGCTGAAAAGAAAAAGTGAAAAACTGCATGCCAGTGAGAAGGATGAGATCTCTATGAAGAAACTTAGCAAAACAGGTGAAAGCCATGGCAATGGAAAGCTAACAAACGTTGGGGGAAAGAAATTCAAGAAGACACAAGGAGAAAGAAGGAGATTCCCGGATCTAGGAGTGGAAGCAGCAACACACTGGAAACGTCCCTACCAGAGCAAGGAATCTCTGGATTCCATGCAATCCCAGTCAAAGTTGCAGCAATGTTTCCCACAGAGACAGAAGAGGGAATCCTAAAGTTTCTAGCCAGCAACAAGAGACCCTGACTAGGCAAAGGAATCCTCAGGAAAACGAAAAAAGCAGGACGTGGCACACTTTCCGATTTCAACATATAGGACGAAGCACTAGGTACCGAGACGGCACAGTCTGGGCCCCAAAACAGGCACACAGACCCCTGCAACAGAATCGAGAACCCAGAGCCCAACTCAAACGTACATGGACAGCCCATTTTCGACCAGGGAGCCAAGAGGAGACAGCGGAGAAAGGAGAGTCTCTACCATAAACGGTGCTGGGAAGCCTGCACAGCCACCTGGAACACAACGACAGTACACCATGATGTTACACCTGGCACACACACCACCTGAAATGGATCAAAGCCTTGAATGGCAGACTTGAAACCGTGAACCTTGTAGCAGAAGACCTAGGCAGAGTGCTCTTTGCCATCTGTCTGAGCCGCCTGCTTGGAAGAAGCAAGTCCGACTGGGCCAGGGCAAGCAAGTCAACAAGAAACCAACGGGACCACGTCAAATGCGGACGCTTCTGCCCAGTGAAGGAAACCATCGACTGAACGCAAAGATAGCACAACGACTGGGGGAGGATGTTTGCAAACCCCACATCGGACAAGGGGTGAAAAGCCCAAGGATGCAATCAACTCGCACGGCCCCACAAGAAAAAAAAAAAAAAACAACAAGCCAATGAAAGCCTGGGCAGAAGATGGAAACAGAGATTTCTGCCAAGAAGATCGAAAGAGGGCCAACGGGTGCATGAACACTTGTTCACCGTCATTAAGTCTCAGGCCAATGCAAATGCAAACTGCAAGGGCACAGCAGCTCACTGTGGTCAGAATGGCTATAAGGAAGCAGACAGGAAGCCACAAGTGTCAGAGAGGAGGTGGAGAGAAGGGAAGCCTCCTGCACCGTTGGTGGGAGTGCAGACCGGTGCAGCCACTACGCCAAGCGGTGTGGAACTGCCTCAGAACTTGAAGAATCCATGTCCCATATGATCCAGCTATTCCTCTGCGGCGTGTTGATCCAAAGAACTCGGAAACACTCCTGCATAAAGACATGTGCACCGCTGAGTTCACCACAGCGTCGCTCCCACTACCCAAGACTTGGAAGCCTCCCTGGAGCCCAGCAAGGGACGAGTGCAGAAGGAAGATGGGCTATAGCCACGCAATGGCATACCAGTCAGCCGGAACCAAGGATGCAATCCAGCCATTTGTGACCACCAGAATGGCTGTGAGGGTTTTAGGGAAGTGAAACAAGCCCCAGGGAGCAAGGCAAGTACCGTAGGACCTCACTTAAGAGGAGGAGGAAAAGCAAGCGGTCAGGAACAGGTGGCACGGGACATTTGATTGGGGGTTCCCAGAGACAAAGCGGGGAGGTGTGAGAGGGTGAAACAGATGATGAGGCACAAGTGTGTGGTGAGGGCCTGCTATTAGGCTTACGCAGGGGAAGATGATGTAAGCTACACGGAAGTCTACCTCGAGGAGGATGCAAATCGGAAAGATATAGGATGTTCTAATGCAGGGTTCTGGCAATAAATTCACCTAAAAGCAAAAAAAATCCAAAATGGGGTCCAGAATGACGGCATAAAGCTTTGGGGCTGAAAGAGATTAGAGAAGGTGAACTTCCAAGGCTGGAAAATCACCTCAAAATGCGTACTGATGCTACAGAAAGGTAGACCATTCCAAATAGATGAAGAGGAATACTACCCACAGAACATGCTGCCTGCTAAACCCATGCACCAACGGAAAAGGTTACCGTCCAGGATGTTACTACTAATCACCTTCACGAATAATCCAAACAGGCCCACGTGTTCCCAAGCTCAGGCAAAAGGTTGGTCCAAAAGTCCAATTCAGGGCCGGCCCTGTGGGGCAGCGGGTAAGTGCCCACGTTCCGCTTGGCCGGCCCAGGCCTCACTGTTTCACATCACGGGTGCAGATCACATTAGCAGTGTTAGGAAATATAGATTTCATGGTACGGTGCGGACAGGGATCATAAACTAAGTAGCAATGGTGAGGTCACGTTATCAATACGCACCAGAAAAAGAACCGTGAGGCTTTTACAATCCAGGAACGCATCTGGTACACTTCCCCAAAGGAAGCAGGAAGGAAAACATGGGGCCTGCCAAGGTGGAATCGGCAGAGTGCTAGGAGATGACACGATCATTGCGCATCAGAGGACTGCCCCGGCAACTTCAACTTGGGAGGGAGTCCAGGACTTTCTCTGGGGAACGTCCACCCACTTGGCCATCTACATAAAATGTAAGAGGTAAAACCCAGGATAATCTTACAGGACAGAAACCAGTGTCTAGAGAGAATGTAGCAGGCCTTCCAAAGTGCGAGGAGCAAGACAGAAACCGACAAGAAACCGAGAAAAAGGAAAAGTATCCTACCAGGAAAGGGTGAGGAGTCGGACTGGCCTGAGATGGCTCTGAAACTCTGTGTGCACGCAGGTTGTCAGGACAACTTCGAATTTTGAGGTTGTTTATGACATCACGAGGATCATGTCCGCCAAGATGGCCGCACGGTTACAGACTGCGGATTGGCCTAGGCTAGGCTATTAAAGGGAGGGATACCCAGAAACAGCTTTGAGAAACAGAAAGCGGACACAGAAACTGGAAGACATAAAACAGACGCTGATTCGAGGGCTAAGAAAGGGATCCTGGGCAAGAAGCGAGAATAGAGGGACAAGCCCCGAGAGGAGAACGTTGTCATCTATTCAAGTCTATGGGGAGGCCATGCTGATTCAAGCTTGCAACTTGATTGGAAGCAAGAGGCCGGACTTGGGCCTTATCAGACCTACGTGGTCCTTCTGCCTTAAGCATAAGCCAAAGTCAAGAATGAGGTCTTGAGGACGTTGAAGAGAAGACTCGATGCCTCCTTTCCCAGGCCCCTGGCATTCTTTGCAGATCAGTCTCACTTTCCATAGCTCTGGCGTCACGGGGGCCCACTGGGTACATGCTAATGTGTCCCAAGAGATGTCTTGGAAGCCTTGAAGGAATGGAGCCCCGTCACGCTTGGGCTATGTCTCTTTGTTTGGAAGTGCTCTACAAGGGTGCTGAAAAGCACCCTTTTCCACAGGGCTTCGTTCCTTCGTGAGGGCTGCCCTCCCAGGCTAGTGTGCTCAGTTTGCCTCCATCGAAATTCTCTCCCCCTACCTCTTGCCGTAGAAGGATTATGGATTATGTGTTTTGACACCACATGTAAGGAAGTGGGCTGAAAATGAGAACATTACAATTCTGTTGCAAGAAAAAGAAACAGGCCAGGGCTGAGGATGTAAGGCAAACAAATGGCACAGCCCATAGAAATAAAGTAAGCCCGTATCTAGACGGCACCTGGGGGAACGTTCCAGGATCAGGGGTGAAGTTCGAAACTTCCCAAATCCGGAAAGGAGACAGAAAAATATCTTTCCTGGAGAGAGGAATTCATCAGATTCGTCTAATTTGTCTTGGAAACATTGTGTCCGTGAAGGGGGATGCCAGGACCACCTCGAGTTTGGAGTTTCTGACCTCAGGATGTCAAACCAACCCAGATGACCACGTGTTCCCAGTGCTTAGTTTGACCTAGGCTAGGACAGCAAAGACTCCTTCAAGTGACCGGTGCAAATTCAAAGACAACAACCAAGAGTCACGAAAGCGCTCACACCTCGGCCTAGAGAACATACGGTGATTCCAGAAATGCAAAATGAATCACTTGGAATGAAGGGGAACGGACTGATAAGCATGTCTAAGGGGGATAGCTGAGAAATACCGTGACGATTCTCCTATGGAAAAGAGACAAAGGTCCCAGAAAATGGAAGGCGAACAGAAATCACACCTGGATAATCCACAATGAAAGATGATGTCCGTCTTTAGACAGACTCTGCTGGAACGTTTGAAAGGCAGAGAAATCCACAAGCCAAAAGACGGCAGCGAAGGTCAAGGCTGGGCTAAGTGGGAAGGGGGAGTTATGAGACTGCTCCAAGCGGGCCAGGAAACCGTGTGTCCGTGAAGCTTGCCGGGACAGCAGAGACACGATTATGACCAATCCTCTGACATCGCAGTGGACCCGAAAAACAACCTGGCCTCATCTACACAGTGCCAGAGTTGGGCTCAAGTAGCATATTCAAGTCCCATTGCCCTCAACTGCAGGTTGCCAACGGAACATGAAAGGGGCCGGCCGGTGGTGCAGCGGTGAGGTCCGCACCTTCTGGGTCGGTGGCCCGGGGTGGGCCGGGTGGACCCTCGGGTGAGCCTGCTCACCACTGCTTCAGGCATTCTGGGGCAGGCGTCCGAGGTAGTGTAGAGGCAGACGGGAAGGGACGTTAGACAGGGCCAGACTTCCACAGCAAATACAGGAGCATTGCCAGCAGATGTGAGCTCAGCGATGCACTTCTGCCAGAACAAAACCGATTCAAAGTTGCAAAGCATAGAGAAACTGAAGCTGAAAAGAAAAAGTGAAAAACTGCATGCCAGTGAGAAGGATGAGATCTCTATGAAGAAACTTAGCAAAACAGGTGAAAGCCATGGCAATGGAAAGCTAACAAACGTTGGGGGAAAGAAATTCAAGAAGACACAAGGAGAAAGAAGGAGATTCCCGGATCTAGGAGTGGAAGCAGCAACACACTGGAAACGTCCCTACCAGAGCAAGGAATCTCTGGATTCCATGCAATCCCAGTCAAAGTTGCAGCAATGTTTCCCACAGAGACAGAAGAGGGAATCCTAAAGTTTCTAGCCAGCAACAAGAGACCCTGACTAGGCAAAGGAATCCTCAGGAAAACGAAAAAAGCAGGACGTGGCACACTTTCCGATTTCAACATATAGGACGAAGCACTAGGTACCGAGACGGCACAGTCTGGGCCCCAAAACAGGCACACAGACCCCTGCAACAGAATCGAGAACCCAGAGCCCAACTCAAACGTACATGGACAGCCCATTTTCGACCAGGGAGCCAAGAGGAGACAGCGGAGAAAGGAGAGTCTCTACCATAAACGGTGCTGGGAAGCCTGCACAGCCACCTGGAACACAACGACAGTACACCATGATGTTACACCTGGCACACACACCACCTGAAATGGATCAAAGCCTTGAATGGCAGACTTGAAACCGTGAACCTTGTAGCAGAAGACCTAGGCAGAGTGCTCTTTGCCATCTGTCTGAGCCGCCTGCTTGGAAGAAGCAAGTCCGACTGGGCCAGGGCAACCAAGTCAACAAGAAACCAACGGGACCACGTCAAATGCGGACGCTTCTGCCCAGTGAAGGAAACCATCGACTGAACGCAAAGATAGCACAACGACTGGGGGAGGATGTTTGCAAACCCCACATCGGACAAGGGGTGAAAAGCCCAAGGATGCAATCAACTCGCACGGCCCCACAAGAAAAAAAAAAAAAAACAACAAGCCAATGAAAGCCTGGGCAGAAGATGGAAACAGAGATTTCTGCCAAGAAGATCGAAAGAGGGCCAACGGGTGCATGAACACTTGTTCACCGTCATTAAGTCTCAGGCCAATGCAAATGCAAACTGCAAGGGCACAGCAGCTCACTGTGGTCAGAATGGCTATAAGGAAGCAGACAGGAAGCCACAAGTGTCAGAGAGGAGGTGGAGAGAAGGGAAGCCTCCTGCACCGTTGGTGGGAGTGCAGACCGGTGCAGCCACTACGCCAAGCGGTGTGGAACTGCCTCAGAACTTGAAGAATCCATGTCCCATATGATCCAGCTATTCCTCTGCGGCGTGTTGATCCAAAGAACTCGGAAACACTCCTGCATAAAGACATGTGCACCGCTGAGTTCACCACAGCGTCGCTCCCACTACCCAAGACTTGGAAGCCTCCCTGGAGCCCAGCAAGGGACGAGTGCAGAAGGAAGATGGGCTATAGCCACGCAATGGCATACCAGTCAGCCGGAACCAAGGATGCAATCCAGCCATTTGTGACCACCAGAATGGCTGTGAGGGTTTTAGGGAAGTGAAACAAGCCCCAGGGAGCAAGGCAAGTACCGTAGGACCTCACTTAAGAGGAGGAGGAAAAGCAAGCGGTCAGGAACAGGTGGCACGGGACATTTGATTGGGGGTTCCCAGAGACAAAGCGGGGAGGTGTGAGAGGGTGAAACAGATGATGAGGCACAAGTGTGTGGTGAGGGCCTGCTATTAGGCTTACGCAGGGGAAGATGATGTAAGCTACACGGAAGTCTACCTCGAGGAGGATGCAAATCGGAAAGATATAGGATGTTCTAATGCAGGGTTCTGGCAATAAATTCACCTAAAAGCAAAAAAAATCCAAAATGGGGTCCAGAATGACGGCATAAAGCTTTGGGGCTGAAAGAGATTAGAGAAGGTGAACTTCCAAGGCTGGAAAATCACCTCAAAATGCGTACTGATGCTACAGAAAGGTAGACCATTCCAAATAGATGAAGAGGAATACTACCCACAGAACATGCTGCCTGCTAAACCCATGCACCAACGGAAAAGGTTACCGTCCAGGATGTTACTACTAATCACCTTCACGAATAATCCAAACAGGCCCACGTGTTCCCAAGCTCAGGCAAAAGGTTGGTCCAAAAGTCCAATTCAGGGCCGGCCCTGTGGGGCAGCGGGTAAGTGCCCACGTTCCGCTTGGCCGGCCCAGGCCTCACTGTTTCACATCACGGGTGCAGATCACATTAGCAGTGTTAGGAAATATAGATTTCATGGTACGGTGCGGACAGGGATCATAAACTAAGTAGCAATGGTGAGGTCACGTTATCAATACGCACCAGAAAAAGAACCGTGAGGCTTTTACAATCCAGGAACGCATCTGGTACACTTCCCCAAAGGAAGCAGGAAGGAAAACATGGGGCCTGCCAAGGTGGAATCGGCAGAGTGCTAGGAGATGACACGATCATTGCGCATCAGAGGACTGCCCCGGCAACTTCAACTTGGGAGGGAGTCCAGGACTTTCTCTGGGGAACGTCCACCCACTTGGCCATCTACATAAAATGTAAGAGGTAAAACCCAGGATAATCTTACAGGACAGAAACCAGTGTCTAGAGAGAATGTAGCAGGCCTTCCAAAGTGCGAGGAGCAAGACAGAAACCGACAAGAAACCGAGAAAAAGGAAAAGTATCCTACCAGGAAAGGGTGAGGAGTCGGACTGGCCTGAGATGGCTCTGAAACTCTGTGTGCACGCAGGTTGTCAGGACAACTTCGAATTTTGAGGTTGTTTATGACATCACGAGGATCATGTCCGCCAAGATGGCCGCACGGTTACAGACTGCGGATTGGCCTAGGCTAGGCTATTAAAGGGAGGGATACCCAGAAACAGCTTTGAGAAACAGAAAGCGGACACAGAAACTGGAAGACATAAAACAGACGCTGATTCGAGGGCTAAGAAAGGGATCCTGGGCAAGAAGCGAGAATAGAGGGACAAGCCCCGAGAGGAGAACGTTGTCATCTATTCAAGTCTATGGGGAGGCCATGCTGATTCAAGCTTGCAACTTGATTGGAAGCAAGAGGCCGGACTTGGGCCTTATCAGACCTACGTGGTCCTTCTGCCTTAAGCATAAGCCAAAGTCAAGAATGAGGTCTTGAGGACGTTGAAGAGAAGACTCGATGCCTCCTTTCCCAGGCCCCTGGCATTCTTTGCAGATCAGTCTCACTTTCCATAGCTCTGGCGTCACGGGGGCCCACTGGGTACATGCTAATGTGTCCCAAGAGATGTCTTGGAAGCCTTGAAGGAATGGAGCCCCGTCACGCTTGGGCTATGTCTCTTTGTTTGGAAGTGCTCTACAAGGGTGCTGAAAAGCACCCTTTTCCACAGGGCTTCGTTCCTTCGTGAAGGCTGCCCTCCCAGGCTAGTGTGCTCAGTTTGCCTCCATCGAAATTCTCTCCCCCTACCTCTTGCCGTAGAAGGATTATGGATTATGTGTTTTGACACCACATGTAAGGAAGTGGGCTGAAAATGAGAACATTACAATTCTGTTGCAAGAAAAAGAAACAGGCCAGGGCTGAGGATGTAAGGCAAACAAATGGCACAGCCCATAGAAATAAAGTAAGCCCGTATCTAGACGGCACCTGGGGGAACGTTCCAGGATCAGGGGTGAAGTTCGAAACTTCCCAAATCCGGAAAGGAGACAGAAAAATATCTTTCCTGGAGAGAGGAATTCATCAGATTCGTCTAATTTGTCTTGGAAACATTGTGTCCGTGAAGGGGGATGCCAGGACCACCTCGAGTTTGGAGTTTCTGACCTCAGGATGTCAAACCAACCCAGATGACCACGTGTTCCCAGTGCTTAGTTTGACCTAGGCTAGGACAGCAAAGACTCCTTCAAGTGACCGGTGCAAATTCAAAGACAACAACCAAGAGTCACGAAAGCGCTCACACCTCGGCCTAGAGAACATACGGTGATTCCAGAAATGCAAAATGAATCACTTGGAATGAAGGGGAACGGACTGATAAGCATGTCTAAGGGGGATAGCTGAGAAATACCGTGACGATTCTCCTATGGAAAAGAGACAAAGGTCCCAGAAAATGGAAGGCGAACAGAAATCACACCTGGATAATCCACAATGAAAGATGATGTCCGTCTTTAGACAGACTCTGCTGGAACGTTTGAAAGGCAGAGAAATCCACAAGCCAAAAGACGGCAGCGAAGGTCAAGGCTGGGCTAAGTGGGAAGGGGGAGTTATGAGACTGCTCCAAGCGGGCCAGGAAACCGTGTGTCCGTGAAGCTTGCCGGGACAGCAGAGACACGATTCTGACCAATCCTCTGACATCGCAGTGGACCCGAAAAACAACCTGGCCTCATCTACACAGTGCCAGAGTTGGGCTCAAGTAGCATATTCAAGTCCCATTGCCCTCAACTGCAGGTTGCCAACGGAACATGAAAGGGGCCGGCCGGTGGTGCAGCGGTGAGGTCCGCACCTTCTGGGTCGGTGGCCCGGGGTGGGCCGGGTGGACCCTCGGGTGAGCCTGCTCACCACTGCTTCAGGCATTCTGGGGCAGGCGTCCGAGGTAGTGTAGAGGCAGACGGGAAGGGACGTTAGACAGGGCCAGACTTCCACAGCAAATACAGGAGCATTGCCAGCAGATGTGAGCTCAGCGATGCACTTCTGCCAGAACAAAACCGATTCAAAGTTGCAAAGCATAGAGAAACTGAAGCTGAAAAGAAAAAGTGAAAAACTGCATGCCAGTGAGAAGGATGAGATCTCTATGAAGAAACTTAGCAAAACAGGTGAAAGCCATGGCAATGGAAAGCTAACAAACGTTGGGGGAAAGAAATTCAAGAAGACACAAGGAGAAAGAAGGAGATTCCCGGATCTAGGAGTGGAAGCAGCAACACACTGGAAACGTCCCTACCAGAGCAAGGAATCTCTGGATTCCATGCAATCCCAGTCAAAGTTGCAGCAATGTTTCCCACAGAGACAGAAGAGGGAATCCTAAAGTTTCTAGCCAGCAACAAGAGACCCTGACTAGGCAAAGGAATCCTCAGGAAAACGAAAAAAGCAGGACGTGGCACACTTTCCGATTTCAACATATAGGACGAAGCACTAGGTACCGAGACGGCACAGTCTGGGCCCCAAAACAGGCACACAGACCCCTGCAACAGAATCGAGAACCCAGAGCCCAACTCAAACGTACATGGACAGCCCATTTTCGACCAGGGAGCCAAGAGGAGACAGCGGAGAAAGGAGAGTCTCTACCATAAACGGTGCTGGGAAGCCTGCACAGCCACCTGGAACACAACGACAGTACACCATGATGTTACACCTGGCACACACACCACCTGAAATGGATCAAAGCCTTGAATGGCAGACTTGAAACCGTGAACCTTGTAGCAGAAGACCTAGGCAGAGTGCTCTTTGCCATCTGTCTGAGCCGCCTGCTTGGAAGAAGCAAGTCCGACTGGGCCAGGGCAAGCAAGTCAACAAGAAACCAACGGGACCACGTCAAATGCGGACGCTTCTGCCCAGTGAAGGAAACCATCGACTGAACGCAAAGATAGCACAACGACTGGGGGAGGATGTTTGCAAACCCCACATCGGACAAGGGGTGAAAAGCCCAAGGATGCAATCAACTCGCACGGCCCCACAAGAAAAAAAAAAAAAAACAACAAGCCAATGAAAGCCTGGGCAGAAGATGGAAACAGAGATTTCTGCCAAGAAGATCGAAAGAGGGCCAACGGGTGCATGAACACTTGTTCACCGTCATTAAGTCTCAGGCCAATGCAAATGCAAACTGCAAGGGCACAGCAGCTCACTGTGGTCAGAATGGCTATAAGGAAGCAGACAGGAAGCCACAAGTGTCAGAGAGGAGGTGGAGAGAAGGGAAGCCTCCTGCACCGTTGGTGGGAGTGCAGACCGGTGCAGCCACTACGCCAAGCGGTGTGGAACTGCCTCAGAACTTGAAGAATCCATGTCCCATATGATCCAGCTATTCCTCTGCGGCGTGTTGATCCAAAGAACTCGGAAACACTCCTGCATAAAGACATGTGCACCGCTGAGTTCACCACAGCGTCGCTCCCACTACCCAAGACTTGGAAGCCTCCCTGGAGCCCAGCAAGGGACGAGTGCAGAAGGAAGATGGGCTATAGCCACGCAATGGCATACCAGTCAGCCGGAACCAAGGATGCAATCCAGCCATTTGTGACCACCAGAATGGCTGTGAGGGTTTTAGGGAAGTGAAACAAGCCCCAGGGAGCAAGGCAAGTACCGTAGGACCTCACTTAAGAGGAGGAGGAAAAGCAAGCGGTCAGGAACAGGTGGCACGGGACATTTGATTGGGGGTTCCCAGAGACAAAGCGGGGAGGTGTGAGAGGGTGAAACAGATGATGAGGCACAAGTGTGTGGTGAGGGCCTGCTATTAGGCTTACGCAGGGGAAGATGATGTAAGCTACACGGAAGTCTACCTCGAGGAGGATGCAAATCGGAAAGATATAGGATGTTCTAATGCAGGGTTGCGGCAATAAATTCACCTAAAAGCAAAAAAAATCCAAAATGGCGTCCAGAATGACGGCATAAAGCTTTGGGGCTGAAAGAGATTAGAGAAGGTGAACTTCCAAGGCTGGAAAATCACCTCAAAATGCGTACTGATGCTACAGAAAGGTAGACCATTCCAAATAGATGAAGAGGAATACTACCCACAGAACATGCTGCCTGCTAAACCCATGCACCAACGGAAAAGGTTACCGTCCAGGATGTTACTACTAATCACCTTCACGAATAATCCAAACAGGCCCACGTGTTCCCAAGCTCAGGCAAAAGGTTGGTCCAAAAGTCCAATTCAGGGCCGGCCCTGTGGCGCAGCGGGTAAGTGCCCACGTTCCGCTTGGCCGGCCCAGGCCTCACTGTTTCACACCACGGGTGCAGATCACATTAGCAGTGTTAGGAAATATAGATTTCATGGTACGGTGCGGACAGGGATCATAAACTAAGTAGCAATGGTGAGGTCACCTTATCAATACGCACCAGAAAAAGAACCGTGAGGCTTTTACAATCCAGGAACGCATCTGGTGCACTTCCCCAAAGGAAGAAGGAAGGAAAACATGGGACCCGCCAAGGTGGAATCGGCAGAGTGCTAGGAGATGACACGATCATTGCGCATCAGAGGACTGCCCCGGCAACTTCAACTTGGGAGGGAGTCCAGGACTTTCTCTGGGGAACGTCCACCCACTTGGCCATCTACATAAAATGTAAGAGGTAAAACCCAGGATAATCTTACAGGACAGAAACCAGTGTCTAGAGAGAATGTAGCAGGCCTTCCAAAGTGTGAGGAGCAAGACAGAAACCGACAAGAAACCGAGAAAAAGGAAAAGTATCCTACCAGGAAAGGGTGAGGAGTCGGACTGGCCTGAGATGGCTCTGAAACTCTGTGTGCACGCAGGTTGTCAGGACCACTTCGAATTTTGAGGTTGTTTATGACATCACGAGGATCATGTCCGCCAAGATGGCCGCACGGTTACAGACTGCGGATTGGCCTAGGCTAGGCTATTAAAGGGAGGGATACCCAGAAACAGCTTTGAGAAACAGAAAGCGGACACAGAAACTGGAAGACATAAAACAGACGCTGATTCGAGGGCTAAGAAAGGGATCCTGGGCAAGAAGCGAGAATAGAGGGACAAGCCCCGAGAGGAGAACGTTGTCATCTATTCAAGTCTATGGGGAGGCCATGCTGATTCAAGCTTGCAACTTGATTGGAAGCAAGAGGCCGGACTTGGGCCTTATCAGACCTACGTGGTCCTTCTGCCTTAAGCATAAGCCAAAGTCAAGAATGAGGTCTTGAGGACGTTGAAGAGAAGACTCGATGCCTCCTTTCCCAGGCCCCTGGCATTCTTTGCAGATCAGTCTCACTTTCCATAGCTCTGGCGTCACGGGGGCCCACTGGGTACATGCTAATGTGTCCCAAGAGATGTCTTGGAAGCCTTGAAGGAATGGAGCCCCGTCACGCTTGGGCTATGTCTCTTTGTTTGGAAGTGCTCTACAAGGGTGCTGAAAAGCACCCTTTTCCACAGGGCTTCGTTCCTTCGTGAGGGCTGCCCTCCCAGGCTAGTGTGCTCAGTTTGCCTCCATCGAAATTCTCTCCCCCTACCT
Organism: Equus asinus; assembly: GCF_041296235.1. NCBI lineage: Eukaryota > Metazoa > Chordata > Mammalia > Perissodactyla > Equidae > Equus > Equus asinus. The sequence goes on from NC_091809.1 coordinate 10,238,933, forward strand.
CTTGCCGTAGAAGGATTATGGATTATGTGTTTTGACACCACATGTAAGGAAGTGGGCTGAAAATGAGAACATTACAATTCTGTTGCAAGAAAAAGAAACAGGCCAGGGCTGAGGATGTAAGGCAAACAAATGGCACAGCCCATAGAAATAAAGTAAGCCCGTATCTAGACGGCACCTGGGGGAACGTTCCAGGATCAGGGGTGAAGTTCGAAACTTCCCAAATCCGGAAGGGAGACAGAAAAATATCTTTCCTGGAGAGAGGAATTCATCAGATTCGTCTAATTTGTCTTGGAAACATTGTGTCCGTGAAGGGGGATGCCAGGACCACCTCGACTTTGGAGTTTCTGACCTCAGGATGTCAAACCAACCCAGATGACCACGTGTTCCCAGTGCTTAGTTTGACCCAGGCTAGGGCAGCAAAGACTCCTTCAAGTGACCGGTGCAAATTCAAAGACAACAACCAAGAGTCACGAAAGCACTCACACCTCGGCCTAGAGAACATACGGTGATTCCAGAAATGCAAAATGAATCAGTTGGAATGAAGGGGAACGGACTGATAAGCATGTCTAAGGGGGATAGCTGAGAAATACCGTGACGATTCTCCTATGGAAAAGAGACAAAGGTCCCAGAAAATGGAAGGCGAACAGAAATCACACCTGGATAATCCACAATGAAAGATGATGTCCGTCTTTAGACAGACTCTGCTGGAACGTTTGAAAGGCAGAGAAATCCACCAGCCAAAAGACGGCAGCGAAGGTCAAGGCTGGGCTAAGTGGGAAGGGGGAGTTATGAGACTGCTCCAAGCGGGCCAGGAAACCGTGTGTCCGTGAAGCTTGCCGGGACAGCAGAGACACGATTCTGACCAATCCTCTGACATCGCAGTGGACCCGAAAAACAACCTGGCCTCATCTACACAGTGCCAGAGTTGGGCTCAAGCAGCATATTCAAGTCCCATTGCCCTCAACTGCAGGTTGCCAACGGAACATGAAAGGGGCCGGCCGGTGGTGCAGCGGTGAGGTCCGCACCTTCTGGGTCGGTGGCCCGGGGTGGGCCGGGTGGACCCTCGGGTGAGCCTGCTCACCACTGCTTCAGGCATTCTGGGGCAGGCGTCCGAGGTAGTGTAGAGGCAGACGGGAAGGGACGTTAGACAGGGCCAGACTTCCACAGCAAATACAGGAGCATTGCCAGCAGATGTGAGCTCAGCGATGCACTTCTGCCAGAACAAAACCGATTCAAAGTTGCAAAGCATAGAGAAACTGAAGCTGAAAAGAAAAAGTGAAAAACTGCATGCCAGTGAGAAGGATGAGATCTCTATGAAGAAACTTAGCAAAACAGGTGAAAGCCATGGCAATGGAAAGCTAACAAACGTTGGGGGAAAGAAATTCAAGAAGACACAAGGAGAAAGAAGGAGATTCCCGGATCTAGGAGTGGAAGCAGCAACACACTGGAAACGTCCCTACCAGAGCAAGGAATCTCTGGATTCCATGCAATCCCAGTCAAAGTTGCAGCAATGTTTCCCACAGAGACAGAAGAGGGAATCCTAAAGTTTCTAGCCAGCAACAAGAGACCCTGACTAGGCAAAGGAATCCTCAGGAAAACGAAAAAAGCAGGACGTGGCACACTTTCCGATTTCAACATATAGGACGAAGCACTAGGTACCGAGACGGCACAGTCTGGGCCCCAAAACAGGCACACAGACCCCTGCAACAGAATCGAGAACCCAGAGCCCAACTCAAACGTACATGGACAGCCCATTTTCGACCAGGGAGCCAAGAGGAGACAGCGGAGAAAGGAGAGTCTCTACCATAAACGGTGCTGGGAAGCCTGCACAGCCACCTGGAACACAACGACAGTACACCATGATGTTACACCTGGCACACACACCACCTGAAATGGATCAAAGCCTTGAATGGCAGACTTGAAACCGTGAACCTTGTAGCAGAAGACCTAGGCAGAGTGCTCTTTGCCATCTGTCTGAGCCGCCTGCTTGGAAGAAGCAAGTCCGACTGGGCCAGGGCAAGCAAGTCAACAAGAAACCAACGGGACCACGTCAAATGCGGACGCTTCTGCCCAGTGAAGGAAACCATCGACTGAACGCAAAGATAGCACAACGACTGGGGGAGGATGTTTGCAAACCCCACATCGGACAAGGGGTGAAAAGCCCAAGGATGCAATCAACTCGCACGGCCCCACAAGAAAAAAAAAAACAACAACAAGCCAATGAAAGCCTGGGCAGAAGATGGAAACAGAGATTTCTGCCAAGAAGATCGAAAGAGGGCCAACGGGTGCATGAACACTTGTTCACCGTCATTAAGTCTCAGGCCAATGCAAATGCAAACTGCAAGGGCACAGCAGCTCACTGTGGTCAGAATGGCTATAAGGAAGCAGACAGGAAGCCACAAGTGTCAGAGAGGAGGTGGAGAGAAGGGAAGCCTCCTGCACCGTTGGTGGGAGTGCAGACCGGTGCAGCCACTACGCCAAGCGGTGTGGAACTGCCTCAGAACTTTAAGAATCCATGTCCCATATGATCCAGCTATTCCTCTGCGGCGTGTTGATCCAAAGAACTCGGAAACACTCCTGCATAAAGACATGTGCACCGCTGAGTTCACCACAGCGTCGCTCCCACTACCCAAGACTTGGAAGCCTCCCTGGAGCCCAGCAAGGGACGAGTGCAGAAGGAAGATGGGCTATAGCCACGCAATGGCATACCAGTCAGCCGGAACCAAGGATGCAATCCAGCCATTTGTGACCACCAGAATGGCTGTGAGGGTTTTAGGGAAGTGAAACAAGCCCCAGGGAGCAAGGCAAGTACCGTAGGACCTCACTTAAGAGGAGGAGGAAAAGCAAGCGGTCAGGAACAGGTGGCACGGGACATTTGATTGGGGGTTCCCAGAGACAAAGCGGGGAGGTGTGAGAGGGTGAAACAGATGATGAGGCACAAGTGTGTGGTGAGGGCCTGCTATTAGGCTTACGCAGGGGAAGATGATGTAAGCTACACGGAAGTCTACATCGAGGAGGATGCAAATCGGAAAGATATAGGATGTTCTAATGCAGGGTTGCGGCAATAAATTCACCTAAAAGCAAAAAAAATCCAAAATGGGGTCCAGAATGACGGCATAAAGCTTTGGGGCTGAAAGAGATTAGAGAAGGTGAACTTCCAAGGCTGGAAAATCACCTCAAAATGCGTACTGATGCTACAGAAAGGTAGACCATTCCAAATAGATGAAGAGGAATACTACCCACAGAACATGCTGCCTGCTAAACCCATGCACCAACGGAAAAGGTTACCGTCCAGGATGTTACTACTAATCACCTTCACGAATAATCCAAACAGGCCCACGTGTTCCCAAGCTCAGGCAAAAGGTTGGTCCAAAAGTCCAATTCAGGGCCGGCCCTGTGGCGCAGCGGGTAAGTGCCCACGTTCCGCTTGGCCGGCCCAGGCCTCACTGTTTCACACCACGGGTGCAGATCACATTAGCAGTGTTAGGAAATATAGATTTCATGGTACGGTGCGGACAGGGATCATAAACTAAGTAGCAATGGTGAGGTCACGTTATCAATACGCACCAGAAAAAGAACCGTGAGGCTTTTACAATCCAGGAACGCATCTGGTGCACTTCCCCAAAGGAAGAAGGAAGGAAAACATGGGGCCTGCCAAGGTGGAATCGGCAGAGTGCTAGGAGATGACACGATCATTGCGCATCAGAGGACTGCCCCGGCAACTTCAACTTGGGAGGGAGTCCAGGACTTTCTCTGGGGAACGTCCACCCACTTGGCCATCTACATAAAATGTAAGAGGTAAAACCCAGGATAATCTTACAGGACAGAAACCAGTGTCTAGAGAGAATGTAGCAGGCCTTCCAAAGTGCGAGGAGCAAGACAGAAACCGACAAGAAACCGAGAAAAAGGAAAAGTATCCTACCAGGAAAGGGTGAGGAGTCGGACTGGCCTGAGATGGCTCTGAAACTCTGTGTGCACGCAGGTTGTCAGGACCACTTCGAATTTTGAGGTTGTTTATGACATCACGAGGATCATGTCCGCCAAGATGGCCGCACGGTTACAGACTGCGGATTGGCCTAGGCTAGGCTATTAAAGGGAGGGATACCCAGAAACAGCTTTGAGAAACAGAAAGCGGACACAGAAACTGGAAGACATAAAACAGACGCTGATTCGAAGGCTAAGAAAGGGATCCTGGGCAAGAAGCGAGAATAGAGGGACAAGCCCCGAGAGGAGAACGTTGTCATCTATTCAAGTCTATGGGGAGGCCATGCTGATTCAAGCTTGCAACTTGATTGGAAGCAAGAGGCCGGACTTGGGCCTTATCAGACCTACGTGGTCCTTCTGCCTTAAGCATAAGCCAAAGTCAAGAATGAGGTCTTGAGGACGTTGAAGAGAAGACTCGATGCCTCCTTTCCCAGGCCCCTGGCATTCTTTGCAGATCAGTCTCACTTTCCATAGCTCTGGCGTCACGGGGGCCCACTGGGTACATGCTAATGTGTCCCAAGAGATGTCTTGGAAGCCTTGAAGGAATGGAGCCCCGTCACGCTTGGGCTATGTCTCTTTGTTTGGAAGTGCTCTACAAGGGTGCTGAAAAGCACCCTTTTCCACAGGGCTTCGTTCCTTCGTGAAGGCTGCCCTCCCAGGCTAGTGTGCTCAGTTTGCCTCCATCGAAATTCTCTCCCCCTACCTCTTGCCGTAGAAAGATTATGGATTATGTGTTTTGACACCACATGTAAGGAAGTGGGCTGAAAATGAGAACATTACAATTCTTTTGCAAGAAAAAGAAACAGGCCAGGGCTGAGGATGTAAGGCAAACAAATGGCACAGCCCATAGAAATAAAGTAAGCCCGTATCTAGACGGCACCTGGGGGAACGTTCCAGGATCAGGGGTGAAGTTCGAAACTTCCCAAATCCGGAAGGGAGACAGAAAAATATCTTTCCTGGAGAGAGGAATTCATCAGATTCGTCTAATTTGTCTTGGAAACATTGTGTCCGTGAAGGGGGATGCCAGGACCACCTCGACTTTGGAGTTTCTGACCTCAGGATGTCAAACCAACCCAGATGACCACGTGTTCCCAGTGCTTAGTTTGACCCAGGCTAGGGCAGCAAAGACTCCTTCAAGTGACCGGTGCAAATTCAAAGACAACAACCAAGAGTCACGAAAGCACTCACACCTCGGCCTAGAGAACATACGGTGATTCCAGAAATGCAAAATGAATCACTTGGAATGAAGGGGAACGGACTGATAAGCATGTCTAAGGGGGATAGCTGAGAAATACCGTGACGATTCTCCTATGGAAAAGAGACAAAGGTCCCAGAAAATGGAAGGCGAACAGAAATCACACCTGGATAATCCACAATGAAAGATGATGTCCGTCTTTAGACAGACTCTGCTGGAACGTTTGAAAGGCAGAGAAATCCACAAGCCAAAAGACGGCAGCGAAGGTCAAGGCTGGGCTAAGTGGGAAGGGGGAGTTATGAGACTGCTCCAAGCGGGCCAGGAAACCGTGTGTCCGTGAAGCTTGCCGGGACAGCAGAGACACGATTCTGACCAATCCTCTGACATCGCAGTGGACCCGAAAAACAACCTGGCCTCATCTACACAGTGCCAGAGTTGGGCTCAAGTAGCATATTCAAGTCCCATTGCCCTCAACTGCAGGTTGCCAACGGAACATGAAAGGGGCCGGCCGGTGGTGCAGCGGTGAGGTCCGCACCTTCTGGGTCGGTGGCCCGGGGTGGGCCGGGTGGACCCTCGGGTGAGCCTGCTCACCACTGCTTCAGGCATTCTGGGGCAGGCGTCCGAGGTAGTGTAGAGGCAGACGGGAAGGGACGTTAGACAGGGCCAGACTTCCACAGCAAATACAGGAGCATTGCCAGCAGATGTGAGCTCAGCGATGCACTTCTGCCAGAACAAAACCGATTCAAAGTTGCAAAGCATAGAGAAACTGAAGCTGAAAAGAAAAAGTGAAAAACTGCATGCCAGTGAGAAGGATGAGATCTCTATGAAGAAACTTAGCAAAACAGGTGAAAGCCATGGCAATGGAAAGCTAACAAACGTTGGGGGAAAGAAATTCAAGAAGACACAAGGAGAAAGAAGGAGATTCCCGGATCTAGGAGTGGAAGCAGCAACACACTGGAAACGTCCCTACCAGAGCAAGGAATCTCTGGATTCCATGCAATCCCAGTCAAAGTTGCAGCAATGTTTCCCACAGAGACAGAAGAGGGAATCCTAAAGTTTCTAGCCAGCAACAAGAGACCCTGACTAGGCAAAGGAATCCTCAGGAAAACGAAAAAAGCAGGACGTGGCACACTTTCCGATTTCAACATATAGGACGAAGCACTAGGTACCGAGACGGCACAGTCTGGGCCCCAAAACAGGCACACAGACCCCTGCAACAGAATCGAGAACCCAGAGCCCAACTCAAACGTACATGGACAGCCCATTTTCGACCAGGGAGCCAAGAGGAGACAGCGGAGAAAGGAGAGTCTCTACCATAAACGGTGCTGGGAAGCCTGCACAGCCACCTGGAACACAACGACAGTACACCATGATGTTACACCTGGCACACACACCACCTGAAATGGATCAAAGCCTTGAATGGCAGACTTGAAACCGTGAACCTTGTAGCAGAAGACCTAGGCAGAGTGCTCTTTGCCATCTGTCTGAGCCGCCTGCTTGGAAGAAGCAAGTCCGACTGGGCCAGGGCAACCAAGTCAACAAGAAACCAACGGGACCACGTCAAATGCGGACGCTTCTGCCCAGTGAAGGAAACCATCGACTGAACGCAAAGATAGCACAACGACTGGGGGAGGATGTTTGCAAACCCCACATCGGACAAGGGGTGAAAAGCCCAAGGATGCAATCAACTCGCACGGCCCCACAAGAAAAAAAAAAACAACAACAAGCCAATGAAAGCCTGGGCAGAAGATGGAAACAGAGATTTCTGCCAAGAAGATCGAAAGAGGGCCAACGGGTGCATGAACACTTGTTCACCGTCATTAAGTCTCAGGCCAATGCAAATGCAAACTGCAAGGGCACAGCAGCTCACTGTGGTCAGAATGGCTATAAGGAAGCAGACAGGAAGCCACAAGTGTCAGAGAGGAGGTGGAGAGAAGGGAAGCCTCCTGCACCGTTGGTGGGAGTGCAGACCGGTGCAGCCACTACGCCAAGCGGTGTGGAACTGCCTCAGAACTTTAAGAATCCATGTCCCATATGATCCAGCTATTCCTCTGCGGCGTGTTGATCCAAAGAACTCGGAAACACTCCTGCATAAAGACATGTGCACCGCTGAGTTCACCACAGCGTCGCTCCCACTACGCAAGACTTGGAAGCCTCCCTGGAGCCCAGCAAGGGACGAGTGCAGAAGGAAGATGGGCTATAGCCACGCAATGGCATACCAGTCAGCCGGAACCAAGGATGCAATCCAGCCATTTGTGACCACCAGAATGGCTGTGAGGGTTTTAGGGAAGTGAAACAAGCCCCAGGGAGCAAGGCAAGTACCGTAGGACCTCACTTAAGAGGAGGAGGAAAAGCAAGCGGTCAGGAACAGGTGGCACGGGACATTTGATTGGGGGTTCCCAGAGACAAAGCGGGGAGGTGTGAGAGGGTGAAACAGATGATGAGGCACAAGTGTGTGGTGAGGGCCTGCTATTAGGCTTACGCAGGGGAAGATGATGTAAGCTACACGGAAGTCTACATCGAGGAGGATGCAAATCGGAAAGATATAGGATGTTCTAATGCAGGGTTGCGGCAATAAATTCACCTAAAAGCAAAAAAAATCCAAAATGGGGTCCAGAATGACGGCATAAAGCTTTGGGGCTGAAAGAGATTAGAGAAGGTGAACTTCCAAGGCTGGAAAATCACCTCAAAATGCGTACTGATGCTACAGAAAGGTAGACCATTCCAAATAGATGAAGAGGAATACTACCCACAGAACATGCTGCCTGCTAAACCCATGCACCAACGGAAAAGGTTACCGTCCAGGATGTTACTACTAATCACCTTCACGAATAATCCAAACAGGCCCACGTGTTCCCAAGCTCAGGCAAAAGGTTGGTCCAAAAGTCCAATTCAGGGCCGGCCCTGTGGCGCAGCGGGTAAGTGCCCACGTTCCGCTTGGCCGGCCCAGGCCTCACTGTTTCACACCACGGGTGCAGATCACATTAGCAGTGTTAGGAAATATAGATTTCATGGTACGGTGCGGACAGGGATCATAAACTAAGTAGCAATGGTGAGGTCACGTTATCAATACGCACCAGAAAAAGAACCGTGAGGCTTTTACAATCCAGGAACGCATCTGGTGCACTTCCCCAAAGGAAGAAGGAAGGAAAACATGGGGCCTGCCAAGGTGGAATCGGCAGAGTGCTAGGAGATGACACGATCATTGCGCATCAGAGGACTGCCCCGGCAACTTCAACTTGGGAGGGAGTCCAGGACTTTCTCTGGGGAACGTCCACCCACTTGGCCATCTACATAAAATGTAAGAGGTAAAACCCAGGATAATCTTACAGGACAGAAACCAGTGTCTAGAGAGAATGTAGCAGGCCTTCCAAAGTGCGAGGAGCAAGACAGAAACCGACAAGAAACCGAGAAAAAGGAAAAGTATCCTACCAGGAAAGGGTGAGGAGTCGGACTGGCCTGAGATGGCTCTGAAACTCTGTGTGCACGCAGGTTGTCAGGACAACTTCGAATTTTGAGGTTGTTTATGACATCACGAGGATCATGTCCGCCAAGATGGCCGCACGGTTACAGACTGCGGATTGGCCTAGGCTAGGCTATTAAAGGGAGGGATACCCAGAAACAGCTTTGAGAAACAGAAAGCGGACACAGAAACTGGAAGACATAAAACAGACGCTGATTCGAGGGCTAAGAAAGGGATCCTGGGCAAGAAGCGAGAATAGAGGGACAAGCCCCGAGAGGAGAACGTTGTCATCTATTCAAGTCTATGGGGAGGCCATGCTGATTCAAGCTTGCAACTTGATTGGAAGCAAGAGGCCGGACTTGGGCCTTATCAGACCTACGTGGTCCTTCTGCCTTAAGCATAAGCCAAAGTCAAGAATGAGGTCTTGAGGACGTTGAAGAGAAGACTCGATGCCTCCTTTCCCAGGCCCCTGGCATTCTTTGCAGATCAGTCTCACTTTCCATAGCTCTGGCGTCACGGGGGCCCACTGGGTACATGCTAATGTGTCCCAAGAGATGTCTTGGAAGCCTTGAAGGAATGGAGCCCCGTCACGCTTGGGCTATGTCTCTTTGTTTGGAAGTGCTCTACAAGGGTGCTGAAAAGCACCCTTTTCCACAGGGCTTCGTTCCTTCGTGAGGGCTGCCCTCCCAGGCTAGTGTGCTCAGTTTGCCTCCATCGAAATTCTCTCCCCCTACCTCTTGCCGTAGAAGGATTATGGATTATGTGTTTTGACACCACATGTAAGGAAGTGGGCTGAAAATGAGAACATTACAATTCTGTTGCAAGAAAAAGAAACAGGCCAGGGCTGAGGATGTAAGGCAAACAAATGGCACAGCCCATAGAAATAAAGTAAGCCCGTATCTAGACGGCACCTGGGGGAACGTTCCAGGATCAGGGGTGAAGTTCGAAACTTCCCAAATCCGGAAGGGAGACAGAAAAATATCTTTCCTGGAGAGAGGAATTCATCAGATTCGTCTAATTTGTCTTGGAAACATTGTGTCCGTGAAGGGGGATGCCAGGACCACCTCGAGTTTGGAGTTTCTGACCTCAGGATGTCAAACCAACCCAGATGACCACGTGTTCCCAGTGCTTAGTTTGACCCAGGCTAGGGCAGCAAAGACTCCTTCAAGTGACCGGTGCAAATTCAAAGACAACAACCAAGAGTCACGAAAGCACTCACACCTCGGCCTAGAGAACATACGGTGATTCCAGAAATGCAAAATGAATCACTTGGAATGAAGGGGAACGGACTGATAAGCATGTCTAAGGGGGATAGCTGAGAAATACCGTGACGATTCTCCTATGGAAAAGAGACAAAGGTCCCAGAAAATGGAAGGCGAACAGAAATCACACCTGGATAATCCACAATGAAAGATGATGTCCGTCTTTAGACAGACTCTGCTGGAACGTTTGAAAGGCAGAGAAATCCACAAGCCAAAAGACGGCAGCGAAGGTCAAGGCTGGGCTAAGTGGGAAGGGGGAGTTATGAGACTGCTCCAAGCGGGCCAGGAAACCGTGTGTCCGTGAAGCTTGCCGGGACAGCAGAGACACGATTCTGACCAATCCTCTGACATCGCAGTGGACCCGAAAAACAACCTGGCCTCATCTACACAGTGCCAGAGTTGGGCTCAAGTAGCATATTCAAGTCCCATTGCCCTCAACTGCAGGTTGCCAACGGAACATGAAAGGGGCCGGCCGGTGGTGCAGCGGTGAGGTCCGCACCTTCTGGGTCGGTGGCCCGGGGTGGGCCGGGTGGACCCTCGGGTGAGCCTGCTCACCACTGCTTCAGGCATTCTGGGGCAGGCGTCCGAGGTAGTGTAGAGGCAGACGGGAAGGGACGTTAGACAGGGCCAGACTTCCACAGCAAATACAGGAGCATTGCCAGCAGATGTGAGCTCAGCGATGCACTTCTGCCAGAACAAAACCGATTCAAAGTTGCAAAGCATAGAGAAACTGAAGCTGAAAAGAAAAAGTGAAAAACTGCATGCCAGTGAGAAGGATGAGATCTCTATGAAGAAACTTAGCAAAACAGGTGAAAGCCATGGCAATGGAAAGCTAACAAACGTTGGGGGAAAGAAATTCAAGAAGACACAAGGAGAAAGAAGGAGATTCCCGGATCTAGGAGTGGAAGCAGCAACACACTGGAAACGTCCCTACCAGAGCAAGGAATCTCTGGATTCCATGCAATCCCAGTCAAAGTTGCAGCAATGTTTCCCACAGAGACAGAAGAGGGAATCCTAAAGTTTCTAGCCAGCAACAAGAGACCCTGACTAGGCAAAGGAATCCTCAGGAAAACGAAAAAAGCAGGACGTGGCACACTTTCCGATTTCAACATATAGGACGAAGCACTAGGTACCGAGACGGCACAGTCTGGGCCCCAAAACAGGCACACAGACCCCTGCAACAGAATCGAGAACCCAGAGCCCAACTCAAACGTACATGGACAGCCCATTTTCGACCAGGGAGCCAAGAGGAGACAGCGGAGAAAGGAGAGTCTCTACCATAAACGGTGCTGGGAAGCCTGCACAGCCACCTGGAACACAACGACAGTACACCATGATGTTACACCTGGCACACACACCACCTGAAATGGATCAAAGCCTTGAATGGCAGACTTGAAACCGTGAACCTTGTAGCAGAAGACCTAGGCAGAGTGCTCTTTGCCATCTGTCTGAGCCGCCTGCTTGGAAGAAGCAAGTCCGACTGGGCCAGGGCAACCAAGTCAACAAGAAACCAACGGGACCACGTCAAATGCGGACGCTTCTGCCCAGTGAAGGAAACCATCGACTGAACGCAAAGATAGCACAACGACTGGGGGAGGATGTTTGCAAACCCCACATCGGACAAGGGGTGAAAAGCCCAAGGATGCAATCAACTCGCACGGCCCCACAAGAAAAAAAAAAAAAACAACAAGCCAATGAAAGCCTGGGCAGAAGATGGAAACAGAGATTTCTGCCAAGAAGATCGAAAGAGGGCCAACGGGTGCATGAACACTTGTTCACCGTCATTAAGTCTCAGGCCAATGCAAATGCAAACTGCAAGGGCACAGCAGCTCACTGTGGTCAGAATGGCTATAAGGAAGCAGACAGGAAGCCACAAGTGTCAGAGAGGAGGTGGAGAGAAGGGAAGCCTCCTGCACCGTTGGTGGGAGTGCAGACCGGTGCAGCCACTACGCCAAGCGGTGTGGAACTGCCTCAGAACTTTAAGAATCCATGTCCCATATGATCCAGCTATTCCTCTGCGGCGTGTTGATCCAAAGAACTCGGAAACACTCCTGCATAAAGACATGTGCACCGCTGAGTTCACCACAGCGTCGCTCCCACTACCCAAGACTTGGAAGCCTCCCTGGAGCCCAGCAAGGGACGAGTGCAGAAGGAAGATGGGCTATAGCCACGCAATGGCATACCAGTCAGCCGGAACCAAGGATGCAATCCAGCCATTTGTGACCACCAGAATGGCTGTGAGGGTTTTAGGGAAGTGAAACAAGCCCCAGGGAGCAAGGCAAGTACCGTAGGACCTCACTTAAGAGGAGGAGGAAAAGCAAGCGGTCAGGAACAGGTGGCACGGGACATTTGATTGGGGGTTCCCAGAGACAAAGCGGGGAGGTGTGAGAGGGTGAAACAGATGATGAGGCACAAGTGTGTGGTGAGGGCCTGCTATTAGGCTTACGCAGGGGAAGATGATGTAAGCTACACGGAAGTCTACATCGAGGAGGATGCAAATCGGAAAGATATAGGATGTTCTAATGCAGGGTTGCGGCAATAAATTCACCTAAAAGCAAAAAAAATCCAAAATGGGGTCCAGAATGACGGCATAAAGCTTTGGGGCTGAAAGAGATTAGAGAAGGTGAACTTCCAAGGCTGGAAAATCACCTCAAAATGCGTACTGATGCTACAGAAAGGTAGACCATTCCAAATAGATGAAGAGGAATACTACCCACAGAACATGCTGCCTGCTAAACCCATGCACCAACGGAAAAGGTTACCGTCCAGGATGTTACTACTAATCACCTTCACGAATAATCCAAACAGGCCCACGTGTTCCCAAGCTCAGGCAAAAGGTTGGTCCAAAAGTCCAATTCAGGGCCGGCCCTGTGGCGCAGCGGGTAAGTGCCCACGTTCCGCTTGGCCGGCCCAGGCCTCACTGTTTCACACCACGGGTGCAGATCACATTAGCAGTGTTAGGAAATATAGATTTCATGGTACGGTGCGGACAGGGATCATAAACTAAGTAGCAATGGTGAGGTCACGTTATCAATACGCACCAGAAAAAGAACCGTGAGGCTTTTACAATCCAGGAACGCATCTGGTGCACTTCCCCAAAGGAAGAAGGAAGGAAAACATGGGGCCTGCCAAGGTGGAATCGGCAGAGTGCTAGGAGATGACACGATCATTGCGCATCAGAGGACTGCCCCGGCAACTTCAACTTGGGAGGGAGTCCAGGACTTTCTCTGGGGAACGTCCACCCACTTGGCCATCTACATAAAATGTAAGAGGTAAAACCCAGGATAATCTTACAGGACAGAAACCAGTGTCTAGAGAGAATGTAGCAGGCCTTCCAAAGTGCGAGGAGCAAGACAGAAACCGACAAGAAACCGAGAAAAAGGAAAAGTATCCTACCAGGAAAGGGTGAGGAGTCGGACTGGCCTGAGATGGCTCTGAAACTCTGTGTGCACGCAGGTTGTCAGGACCACTTCGAATTTTGAGGTTGTTTATGACATCACGAGGATCATGTCCGCCAAGATGGCCGCACGGTTACAGACTGCGGATTGGCCTAGGCTAGGCTATTAAAGGGAGGGATACCCAGAAACAGCTTTGAGAAACAGAAAGCGGACACAGAAACTGGAAGACATAAAACAGACGCTGATTCGAGGGCTAAGAAAGGGATCCTTGGCAAGAAGCGAGAATAGAGGGACAAGCCCCGAGAGGAGAACGTTGTCATCTATTCAAGTCTATGGGGAGGCCATGCTGATTCAAGCTTGCAACTTGATTGGAAGCAAGAGGCCGGACTTGGGCCTTATCAGACCTACGTGGTCCTTCTGCCTTAAGCATAAGCCAAAGTCAAGAATGAGGTCTTGAGGACGTTGAAGAGAAGACTCGATGCCTCCTTTCCCAGGCCCCTGGCATTCTTTGCAGATCAGTCTCACTTTCCATAGCTCTGGCGTCACGGGGGCCCACTGGGTACATGCTAATGTGTCCCAAGAGATGTCTTGGAAGCCTTGAAGGAATGGAGCCCCGTCACGCTTGGGCTATGTCTCTTTGTTTGGAAGTGCTCTACAAGGGTGCTGAAAAGCACCCTTTTCCACAGGGCTTCGTTCCTTCGTGAGGGCTGCCCTCCCAGGCTAGTGTGCTCAGTTTGCCTCCATCGAAATTCTCTGCCCCTACCTCTTGCCGTAGAAGGATTATGGATTATGTGTTTTGACACCACATGTAAGGAAGTGGGCTGAAAATGAGAACATTACAATTCTGTTGCAAGAAAAAGAAACAGGCCAGGGCTGAGGATGTAAGGCAAACAAATGGCACAGCCCATAGAAATAAAGTAAGCCCGTATCTAGACGGCACCTGGGGGAACGTTCCAGGATCAGGGGTGAAGTTCGAAACTTCCCAAATCCGGAAGGGAGACAGAAAAATATCTTTCCTGGAGAGAGGAATTCATCAGATTCGTCTAATTTGTCTTGGAAACATTGTGTCCGTGAAGGGGGATGCCAGGACCACCTCGAGTTTGGAGTTTGTGACCTCAGGATGTCAAACCAACCCAGATGACCACGTGTTCCCAGTGCTTAGTTTGACCCAGGCTAGGGCAGCAAAGACTCCTTCAAGTGACCGGTGCAAATTCAAAGACAACAACCAAGAGTCACGAAAGCACTCACACCTCGGCCTAGAGAACATACTGTGATTCCAGAAATGCAAAATGAATCACTTGGAATGAAGGGGAACGGACTGATAAGCATGTCTAAGGGGGATAGCTGAGAAATACCGTGACGATTCTCCTATGGAAAAGAGACAAAGGTCCCAGAAAATGGAAGGCGAACAGAAATCACACCTGGATAATCCACAATGAAAGATGATGTCCGTCTTTAGACAGACTCTGCTGGAACGTTTGAAAGGCAGAGAAATCCACCAGCCAAAAGACGGCAGCGAAGGTCAAGGCTGGGCTAAGTGGGAAGGGGGAGTTATGAGACTGCTCCAAGCGGGCCAGGAAACCGTGTGTCCGTGAAGCTTGCCGGGACAGCAGAGACACGATTCTGACCAATCCTCTGACATCGCAGTGGACCCGAAAAACAACCTGGCCTCATCTACACAGTGCCAGAGTTGGGCTCAAGTAGCATATTCAAGTCCCATTGCCCTCAACTGCAGGTTGCCAACGGAACATGAAAGGGGCCGGCCGGTGGTGCAGCGGTGAGGTCCGCACCTTCTGGGTCGGTGGCCCGGGGTGGGCCGGGTGGACCCTCGGGTGAGCCTGCTCACCACTGCTTCAGGCATTCTGGGGCAGGCGTCCGAGGTAGTGTAGAGGCAGACGGGAAGGGACGTTAGACAGGGCCAGACTTCCACAGCAAATACAGGAGCATTGCCAGCAGATGTGAGCTCAGCGATGCACTTCTGCCAGAACAAAACCGATTCAAAGTTGCAAAGCATAGAGAAACTGAAGCTGAAAAGAAAAAGTGAAAAACTGCATGCCAGTGAGAAGGATGAGATCTCTATGAAGAAACTTAGCAAAACAGGTGAAAGCCATGGCAATGGAAAGCTAACAAACGTTGGGGGAAAGAAATTCAAGAAGACACAAGGAGAAAGAAGGAGATTCCCGGATCTAGGAGTGGAAGCAGCAACACACTGGAAACGTCCCTACCAGAGCAAGGAATCTCTGGATTCCATGCAATCCCAGTCAAAGTTGCAGCAATGTTTCCCACAGAGACAGAAGAGGGAATCCTAAAGTTTCTAGCCAGCAACAAGAGACCCTGACTAGGCAAAGGAATCCTCAGGAAAACGAAAAAAGCAGGACGTGGCACACTTTCCGATTTCAACATATAGGACGAAGCACTAGGTACCGAGACGGCACAGTCTGGGCCCCAAAACAGGCACACAGACCCCTGCAACAGAATCGAGAACCCAGAGCCCAACTCAAACGTACATGGACAGCCCATTTTCGACCAGGGAGCCAAGAGGAGACAGCGGAGAAAGGAGAGTCTCTACCATAAACGGTGCTGGGAAGCCTGCACAGCCACCTGGAACACAACGACAGTACACCATGATGTTACACCTGGCACACACACCACCTGAAATGGATCAAAGCCTTGAATGGCAGACTTGAAACCGTGAACCTTGTAGCAGAAGACCTAGGCAGAGTGCTCTTTGCCATCTGTCTGAGCCGCCTGCTTGGAAGAAGCAAGTCCGACTGGGCCAGGGCAACCAAGTCAACAAGAAACCAACGGGACCACGTCAAATGCGGACGCTTCTGCCCAGTGAAGGAAACCATCGACTGAATGCAAAGATAGCACAACGACTGGGGGAGGATGTTTGCAAACCCCACATCGGACAAGGGGTGAAAAGCCCAAGGATGCAATCAACTCGCACGGCCCCACAAGAAAAAAAAAAACAACAACAAGCCAATGAAAGCCTGGGCAGAAGATGGAAACAGAGATTTCTGCCAAGAAGATCGAAAGAGGGCCAACGGGTGCATGAACACTTGTTCACCGTCATTAAGTCTCAGGCCAATGCAAATGCAAACTGCAAGGGCACAGCAGCTCACTGTGGTCAGAATGGCTATAAGGAAGCAGACAGGAAGCCACAAGTGTCAGAGAGGAGGTGGAGAGAAGGGAAGCCTCCTGCACCGTTGGTGGGAGTGCAGACCGGTGCAGCCACTACGCCAAGCGGTGTGGAACTGCCTCAGAACTTTAAGAATCCATGTCCCATATGATCCAGCTATTCCTCTGCGGCGTGTTGATCCAAAGAACTCGGAAACACTCCTGCATAAAGACATGTGCACCGCTGAGTTCACCACAGCGTCGCTCCCACTACCCAAGACTTGGAAGCCTCCCTGGAGCCCAGCAAGGGACGAGTGCAGAAGGAAGATGGGCTATAGCCACGCAATGGCATACCAGTCAGCCGGAACCAAGGATGCAATCCAGCCATTTGTGACCACCAGAATGGCTGTGAGGGTTTTAGGGAAGTGAAACAAGCCCCAGGGAGCAAGGCAAGTACCGTAGGACCTCACTTAAGAGGAGGAGGAAAAGCAAGCGGTCAGGAACAGGTGGCACGGGACATTTGATTGGGGGTTCCCAGAGACAAAGCGGGGAGGTGTGAGAGGGTGAAACAGATGATGAGGCACAAGTGTGTGGTGAGGGCCTGCTATTAGGCTTACGCAGGGGAAGATGATGTAAGCTACACGGAAGTCTACATCGAGGAGGATGCAAATCGGAAAGATATAGGATGTTCTAATGCAGGGTTGCGGCAATAAATTCACCTAAAAGCAAAAAAATCCAAAATGGGGTCCAGAATGACGGCATAAAGCTTTGGGGCTGAAAGAGATTAGAGAAGGTGAACTTCCAAGGCTGGAAAATCACCTCAAAATGCGTACTGATGCTACAGAAAGGTAGACCATTCCAAATAGATGAAGAGGAATACTACCCACAGAACATGCTGCCTGCTAAACCCATGCACCAACGGAAAAGGTTACCGTCCAGGATGTTACTACTAATCACCTTCACGAATAATCCAAACAGGCCCACGTGTTCCCAAGCTCAGGCAAAAGGTTGGTCCAAAAGTCCAATTCAGGGCCGGCCCTGTGGCGCAGCGGGTAAGTGCCCACGTTCCGCTTGGCCGGCCCAGGCCTCACTGTTTCACACCACGGGTGCAGATCACATTAGCAGTGTTAGGAAATATAGATTTCATGGTACGGTGCGGACAGGGATCATAAACTAAGTAGCAATGGTGAGGTCACCTTATCAATACGCACCAGAAAAAGAACCGTGAGGCTTTTACAATCCAGGAACGCATCTGGTGCACTTCCCCAAAGGAAGAAGGAAGGAAAACATGGGGCCTGCCAAGGTGGAATCGGCAGAGTGCTAGGAGATGACACGATCATTGCGCATCAGAGGACTGCCCCGGCAACTTCAACTTGGGAGGGAGTCCAGGACTTTCTCTGGGGAACGTCCACCCACTTGGCCATCTACATAAAATGTAAGAGGTAAAACCCAGGATAATCTTACAGGACAGAAACCAGTGTCTAGAGAGAATGTAGCAGGCCTTCCAAAGTGCGAGGAGCAAGACAGAAACCGACAAGAAACCGAGAAAAAGGAAAAGTATCCTACCAGGAAAGGGTGAGGAGTCGGACTGGCCTGAGATGGCTCTGAAACTCTGTGTGCACGCAGGTTGTCAGGACAACTTCGAATTTTGAGGTTGTTTATGACATCACGAGGATCATGTCCGCCAAGATGGCCGCACGGTTACAGACTGCGGATTGGCCTAGGCTAGGCTATTAAAGGGAGGGATACCCAGAAACAGCTTTGAGAAACAGAAAGCGGACACAGAAACTGGAAGACATAAAACAGACGCTGATTCGAAGGCTAAGAAAGGGATCCTGGGCAAGAAGCGAGAATAGAGGGACAAGCCCCGAGAGGAGAACGTTGTCATCTATTCAAGTCTATGGGGAGGCCATGCTGATTCAAGCTTGCAACTTGATTGGAAGCAAGAGGCCGGACTTGGGCCTTATCAGACCTACGTGGTCCTTCTGCCTTAAGCATAAGCCAAAGTCAAGAATGAGGTCTTGAGGACGTTGAAGAGAAGACTCGATGCCTCCTTTCCCAGGCCCCTGGCATTCTTTGCAGATCAGTCTCACTTTCCATAGCTCTGGCGTCACGGGGGCCCACTGGGTACATGCTAATGTGTCCCAAGAGATGTCTTGGAAGCCTTGAAGGAATGGAGCCCCGTCACGCTTGGGCTATGTCTCTTTGTTTGGAAGTGCTCTACAAGGGTGCTGAAAAGCACCCTTTTCCACAGGGCTTCGTTCCTTCGTGAGGGCTGCCCTCCCAGGCTAGTGTGCTCAGTTTGCCTCCATCGAAATTCTCTCCCCCTACCTCTTGCCGTAGAAGGATTATGGATTATGTGTTTTGACACCACATGTAAGGAAGTGGGCTGAAAATGAGAACATTACAATTCTGTTGCAAGAAAAAGAAACAGGCCAGGGCTGAGGATGTAAGGCAAACAAATGGCACAGCCCATAGAAATAAAGTAAGCCCGTATCTAGACGGCACCTGGGGGAACGTTCCAGGATCAGGGGTGAAGTTCGAAACTTCCCAAATCCGGAAGGGAGACAGAAAAATATCTTTCCTGGAGAGAGGAATTCATCAGATTCGTCTAATTTGTCTTGGAAACATTGTGTCCGTGAAGGGGGATGCCAGGACCACCTCGACTTTGGAGTTTCTGACCTCAGGATGTCAAACCAACCCAGATGACCACGTGTTCCCAGTGCTTAGTTTGACCCAGGCTAGGACAGCAAAGACTCCTTCAAGTGACCGGTGCAAATTCAAAGACAACAACCAAGAGTCACGAAAGCGCTCACACCTCGGCCTAGAGAACATACGGTGATTCCAGAAATGCAAAATGAATCACTTGGAATGAAGGGGAACGGACTGATAAGCATGTCTAAGGGGGATAGCTGAGAAATACCGTGACGATTCTCCTATGGAAAAGAGACAAAGGTCCCAGAAAATGGAAGGCGAACAGAAATCACACCTGGATAATCCACAATGAAAGATGATGTCCGTCTTTAGACAGACTCTGCTGGAACGTTTGAAAGGCAGAGAAATCCACCAGCCAAAAGACGGCAGCGAAGGTCAAGGCTGGGCTAAGTGGGAAGGGGGAGTTATGAGACTGCTCCAAGCGGGCCAGGAAACCGTGTGTCCGTGAAGCTTGCCGGGACAGCAGAGACACGATTCTGACCAATCCTCTGACATCGCAGTGGACCCGAAAAACAACCTGGCCTCATCTACACAGTGCCAGAGTTGGGCTCAAGTAGCATATTCAAGTCCCATTGCCCTCAACTGCAGGTTGCCAACGGAACATGAAAGGGGCCGGCCGGTGGTGCAGCGGTGAGGTCCGCACCTTCTGGGTCGGTGGCCCGGGGTGGGCCGGGTGGACCCTCGGGTGAGCCTGCTCACCACTGCTTCAGGCATTCTGGGGCAGGCGTCCGAGGTAGTGTAGAGGCAGACGGGAAGGGACGTTAGACAGGGCCAGACTTCCACAGCAAATACAGGAGCATTGCCAGCAGATGTGAGCTCAGCGATGCACTTCTGCCAGAACAAAACCGATTCAAAGTTGTAAAGCATAGAGAAACTGAAGCTGTAAAGAAAAAGTGAAAAACTGCATGCCAGTGAGAAGGATGAGATCTCTATGAAGAAACTTAGCAAGACAGGTGAAAGCCATGGCAATGGAAAACTAACAAACGTTGGGGGAAAGAAATTCAAGAAGACATAAGGAGAAAGAAGGAGATTCCCGGATCTAGGAGTGGAAGCAGCAACACACTGGAAACGTCCCTACCAGAGCAAGGAATCTCTGGATTCCATGCAATCCCAGTCAAAGTTGCAGCAATGTTTCCCACAGAGACAGAAGAGGGAATCCTAAAGTTTCTAGCCAGCAACAAGAGACCCTGACTAGGCAAAGGAATCCTCAGGAAAACGAAAAAAGCAGGACGTGGCACACTTTCCGATTTCAACATATAGGACGAAGCACTAGGTACCGAGACGGCACAGTCTGGGCCCCAAAACAGGCACACAGACCCCTGCAACAGAATCGAGAACCCAGAGCCCAACTCAAACGTACATGGACAGCCCATTTTCGACCAGGGAGCCAAGAGGAGACAGCGGAGAAAGGAGAGTCTCTACCATAAACGGTGCTGGGAAGCCTGCACAGCCACCTGGAACACAACGAGAGTACACCATGATGTTACACCTGGCACACACACCACCTGAAATGGATCAAAGCCTTGAATGGCAGACTTGAAACCGTGAACCTTGTAGCAGAAGACCTAGGCAGAGTGCACTTTGCCACCTGTCTGAGCCGCCTGCTTGGAGGAAGCAAGTCCGACTGGGCCAGGGCAACCAAGTCAAGAAGAAACCAACGGGACCACGTCAAATGCGGACGCTTCTGCCCAGTGAAGGAAACCATCGACTGAATGCAAAGATAGCACAACGACTGGGGGAGGATGTTTGCAAACCCCACATCGGACAAGGGGTGAAAAGCCCAAGGATGCAATCAACTCGCACGTCCCCACAAGAAAAAAAAAAACAACAATCCAATGAAAACCTGGGCAGAAGATGGAAACAGAGATTTCTGCCAAGAAGATCGAAAGAGGGCCAACGGGTGCATGAACACTTGTTCACCGTCATTAAGTCTCAGGCCAATGCAAATGCAAACTGCAAGGGCACAGCAGCTCACTGTGGTCAGAATGGCTATAAGGAAGCAGACAGGAAGCCACAAGTGTCAGAGAGGAGGTGGAGAGAAGGGAAGCCTCCTGCACCGTTGGTGGGAGTGCAGACCGGTGCAGCCACTACGCCAAGCGGTGTGGAACTGCCTCAGAACTTGAAGAATCCATGTCCCATATGATCCAGCTATTCCTCTGCGGCGTGTTGATCCAAAGAACTCGGAAACACTCCTGCATAAAGACATGTGCACCGCTGAGTTCACCACAGCGTCGCTCCCACTACCCAAGACTTGGAAGCCTCCCTGGAGCCCAGCAAGGGACGAGTGCAGAAGGAAGATGGGCTATAGCCACGCAATGGCATACCAGTCAGCTGGAACCAAGGATGCAATCCAGCCATTTGTGACCACCAGAATGGCTGTGAGGGTCTTAGTGAAGTGAAACAAGCCCCAGGGAGCAAGGCAAGTACCGTAGGACCTCACTTAAGAGGAGGAGGAAAAGCAAGCGGTCAGGAACAGGTGGCACGGGACATTTGATTGGGGGTTCCCAGAGACAAAGCGGGGAGGTGTGAGAGGGTGAAACAGATGATGAGGCACAAGTGTGTGGTGAGGGCCTGCTATTAGGCTTACGCAGGGGAAGATGATGTAAGCTACACGGAAGTCTACATCGATGAGGATGCAAATCGGAAAGATATAGGATGTTCTAATGCAGGGTTGCGGCAAGAAATTCACCTAAAAGCAAAAAATCCAAAATGGGGTCCAGAATGACGGCATAAAGCTTTGGGGCTGAAAGAGATTAGAGAAGGTGAACTTCCAAGGCTGGAAAATCACCTCAAAATGCGTACTGATGCTACAGAAAGGTAGACCATTCCAAATAGATGAAGAGGAATACTACCCACAGAACATGCTGCCTGCTAAACCCATGCACCAACGGAAAAGGTTACCGTCCAGGATGTTACTACTAATCACCTTCACGAATAATCCAAACAGGCCCACGTGTTCCCAAGCTCAGGCAAAAGGTTGGTCCAAAAGTCCAATTCAGGGCCGGCCCTGTGGCGCAGCGGGTAAGTGCCCACGTTCCGCTTGGCCGGCCCAGGCCTCACTGTTTCACATCACGGGTGCAGATCACATTAGCAGTGTTAGGAAATATAGATTTCATGGTACGGTGCGGACAGGGATCATAAACTAAGTAGCAATGGTGAGGTCACCTTATCAATACGCACCAGAAAAAGAACCGTGAGGCTTTTACAATCCATGAACGCATCTGGTGCACTTCCCCAAAGGAAGAAGGAACGAAAACATGGGACCTGCCAAGGTGGAATCGGCAGAGTGCTAGGAGATGACACGATCATTGCGCATCAGAGGACTGCCCCGGCAACTTCAACTTGGGAGGGAGTCCAGGACTTTCTCTGGGGAACGTCCACCCACTTGGCCATCTACATAAAATGTAAGAGGTAAAACCCAGGATAATCTTACAGGACAGAAACCAGTGTCTGGAGAGAATGTAGCAGGCCTTCCAAAGTTCGAGGAGCAGGTCAGAAACCGACAAGAAATCGAGAAAAAGGAAAACTATCTTACCTGGAAAGGGTGAGGAGTCGGACTGGCCTGAGATGGCTCTGAAACTCTGTGTGCACGCAGGTTGTCAGGACAACTTCGAATTTTGAGGTTGTTTATGACATCACGAGGATCATGTCCGCCAAGATGGCCGCACGGTTACAGACCGAGGATTGGCCTAGGCTAGGTTATTAAAGGGAGGGATACCCAGAAACAACTTTGAGAAACAGAAAGCGGACACAGAAACTGGAAGACATAAAACAGACGCTGATTCGAGGGGTAAGAAAGGGATCCTTGGCAAGAAGCGAGAATAGAGGGACAAGCCCCGAGAGGAGAACGTTGTCATCTATTCAAGTCTATGGGGAGGCCATGCTGATTCAAGCTTGCAACTTGATTGGAAGCAAGAGGCCGGACTTGGGCCTTCTCAGTCCTACGTGGTCCTTCTGCCTTAAGCATAAGCCAAAGTCAAGAATGAGGTCTTGAGGACGTTGAAGAGAAGACTCGATGCCTCCTTTCCCAGGCCCCTGGCATTCTTTGCAGATCAGTCTCACTTTCCACAGCTCTGGCGTCACGGGGGCCCACTGGGTACATGCTAATGTGTCCCAAGACATGTCTTGGAAGCCTTGAAGGAATGGAGCCCCGTCACGCTTGGGCTATGTCTCTTTGTTTGGAAGTGCTCTACAAGGGTGCTGAAAAGCACCCTTTTCCACAGGGCTTCGTTCCTTCGTGAAGGCTGCCCTCCCAGGCTAGTGTGCTCAGTTTGCCTCCATCGAAATTCTCTCCCCCTACCTCTTGCCGTAGAAGGATTATGGATTAGGTGTTTTGACACCACATGTAAGGAAGTGGGCTGAAAATGAGAACATTACAATTCTGTTGCAAGAAAAAGAAACAGGCCAGGGCTGAGGATGTAAGGCAAACAAATGGCACAGCCCATAGAAATAAAGTAAGCCCGTATCTAGACGGCACCTGGGGGAACGTTCCAGGATCAGGGGTGAAGTTCGAAACTTCCCAAATCCGGAAAGGAGACAGAAAAATATCTTTCCTGGAGAGAGGAATTCATCAGATTCATCTAATTTGTCTTGGAAACATTGTGTCCGTGAAGGGGGATGCCAGGACCACCTCGAGTTTGGAGTTTCTGACCTCAGGATGTCAAACCAACCCAGATGACCACGTGTTCCCAGTGCTTAGTTTGACCCAGGCTAGGGCAGCAAAGACTCCTTCAAGTGACCGGTGCAAATTCAAAGACAACAACCAAGAGTCACGAAAGCGCTCACACCTCGGCCTAGAGAACATACGGTGATTCCAGAAATGCAAAATGAATCACTTGGAATGAAGGGGAACGGACTGATAAGCATGTCTAAGGGGGATAGCTGAGAAACACCGTGACGATTCTCCTATGGAAAAGAGACAAAGGTCCCAGAAAATGGAAGGCGAACAGAAATCACACCTGGATAATCCACAATGAAAGATGATGTCCGTCTTTAGACAGACTCTGCTGGAATGTTTGAAAGGCAGAGAAATCCACAAGCCAAAAGACGGCAGCGAAGGTCAAGGCTGGGCTAAGTGGGAAGGGGGAGTTATGAGACTGCTCCAAGCGGGCCAGGAAACCGTGTGTCTGTGAAGCTTGCCGGGACAGCAGAGACACGATTCTGACCAATCCTCTGACATCGCAGTGGACCCGAAAAACAACCTGGCCTCATCTACACAGTGCCAGAGTTGGGCTCAAGTAGCATATTCAAGTCCCATTGCCCTCAACTGCAGGTTGCCAACGGAACATGAAAGGGGCCGGCCGGTGGTGCAGCGGTGAGGTCCGCACCTTCTGGGTCGGTGGCCCGGGGTGGGCCGGGTGGACCCTCGGGTGAGCCTGCTCACCACTGCTTCAGGCATTCTGGGGCAGGCGTCCGAGGTAGTGTAGAGGCAGACGGGAAGGGACGTTAGACAGGGCCAGACTTCCACAGCAAATACAGGAGCATTGCCAGCAGATGTGAGCTCAGCGATGCACTTCTGCCAGAACAAAACCGATTCAAAGTTGCAAAGCATAGAGAAACTGAAGCTGAAAAGAAAAAGTGAAAAACTGCATGCCAGTGAGAAGGATGAGATCTCTATGAAGAAACTTAGCAAAACAGGTGAAAGCCATGGCAATGGAAAACTAACAAACGTTGGGGGAAAGAAATTCAAGAAGACACAAGGAGAAAGAAGGAGATTCCCGGATCTAGGAGTGGAAGCAGCAACACACTGGAAACGTCCCTACCAGAGCAAGGAATCTCTGGATTCCATGCAATCCCAGTCAAAGTTGCAGCAATGTTTCCCACAGAGACAGAAGAGGGAATCCTAAAGTTTCTAGCCAGCAACAAGAGACCCTGACTAGGCAAAGGAATCCTCAGGAAAACGAAAAAAGCAGGACGTGGCACACTTTCCGATTTCAACATATAGGACGAAGCACTAGGTACCGAGACGGCACAGTCTGGGCCCCAAAACAGGCACACAGACCCCTGCAACAGAATCGAGAACCCAGAGCCCAACTCAGACGTACATGGACAGCCCATTTTCGACCAGGGAGCCAAGAGGAGACAGCGGAGAAAGGAGAGTCTCTACCATAAACGGTGCTGGGAAGCCTGCACAGCCACCTGGAACACAACGACAGTACACCATGATGTTACACCTGGCACACACACCACCTGAAATGGATCAAAGCCTTGAATGGCAGACTTGAAACCGTGAACCTTGTAGCAGAAGACCTAGGCAGAGTGCTCTTTGCCATCTGTCTGAGCCGCCTGTTTGGAAGAAGCAAGTCCGACTGGGCCAGGGCAAGCAAGTCAACAAGAAACCAACGGGACCACGTCAAATGCGGACGCTTCTGCCCAGTGAAGGAAACCATCGACTGAACGCAAAGATAGCACAACGACTGGGGGAGCATGTTTGCAAACCCCACATCGGACAAGGGGTGAAAAGCCCAAGGATGCAATCAACTCGCACGGCCCCACAAGAAAAAAAAAAAAAAACAACAAGCCAATGAAAGCCTGGGCAGAAGATGGAAACAGAGATTTCTGCCAAGAAGATCGAAAGAGGGCCAACGGGTGCATGAACACTTGTTCACCGTCATTAAGTCTCAGGCCAATGCAAATGCAAACTGCAAGGGCACAGCAGCTCACTGTGGTCAGAATGGCTATAAGGAAGCAGACAGGAAGCCACAAGTGTCAGAGAGGAGGTGGAGAGAAGGGAAGCCTCCTGCACCGTTGGTGGGAGTGCAGACCGGTGCAGCCACTACGCCAAGCGGTGTGGAACTGCCTCAGAACTTGAAGAATCCATGTCCCATATGATCCAGCTATTCCTCTGCGGCGTGTTGATCCAAAGAACTCGGAAACACTCCTGCATAAAGACATGTGCACCGCTGAGTTCACCACAGCGTCGCTCCCACTACCCAAGACTTGGAAGCCTCCCTGGAGCCCAGCAAGGGACGAGTGCAGAAGGAAGATGGGCTATAGCCACGCAATGGCATACCAGTCAGCCGGAACCAAGGATGCAATCCAGCCATTTGTGACCACCAGAATGGCTGTGAGGGTTTTAGGGAAGTGAAACAAGCCCCAGGGAGCAAGGCAAGTACCGTAGGACCTCACTTAAGAGGAGGAGGAAAAGCAAGCGGTCAGGAACAGGTGGCACGGGACATTTGATTGGGGGTTCCCAGAGACAAAGCGGGGAGGTGTGAGAGGGTGAAACAGATGATGAGGCACAAGTGTGTGGTGAGGGCCTGCTATTAGGCTTACGCAGGGGAAGATGATGTAAGCTACACGGAAGTCTACCTCGAGGAGGATGCAAATCGGAAAGATATAGGATGTTCTAATGCAGGGTTCTGGCAATAAATTCACCTAAAAGCAAAAAAAATCCAAAATGGGGTCCAGAATGACGGCATAAAGCTTTGGGGCTGAAAGAGATTAGAGAAGGTGAACTTCCAAGGCTGGAAAATCACCTCAAAATGCGTACTGATGCTACAGAAAGGTAGACCATTCCAAATAGATGAAGAGGAATACTACCCACAGAACATGCTGCCTGCTAAACCCATGCACCAACGGAAAAGGTTACCGTCCAGGATGTTACTACTAATCACCTTCACGAATAATCCAAACAGGCCCACGTGTTCCCAAGCTCAGGCAAAAGGTTGGTCCAAAAGTCCAATTCAGGGCCGGCCCTGTGGGGCAGCGGATAAGTGCCCACGTTCCGCTTGGCCGGCCCAGGCCTCACTGTTTCACATCACGGGTGCAGATCACATTAGCAGTGTTAGGAAATATAGATTTCATGGTACGGTGCGGACAGGGATCATAAACTAAGTAGCAATGGTGAGGTCACGTTATCAATACGCACCAGAAAAAGAACCGTGAGGCTTTTACAATCCAGGAACGCATCTGGTACACTTCCCCAAAGGAAGCAGGAAGGAAAACATGGGGCCTGCCAAGGTGGAATCGGCAGAGTGCTAGGAGATGACACGATCATTGCGCATCAGAGGACTGCCCCGGCAACTTCAACTTGGGAGGGAGTCCAGGACTTTCTCTGGGGAACGTCCACCCACTTGGCCATCTACATAAAATGTAAGAGGTAAAACCCAGGATAATCTTACAGGACAGAAACCAGTGTCTAGAGAGAATGTAGCAGGCCTTCCAAAGTGCGAGGAGCAAGACAGAAACCGACAAGAAACCGAGAAAAAGGAAAAGTATCCTACCAGGAAAGGGTGAGGAGTCGGACTGGCCTGAGATGGCTCTGAAACTCTGTGTGCACGCAGGTTGTCAGGACCACTTCGAATTTTGAGGTTGTTTATGACATCACGAGGATCATGTCCGCCAAGATGGCCGCACGGTTACAGACTGCGGATTGGCCTAGGCTAGGCTATTAAAGGGAGGGATACCCAGAAACAGCTTTGAGAAACAGAAAGCGGACACAGAAACTGGAAGACATAAAACAGACGCTGATTCGAGGGCTAAGAAAGGGATCCTGGGCAAGAAGCGAGAATAGAGGGACAAGCCCCGAGAGGAGAACGTTGTCATCTATTCAAGTCTATGGGGAGGCCATGCTGATTCAAGCTTGCAACTTGATTGGAAGCAAGAGGCCGGACTTGGGCCTTATCAGACCTACGTGGTCCTTCTGCCTTAAGCATAAGCCAAAGTCAAGAATGAGGTCTTGAGGACGTTGAAGAGAAGACTCGATGCCTCCTTTCCCAGGCCCCTGGCATTCTTTGCAGATCAGTCTCACTTTCCATAGCTCTGGCGTCACGGGGGCCCACTGGGTACATGCTAATGTGTCCCAAGAGATGTCTTGGAAGCCTTGAAGGAATGGAGCCCCGTCACGCTTGGGCTATGTCTCTTTGTTTGGAAGTGCTCTACAAGGGTGCTGAAAAGCACCCTTTTCCACAGGGCTTCGTTCCTTCGTGAGGGCTGCCCTCCCAGGCTAGTGTGCTCAGTTTGCCTCCATCGAAATTCTCTCCCCCTACCTCTTGCCGTAGAAGGATTATGGATTATGTGTTTTGACACCACATGTAAGGAAGTGGGCTGAAAATGAGAACATTACAATTCTGTTGCAAGAAAAAGAAACAGGCCAGGGCTGAGGATGTAAGGCAAACAAATGGCACAGCCCATAGAAATAAAGTAAGCCCGTATCTAGACGGCACCTGGGGGAACGTTCCAGGATCAGGGGTGAAGTTCGAAACTTCCCAAATCCGGAAAGGAGACAGAAAAATATCTTTCCTGGAGAGAGGAATTCATCAGATTCGTCTAATTTGTCTTGGAAACATTGTGTCCGTGAAGGGGGATGCCAGGACCACCTCGAGTTTGGAGTTTCTGACCTCAGGATGTCAAACCAACCCAGATGACCACGTGTTCCCAGTGCTTAGTTTGACCTAGGCTAGGACAGCAAAGACTCCTTCAAGTGACCGGTGCAAATTCAAAGACAACAACCAAGAGTCACGAAAGCGCTCACACCTCGGCCTAGAGAACATACGGTGATTCCAGAAATGCAAAATGAATCACTTGGAATGAAGGGGAACGGACTGATAAGCATGTCTAAGGGGGATAGCTGAGAAATACCGTGACGATTCTCCTATGGAAAAGAGACAAAGGTCCCAGAAAATGGAAGGCGAACAGAAATCACACCTGGATAATCCACAATGAAAGATGATGTCCGTCTTTAGACAGACTCTGCTGGAACGTTTGAAAGGCAGAGAAATCCACAAGCCAAAAGACGGCAGCGAAGGTCAAGGCTGGGCTAAGTGGGAAGGGGGAGTTATGAGACTGCTCCAAGCGGGCCAGGAAACCGTGTGTCCGTGAAGCTTGCCGGGACAGCAGAGACACGATTATGACCAATCCTCTGACATCGCAGTGGACCCGAAAAACAACCTGGCCTCATCTACACAGTGCCAGAGTTGGGCTCAAGTAGCATATTCAAGTCCCATTGCCCTCAACTGCAGGTTGCCAACGGAACATGAAAGGGGCCGGCCGGTGGTGCAGCGGTGAGGTCCGCACCTTCTGGGTCGGTGGCCCGGGGTGGGCCGGGTGGACCCTCGGGTGAGCCTGCTCACCACTGCTTCAGGCATTCTGGGGCAGGCGTCCGAGGTAGTGTAGAGGCAGACGGGAAGGGACGTTAGACAGGGCCAGACTTCCACAGCAAATACAGGAGCATTGCCAGCAGATGTGAGCTCAGCGATGCACTTCTGCCAGAACAAAACCGATTCAAAGTTGCAAAGCATAGAGAAACTGAAGCTGAAAAGAAAAAGTGAAAAACTGCATGCCAGTGAGAAGGATGAGATCTCTATGAAGAAACTTAGCAAAACAGGTGAAAGCCATGGCAATGGAAAGCTAACAAACGTTGGGGGAAAGAAATTCAAGAAGACACAAGGAGAAAGAAGGAGATTCCCGGATCTAGGAGTGGAAGCAGCAACACACTGGAAACGTCCCTACCAGAGCAAGGAATCTCTGGATTCCATGCAATCCCAGTCAAAGTTGCAGCAATGTTTCCCACAGAGACAGAAGAGGGAATCCTAAAGTTTCTAGCCAGCAACAAGAGACCCTGACTAGGCAAAGGAATCCTCAGGAAAACGAAAAAAGCAGGACGTGGCACACTTTCCGATTTCAACATATAGGACGAAGCACTAGGTACCGAGACGGCACAGTCTGGGCCCCAAAACAGGCACACAGACCCCTGCAACAGAATCGAGAACCCAGAGCCCAACTCAAACGTACATGGACAGCCCATTTTCGACCAGGCAGCCAAGAGGAGACAGCGGAGAAAGGAGAGTCTCTACCATAAACGGTGCTGGGAAGCCTGCACAGCCACCTGGAACACAACGACAGTACACCATGATGTTACACCTGGCACACACACCACCTGAAATGGATCAAAGCCTTGAATGGCAGACTTGAAACCGTGAACCTTGTAGCAGAAGACCTAGGCAGAGTGCTCTTTGCCATCTGTCTGAGCCGCCTGCTTGGAAGAAGCAAGTCCGACTGGGCCAGGGCAAGCAAGTCAACAAGAAACCAACGGGACCACGTCAAATACGGACGCTTCTGCCCAGTGAAGGAAACCATCGACTGAATGCCAAGATAGCACAACGACTGGGGGAGGATGTTTGCAACCCACACATCGGACAAGGGGTGAAAAGCCCAAAGATGCAATCAACTCGCACGTCCCCTCAAGGAAAAAAAAAACAACAAGCCAATGAAAACCTGGGCAGAAGATGGAAACAGAGATTTCTGCCAAGAAGATCGAAAGAGGGCCAACGGGTGCATGAACACTTGTTCACCGTCATTAAGTCTCAGGCCAATGCAAATGCAAACTGCAAGGGCACAGCAGCTCACTGCGGTCAGAATGGCTATAAGGAAGCAGACAGGAAGCCACAAGTGTCAGAGAGGAGGTGGAGAGAAGGGAAGCCTCCTGCACCGTTGGTGGGAGTGCAGACCGGTGCAGCCACTACGCCAAGCGGTGTGGAACTGCCTCAGAACTTTAAGATTCCATGTCCCATATGATCCAGCTATTCCTCTGCGGCATGTTGAGCCAAAGAACTCAGAAACACTACTGCATAGTGTTCAAGCAGAATGTGTCTAAACACTGACGTCTATCACTGTGGATTATTCACTTGTGGTTTCTCTTGGCCTTCCATTTGACAGGACCTTATTTTCTTTTCCATAGTCCAATCGTCATGGTCTTTCTGAGGTATCTCCCTTTGGTATGCTTATCAGTTCGTTCTCCTTCATTCCAATTTATGAATTTTGCATTTCTTTAATCACCTAATGTACCCTTGGCCGAAGTTTGAGTCCTTTCGTGATTGTTGGGTGTTTTCTTGGAATTTTTATAGGTCACTTGTAGGAATCTTTGCTATCCTCATCGAGTTGACACTTCACCCTGAGAACTCGTGGTCTTCTTGGCTGGTTTGACATTCTGAGATCAGAAACTCCAGATTCTTGGGGGTCCTGGCAACCGCCTTCACAGACATTATCTTTCTGAGACAAGTTAGCAAAATCTGATGAACTCCTCTCTCCAGGTAACAGATTTTTCTGTCTCTTTTCTGCATTTGGGAAATTTCGAACTTAACCCCTGATCCTTGGGCGCTCCACCAGATTAGGTCTAGATACTGGCTTACTTTATTTCCACAGGGTTTTCTATTGGTTTGACTTACATCCTCAGCTCTGGCATGTGTAGTTTTCTTTAAATATAATGGTAGTGTTCTAATTTTCAGCCAACCCCCTTCCATATGGTGTCAAAACACAGAGTCAGTACTCCTTCTACGGCAAGAGATAATGGGAGAGAATTTCATTGGAGTCCAACTCAGCACGCTAGCATGGGGGGCAGCCTTGACATAGGAATGAAGCCCTCTGGAAAAGGGTGCTTTTCAGCACACTTCCAGTGCCCTTCCAAACCAGCAGACATACTCAAAGAATGACAGGCGTGCATTTCTTCAAGGCTTCAAAGAGATGTCTTGGGACACATTAGCATGCACCCAGTGGGCCCCCATGACTCCAGAGCTGTGGAAAGGGAGACTTCTCTTCAAAGGATGCTAGGGGCGTAGGACGGAGGCTTCGATTCTTCTCTTCAATGTCCTCAAGAGATCATTCTTGACTTTGGATTATGAGTAAGGCAGAAGGCCAACATAGGACTGATAAGCGCCAAGTCCGCCCTCTTGTTTCAAATCAAGTTTCAAGGTTGAATCAGCACGGCCTCCCAATCTACTTGAGTAGATGACAATGTTCTCCTCTCAGCGCTTGTCCCTCTATTATCACTTCTTCCCAGTGATTCCTTTCTTATCCCTTGAATCAGCGTCTCTTTGATCTCTTCAAGTTTCTGTGCCTGGTTCCTGTTGGGAAAAGCTGTTTCTGGGTATCTCTCACTTCACTATCACAGCCTAGGCAAATACTCGCCCGGGAAACATGCGGCCATCTTTGGTGACATGTTCACCATGATGTCATAAACACCCTCGGATTTTTCTAAGTTATCCTGACAACGTCCATGCACACAGTGTTTGAGAGCCATCTCATACCAGTCTGAAGACTCCATCTTTCCAGGTAGGATAGTTCTCCTTGTTCTGCATTTCTTATCAGTTTCTAAGATTCTCCTCGAACATTGAAAGGTCTACTACCTTCCCTCCAGAGACCGGTTTCTTTCCTTTAAGATTATCCTGGGTTTTACCTCTTACCTTTTGTGGATATGGCCAAATGGGTGGATTTTCCACAGAGAAAGTCCTGGAGTCCCTCCCAAGTTGAATTTGCCCAGGCAATCCTCTGACTCGTGTGATCACCTGGCAGTCTGACAATTCCACCTTGTTGGGTCACATGTCTTCCTTCCTTCATCATTTGGGGATGTGTACCTTATACGTTCATAGATTGTAATATTCTCATGGTTCCTTTTCTGGTGCGTATTGATAAGTTCTCCTCACAATTTCTACTTCTTTATGATCTCTGTGCCAACCAGACCATGAAATATGGATTTCCCATTGCTATTAATCTCATCCCCACCCGTGATGCTAGGCGGTGATGCCCGGGCGGCCCAAGAGGAATGTGGGCACTTACTTGCTACACCACAGCGCCGGCCCTGAATTGGACTTTTGGAGCAATCTTTCGCTGAACTTGGGAAGAAGCTGGCCTTTTTTGATCATTCCTGAAGGTAATTAATAGTGACCTCATAGAGGGTAACATTTTCCCTTGGTTCATGAGTTTAGCACGGAACACATTCTCTTTGTAGTATTCATCTTAATCTATTTGCAATGGTCGACCATTCTGTAGCATCATTAAGCATTTTGAGGAGCTTCACAATCCTTAGAAGTTCATCTCTCTAATCTCTTTCAGCATCAAAAGCTTTATGCCGCAAATATGCACGCCTTTTAGGATCTTTTCTTTCCCTCTGGGAACCACCAATCCAAAGGGAAGGCTGGTATCCAAAGCTAGAATGCTCAGTTTGGCAACAATGAAATTCTCTCCCCCATCCCTCGCCATAGAAGAGTATTGCTTATGTGCTTTGACACCATTTGTGAGGAAGTTGACTGAAAATTAGAACATTACACTTATATTTAACGAAAAATAAACATGACAGAGATGACGATGTAAGTCGAACAACTAACGAATCCTACAGAAATAAAGTAAACCAGCATCCAGACGTAGTCTACTGAAATGATCAAGGATCCAGGTTCCACTTCGAGCGTTCCCAAATTCAGAAAAGAGACATAAAAATATCTTACCTGTAGGGATGAATTCAGCAGATTTGTCTAATTTATCTCGGAAACATTATGTCCATATGGTGGTTGCCAGGACAACCTAGAATTTGGAAATTCTGATCTCAGAATGTCAAACCAACCAAGGTGACCTCGTGTTCTCAGTGCTCCATTGGACCTAGGCTAGGATAGCAAAGATTCATTTAAGTGAACAATTGAAATTCAAAGACAATACCCAAAAATCATGAAAGCACTCACACGTCGGCCTAGAGAACATATGGTGACTAAAGAAATACAAAATTAATAACGTGAATGAAAGAGAAGGGACTGATAAGCATACCTATGGGAGACAGCTGAGAAAGACTATGACAATTGATGTGGATTAAGGCTGCCCCAGCTCGAAAAGCCCAAGGTTATGTGGTGTACATGCAGAAGTATATGACCCGGTGAATTTCTTTTGGTATGAATTAGAGGTGCCCCAGTGAGAGAAGCCCAGGTCATGCTCACCTACATGTCTATCTATATGGCCAGATTAGTATCTAATATTATATGACCACACAATAACCAGACCCCATCTGAACTGAAATCATTTAATGACGTTTACATCATATTTTCTTTTTCCAGTAAAAATAAGTCATGTACCCATGACTCATAAAATTAGCCCTTACCCTCAACTCAGGGCAGCAGCAGGAGCTCTGACTGCCCATGGGTCCTTTCCGCCTTCAGCAGCAGCAGCAGCTCTTCGCTGCCCATGGGTCCTGTCCCCATGCATGCAGCTCTACACTGCCCATAGATCCTGTCCCCATGCAGCAACTCTTTACTCCCCATGGGTCCTGTCCCCATGTTATCCTGTAACGTTCTATAAATAAAAGAGCACCACTACCAGACGTTGAGAGTCCAAGAAATCTTTCAACTCTTCAGCTCGCTGAGCCTGCATCATATCTTGTGTCCTGTATGGGGAACTTGCTTCGTCAGTTTTTGAGCTCGACTTCTGGTAAGTGCCCCTTTCTTCCTGGTGCCTCTCTCTTTTTCGAGGATGGATCTAAACTCACTTCTCCATCAGGAACTTTCTTGGTTAGCTCTATGAATCGATGTTTGCTGCCCATGGCTACTCTATGGGGCAAATCATGGCATTCAGCTTGAAGAGAATCAGTAGCTTAAGACTCAGGGTGATGTAGCATGAATTAATCCATTCCTTCCAGAGTCTATCACTAATGTATAAATATTACCTGGGCATGCATAGGCCACTTAAGTCATTAGGATGGTTGGCAATCTGCAAGACTCCGGTGGAAGGTTTCTTCTCCTAAGGCTGGATTGGGATACCTCCCATGGCACCTGACCAGGCTATGAACTGTGCAAATGTCCCAATCGGGAATCGAGTTCAAGGAAACTACCAAAGTCTAACCTTTGCTTGAGTATGGGAAACCCTTCTTCAGAGAATGACTCCAACACGCAATTGGGTAGAATGTCCCTCAGAGTGGCGGAAAATTCCTCACACATTTTCTCCATTATGTTCTCTCTTAAACTTCTCCTTTTGTCTCGGGGACCATTCACCAGGCACCTATTACTGCCAGGAAGAATAGGAAAGATGTTCACCAGGCACCTGTTACTGCCAGGCATCTGAGGGAAGGTATACAAGGGATGCAATGCTGGCGGACACCCCCGTCACCCCTTGCTATAGGAACCCCACAGTAGGAACAACAGGTGGGATGCTGCCGTAGGTTCAGGGGGCATTTTCAAGGTAATGGACGTGTCTCTTTCATCTTTGTTAGAGATACAATGGCCATTTTCGTCTACTTTTGAGCTTTGCAACCGGGAAACAAAGAAATCTTTCAAGAGTCAAGTCCTCCAACACTGGGAGACCCAACTTTGGCTTTCTGGGCCTGATCACCCTGGCGACCCCAAGTAGGGTGCCCTCTGTTGGCGGTTGACTCATTGAGTATTTTAGTCACCTACTGAGTTGGCTATGAGGGTAGGAAATCTGCGATTTTTTCTATGAACACTCGTGCTATGGTAGTGTGCCACAGCACGGGAACTGTTGTGTGACTGTTATCTTGAGAACCCTCTGAGTGGCCATGAGGGTGAGGTCTGGTGTCTTCTTTTCCTTTCTTTGTTTTGGTCATCATCTCCTCTGTTGTCACCAAGTCGAGGTTAAGATCAGGCTGGACCTGATCAGAACCTGCACCTTCTGTGAACTCGAAAAACTTGAAAACATTTTTCAAGGGACTTAACTCTCAACCCAGGTACTTGGAGCCCCGGCCCCCAGTCAGTTCCAGGCCTTTGTAGGCACTCCACCCTTCTCCACTCCACTGTCAGTTGCACACTGGCTTTACAGCCATGGGGAATGCCATAAACATCCCCAGAGACTCTCCACTCAGGGTCATGCCAACTAATTAGAAACACTTTCAATTGTCTGGGTTATGGCACAGAAACTGAAGCTGGGAGAAAGTTTGTGAGGTTTCTCTGTGCCTTTATGGTGCAGTTGAACAGGTAGATCAACCTAGAACGTCCTTCAAGTTACAGTCCAGTTTCTGAGAAATCAAGAGCAACCGTCCTTAGAAAGTCCTTGCAAGACTGGAAAGACAGTTCTAGAGGCAGCTCAGTTTCGACCTAGTTCCTTTATCATGAAAAGGATTATCATCCCCCCTCTCCAGGAACTACTACCTAGCCAATCACTCAGTCTTAAGACTCAAAAAAAAAAAAAAAGAAAGGAGGGGAAAGGATAAATGGCCATAAGTGTGTCATTGCAAAAAGTATAGCATCTAGAGAGTCTTCTACATAAGCATTAGTAAAAAGGCTCAAAACAAAGTTTGGATTCATAACTGGTGAGCTTTATATTATTGTACCTGATTCACGGCAGTAGCTTTTAAAACAATAGTTGTACAGTCTCTGTGTATGTGTGTCTATGTGTACGCTATACATGTGATATTTTTACCCCTGGATGGTATGGCCAAAATAAAGATCTCTGTTTAGTTGGCTTAAAGTAAGTGCTTTCATAAATTCTAAATGTAGTAGAAATTAACTCAGTGCCTTTCAAAGTTAATATCATGTGAATTAACATTTGGTAAATGAAAGCTTCTTTAAGTTTGTTGGTCTGACTGAAAATAGTCTTGTTGTCAGAGTTGTCAGTATTTGCATAGGATGCAGGCATTCAGCCTCGGTTTACTAGTCATATAAGTTCACGTTGTCTGTTAAATTTGTCAGCGAAATAATATATTTAAATGATGACCAGTTTTGTCTAATGCCTCATGAGGTTTCTGAAGGTAATCTGAACATAATTGTTGGAAACAAATGGTTTAAATACATAAAACTCATAAAAGTGAATACAATAACATTTATGGTTTCTATACTTGGGGGAAAAATCAGCTTCAAATTCTTTTGGTAACAATCTTGAATTTTGCCAAGTAAAGTTAAATAATAAATATCTGAATATCTGGATCATTTTTGGATAGGATGAAACACTGAATCATTATTAATAAACACATCTATGTTATCTACTTTTGGCTTCTTATGGAAGAGGCTAAAAGCGTGTGGGTGTATTAAAAAGCATGCCTTGTGTTTTGTTGTAAAGTGGCGTGTTTCTAAACTTATGAAGAGTTTAGAATACTGATATAATAGACAATCCATAATTGTTTACCATTTTAGTGTTTACTAGGTCTGTTAAGGGTTAAAGTTCTAATTAACTTATGGAATTAAACATACTGCAAATCACTAAGGAAAAGAGCTTTGTATTCAAGGTGGTTAAAATGGATGCTTTCAGTAAAAAAGTTATAAAGAATGGAAATATTTTTGTTTGTTGGGTTAAGAAAGATAAATTTGTCGTGATGTACTAGAAAGGAAAAAACAAAGACTTTGGGTCAAATTCTGAAAACAAAAAAGAAAGTTGTAGAAGGTTTGTGAAGAAGAAATTCTGAAAGGAGTTTTATGCCTGGTCAAGTAGAATAAAGTAAGTTCAATTAAGTGCATGAGTTTGAATGTTCAAAATAAGTAGGTGCAGAAATTCAAGTTTGGTTTTCTCTAAAAGGATACATTTTCTTGAACTTTTGACCTGTTCTTGGTAAAGAGGTCATCAAAGCTATTCCTTTGAGTAAGTCTACCTAAGAGACAAATCTGTTTAGTGAAAATAATGACTGAGGTCACTGTTAAGATTTTTGACTCTGTTATCACTTTGAATAGATACCCGAGCATTGCTTCACAGTGTGTGTTGCTTTCTATTTTAACAAGCATTTGAAAAGCTGTTGATATGTTTTGACAAGCTTCTCCCTCAAAAATAATCAAATGCTGAATGAAGGCTTTCTTTTGACCTGGTAGGCAGAAGAAAAATTACTCTGAGGATTTTTAGAGGGCCCCTGAGACTTCTCGAAGACATTTGCTCTGTCTTCCTATGAGGAGGAAGATATTAAACTAATTAGGCTTACTTGGTCTATTAAATTACAAGGGAAACATTGTGAAATAAGTGATGATAGACTTCCTTAGGTGGTATAAGATGGGCAAATGTTATTAATATAGGTGCCTTAAAATTATATAGCATTCCTAAGAGTCTGATCTTTCCTGGTTAACAGTCATAAGTCCACTTATTAACAACAAGTCTTATATGTCACTGAAGTAGCCAAGTTTCTTTGTCAATTGCCCCTTTGAGTCCTTTGTCCATTTCCAGGTAGTTGTTGTTTTACTCTGATGCTTTTTTCTCTTGCAAATATGTTTCATCTTCCGAGAAATTCCAGGAAAGGGTTCTGACACAATGGTTCTAAACGACAGGTTTCTGATAAACTTTCAGATTGTAAAACTGAACGGAGTAAGAAATTACAGAATTCTAACAGAAACTAAGCTCATCGATCTGCTAACAGAAAACTCAGCTCAAGAATTGATTATACAGGACTGTGTGAACTGATGAGGATGGTTGTAAGTTTTCAGAACTTCTGTTTGAAATATTGTTGAGTTTTGATGTGTTGTTTTGTTTTCTCGTAATGAAGGAAAGCTTTTTCTCTTTTCCCTTATGCTAACAATGACCTACAGCCATTTGCTGAAATTATACCTTCATGAGCAAAACTGAAACATTTATCTTTTTCTCCCTACCTTATCCCTAAGGAATTTGGAAACCCTTTGTCACTGAGTATGGTTATTTAGTGGCAATATTTGCATAAGTTCCATAAGAATTTGTTCTCCTTATAACAGGACACATTGGTTATACTACCAAGGCTTTGACTGGAATGTCATATTTGAAACATACAGGCTCAGATATGACAAGACAGCATTTCAGGAACAAAGATTGGACTTTCTGGAATACAGTCCCTAGGAAACATGGGCCTGGTACCTTGTTTACAGAGATTCTGGCAATCTTGCCCGGTCACTAAGGAAGCTTGCTTATCTGCCAGGTGCAGGGAACCTCCGAATATTTTGGTGGACCTCAAAGAGAACTCAACTCACATCTGTAGGTACTGCAGGCCAAATCTGATGGAAAGTCCTTGGCTTGGCTTTTCTGGCATCTAGAGGCCTTCACAGATCAATGTGAGATTACTCTTCCTGGGGCAGCCCCAATTCATACTAGAAAAATATCCAGAAGGTCATGTAGTTTGGCATGTAGGCCAGGTCACCTTGGGCTTCTCTAGCTTGGGCAGCATTAATCCACATCATAAACCACCCCTGAACCCATTATGACCGGAAATCTTTGGGGATATGAATGATTGTCAGTCTTCTGTAACTACTTCTGGCTGTACAAGGTCGTAGAGCTGCCCCAAAATGGGGCCATAGGTACAGGGAGGAAGTTCAGTGGACCAGAAGTCTTCACCGGTGGAGTTCAAGGGTGACAAGTTGTACAGAGCCTCTGGAGACGAGAGAATCCTTTGATGAGAGGTGGTCCAGGAGGTGAAACATTTTTGACATGCTAAAGACAAACAATGAAAGAGACAACAAATTATAATAAGAAATACAAGCAGTATGTTTAACCCAATGAATAAGATTTTGAGGTACTGCAGAAACCTGGTCCTGACTAGGAGTTCAACCAGTCGTTTACAGTTAGGGTTGGTCAGACATGGATTTAATTTGGTGGCTGGGATAGGAAGCCAGAAATATTTTGATGGTAGTCAGGAATATAGTCACAACATTGTTTTTATAATGACACTGGTGCCCCCTTGTGCTGCTGTCAAGACATCCAGTGCCATTTGGATTTGGAGGACTGCCTTACACACTTGGGATACTTCTAAATTGAGCAGCGAAATGCTATGTTGTGTATCATTTAATGCCTTCATAGTAAATTTGTTTAGGACTTCCATGTGCAAGACGATATTTTTGATTCCTAATTGGGGAAGGAAAATTGCGGAAAGATGGTCATACCAGTGGAAGACAGAGCGGGTCCAGTGCTGTTGCAGGTTGGGTAGCTTAGCAGGAGCAGATATAGTAAATGTAGTTCTACCTTGCATCCAGACAAAGCCTAGGGTGCATCATCCAATCCATCCAGGTGGCAGCCAAGGTAATAAATTGGAGCCACATATCCACTGAGCACCGGTAGGGGCTAACCAATGCATTCTGGGCCGTCTATCCCAGTCAGTCCCAAACTAACCAGTATTTTTTTTTGTCTTTGACATAAGAACACATATAAAAGGGATTTTTTCCCAAGGTCAGCTGCTATTAGGCCATGTATCACAGGTGTGGTTGGTTTGTTCCCAACAGAGAGCGGCCTTTTACTGAGTTGCCCACTAGTAGGAGTGAACCAAATATATTCGTCCCAAATTAGATATGGTCCATCCTGTGTGTATCGATAAGTTGGGGACTTTACTGTTGTAACTTGTTTTGTTTGATACACCTGTGACAAGGCAAATCTAGTTAGTATTTGGACAGTAGTATTGAAGGAAAATGTTTGATTGTGGCCAGGGAACTCCGAGGTGTCAGAGATAGATGGCCACAAGGAGACATTAGGATTAGTAATAGATGAATCTTGCGGAAGAAAAGAGCTAGAATCTAGTATCCATGAAGGGCTACTATAGCTTCTACAGAAGCGTAATTTTTTTCTCTCTTAAATCACCCTCATTTTTACAAAAGATAGCCAAATTATGATTAACACGTTTGCAAATAAAGTGTAGTTTCAATACAACTTGCTCCAATTATTTACATAAGAGCAGAAAGAATTGGAATTGCTTATACAGGTTTTTAAAAATCTGCTTTGCTGGAATTTTTTCTTAGGAGTCTCAGATTGAACTGTGAAGGCCTCTAGAGGCCAGAAAAGCCAAGCCAAGGATTTACCACCAGATTTGGCCTGCAGTACCTACAGATTTGAGTGGCGTTCTCTTTGAGGGCACCCAAAATATTCGGAGGTTCCCTGCACCTGCCAGATAAGCAAGATTCCTTAGTGACCGGGCAAGATTGCCAGAATCTCTGTAAACAAGGTACCAGGCCCATGTTTCCTAGGGACTGTATTCCAGAAAGTCCAATCTTTGTTCCTGAAATGCTGTCTTGTCATATCTGAGCCTGTATGTTTCAAATATGACATTACAGTCAAAGCCTTGGTAATATAACCAATGTGTCCTGTTATAAGGAGAACAGATTCTTATGGAACTTATGCAAATATTGCCACGAAATGACCATACTCAGTAACAAAGGGTTTGACAATTCCTTAGGGATAAGGTAGGGAGAAAAAGGTAAATGTTTCAGTTTTGCTCATGAAGGTATAATTTCACCAAATGGCTGTAAGTCATAGTTAGCATAAGGG
Source organism: Equus asinus (assembly GCF_041296235.1). Classification (NCBI taxonomy): domain Eukaryota; kingdom Metazoa; phylum Chordata; class Mammalia; order Perissodactyla; family Equidae; genus Equus; species Equus asinus. The sequence goes on from NC_091809.1 coordinate 10,279,967, forward strand.
AAAAGAGAAAAAGCTTTCCTTCATTACGAGAAAACAAAACAACACATCAAAACTCAACAATATTTCAAATAGAAGTCCTAAAAAATTACAATCATCCTTATCAGTTCACACAGCCCTGCATAATCAGTCCTTGGGCTGAATCTTCTGTTACTAGATTGATGAACTTAGTTTCTGTTAGAATTCTGTAATTTCTTACTCCGTTCAGTTTTACAATCTGAAAGTTTATCAGAAGCCTGTCGTTTAGAACATTTTTGTCAGAACCCTTTCCAGGAATTTCTCAGAAGACGAAACATATTTGCAAAAGGAAAAAGAATCAGAGTAAAACAACTACCTGGAAATGGACAAAGGACTCAAAAGGGCAATTGACAAAGAAACCTGGCTACTTCTGTGACATATTAAACTTCCAGATAATAAGTGGACTTATGACCGATAACCAGGACAGATCAGAATTTTAGGAATGCTATATACTTTTAAGACATATATATTAATAACATTTACCCATCTAATAACACCTAAGAAAGTCTATCATTACTTATTTTACAATGATTCCCGTGCAATGTAATAGACCAAATAAGTCTAATTAGTTTAGTATTTTCCTCCTTATAGGAAGAGAGAGCAAATGCCTTTCAGAAGTCTCAAGGGCCCTCTGAAAAGCCTCAGATTAATTTTTCTTCTGTCTACCAGGTCAAAAGACAGCCTTCAGTTAGGATTTGAATATTTTTGAGGGAGAATCTTGTCAAAACATATCAAAAGCTTTTCAAATGCTTGTTCAAATGTGAAACAACACTCACTGTGAAATATGCTCAGGTATCTATTCAAAGTGATAACAGAAAGAGTCAATAATCTGAAGAGTGACCTAAGTCATTATATTCACAAAACAGGTTAGTCTCTTAGGTAGACTTACTCAAAGGAATAGCTTTTATAACCTCTTTATCAAGAGCAGATCAAAAGTTCAAGAAAATGTATCCTTTTAGAGAAAACCAAGTTTGAATTTCTGCACCTACTTATTATTAACATTCAAACTCATTCACTTAATTGAACTTACTTTGGTCTTCTTGACCAGGCATAAAACTCCTTTCAGATTTTCTTCTTCACAAACCTTCTAAAACTTTCTTTTATGTTTTCAGAATTTGTCCCAAAGTCTTTCTTGTTTCCTTTCTAGTACATCAGGACGAATTTATCTTCCTTAACCAATCAAACAAAAATATTTCCATTATTTATACCTTTTTTACTGAAAACGTACATTTTAACTTCCTTGAATACAGAGCTCTTTTTCTTAGTAATTTCCTGTAGCTTTAATTATGTAGGTTAATTAGAACTTTTAACCCCTAACAGACGTACTAAACACTAAAAAGGAAAACAATTATGAATTGTCTTTTATATCAGCATTCTGAACACTTCATAAATTTAGAAACACGCCACTTTACAATAAAACACAAGGCATGGTTTTTAATACACCCACACGCTTTTAGCCTCTTCAAGAAGAAGCCAAAAGTAGATAACTTAGCTGTGTTTATTAATAATGTTTCAGTGTTTCGTCCTATCCAGAAACGACCCAGATATTCAGATTTTTATCATTTAACTTAACTCGGCAAAACTCAAGACGGTTACCAAAAAGCATTTCGAAGCTGTTTTTCTTTCCCAAACTATACAGACCATAAAAGTTTTTGTACTCACTTTAATGAGTATTATCTATTTAAACCATTTGTTTCCATCAATTATGTTCAGATTACCTACTGAAACCTCATGAGGCCTTAGACAAAACTGGTCATCATTTAAAGCTATTACTTTGCTGACAAATTTAGCAGACAACGTGAACTTATATGACTAGTAAACCCAGGCTGAAGGCCTGCATCCCTATGCAAATACCGACATCCCTGACAACAAGACTATTTTCAATCAGACCAACAAACTTAAACAGTCTTTCATTTACCAAAGGTTAATTCACATGACATTAACTTTGAAAGGCACTGAGTTAATTTCTACTGCATTTAGCATTTATGTAAACACTTACTATAAGCCACCTAAACAGAGATCTTAACTTTGGTCATACCACCCAAGGCTGAAAATATCACATGCATAACCTACACATAGACACGCATACACAGAGACTGTACAACTACTGTTTTAAAAGCTACTGCCGTGAATCAGGTACAATAATATAAAGCTCACCAGTTATGAATGTAAACTTTGTTTTGAGCCTTTTTACTAATACTTATGGAGAAGACCCTCGAGATGCTAGACTCTTTCAATGGCACACTTATGGCCATTTCTCCTTTCCCCTCCTTTCTTTTTGTCAGTCTTAAGAGTGAGTGATGGTCTAGATAGTAGCTCCTGGAGAGGGGGGATGATAATTCTTTTCATGATAAAGGAACTAGGTGGAATCTGACCTGCCTCTAGAGCTGTCTTACCAGTCTTGCAAGGACTTTCTAAGGACAGTTGCTCTTGATTTCTCAGAAACTGGACTGTAACTTGAAGGACGTTCTAGGTTGATCTACCTGTCCAACTGCACCATAAAGGCACAGAGAAACCTCGCAAATTTTCTCCCAGCTGGAGTCTCTGGGGCATAACCCATACAATTGAAAGTGTTTCCAATTAGTTAGAATGACCCTGAGTGGTGAGTCTCTGGGGATGCTTATGCCATTCCCCATGGCATTAAAGCCAGTGTGCGACTGGCAGTGGACTGGAGAAGGGTGCAGTGGCTACAAACACCTGGAACTGGCTGGAGGCCAGGGCTCCCAGTACCCGGGTTGAGAGTTAAGGTCCTTGCAAAATATTTTCAATTTGTTCGATTTTACAGAAGGTCCATGTTCTGGTCAGGTCCAGCCAGAACTTAACCTCGACTTGGTGACAACAGATGACATGATGAGCAAAACAAAGAAAGGAAAAGAAGACACCAGACCTCACTCTCATGGCTGCTCTCAGAGGGTTCTCAAGATAAGACTCACACAACAGTTCCTGTGCTGTGGCACACTACCGTAGCATGACAGTTCACAAAATAAATCACAGGTCTCCTACCCTCATAGCCAACTCAGTAGGTGACTAAACTACTCAATGAGTCAACCGCCAAGAGAGGGCACCCTACTTAGGGTCGCTGGGGTGATCAGGCCCAGAAAGCCAAACTTGGGGCTCCAGTGGTGGAGGCCTTGATTCTTGAAGGATTCCTTTGTTTCCCCAGTTGCAAAGTTCAATAGGAGCTGAAAATGGCCATTGTAACTCTAACAAAGATGAAAGAGACATGTCCATTACCTTGAAGATCACCCCAGACCCTACGGCAGCATCCTACATGTGGTTCCTACTGTGGGGTTCCTATAGCAAGGGGTGATGGGCGTGGCCCCCAGCATTGCATCCCTTGTGTACCTTCCGTGGTATGCCTGGCAGTAGCAGGTGCCTGGTGAACATCTTTCCTATTCTGACTGGCAGTAATAGGTGCCTGTTGAATGGTCCCCAAGAGAAAAGGAGAAGTTTAAGAGAGAACAGGATGGAGTAAAATAGTGTAGAATTTTCCACCGAGCTGGGGGACATTCTACCCAATTGCGTGTTGGAGCCATTCTCTGAAGAAGGGTTTCCCATATGCAACCAAAGATTAGACTTTGGTACTTTCCTTGAACTGGAGTCCCGATTGAGACATTCACACAGTTCAGAGCATGGTCAGGTGCCATGGGAGGTAACCCAATCCAGCCTTAGGAAAAGAAACCTTCCAGGGGAGTCTTGCAGATTGCCGGCCATCCTAAGGACTTAAGTGGCTGACCCGTGCCCACCTAAAATTTGTATATTAGAGATAGAGTCAGGAAGGAATGGAGTAATTCACTCTACATCGCCCTTAGGCTTAAGGTACTGATTCTCTTCAAGCTGAATGCCATGATTTGCCCCATAGAGTAGCCATGGGCAGCAAACCTGGATTCATGCAGCTAACCAAGAAAGTTCCTGTTGGAGAAGTGTATTTAGATCCATCCTTGACAAAGAGAGAGGCACAAGGAAGAAAAGGGCACTTACCAGAAGTCGAGCTCACAAACCTATGAAGCAAGTTTTCGATATGGGCCACAAGATATGATATGGGCTTGGTGAGCTGAAGAGTCAAAAGAAAGATTTCTTGGACTCTCAAATTCTGGAAGTGGTGCTCTTTTACTTATAGAATGGTACAGGACAACATGGTGACAGGACCCATGGGCAGTAAATAGTTGCTGCATGGGGACAGGACCTATGGGCAGTGAAGAGCTGCTGCTGCTGCTGCATGGGGAAAGGTTCCATAGGCAGTCAGAGGTCCTGCTGCTGCCCTGAGTTGAAGGTAAGGGCTAATTTTATAATGCATTGGTATGTGACATTTTTACTGGAAAAAGAAAATATGATGTTAAAAGTCATTAAATGATTTCAGTTCAGATGGGGTCTGGTTATTGTGTGGTCATATAGCATTAAATACGAATCTGGCCATATAGATAGGCATGTAGGTGAGCATGAAATGGGCTTCTATCATTGGGACACCTCTAATTTATACCAAAACAAAAAACAAAAAAACTCACCGGGTCATGTAGTTTGGTGTGTAGGCCAGGTAACCTTGGGCTTTTCGAGCTGGGGCAGCCTTAATTCACATCATTCGTTATGGTCTTTCACAGCTATCTCCCATAGATATTCTTATCAGTCTTTTCTCCTTCATTCCAAGTTACGAATTTTGTATTTCTTTATTCACCATATGTTCTCTAGGGGTCCAGATTTACGGCCTAAAACTTTGGAGGCTGAAAGAGATTAGAGAAGATGAACTTTCAAGGATTGGTAAACACCTCAAAATGCTTAATGATGCTACAGAAAGGAAGACCATTACAAAGAGTTGAAGAAGAACATTACCAAGAGAACACGTTCCGTGCTAAACTCAGGAGCCAAAAGAAAAGGTTACAGTCCACAATGTTACTACTAATTACCGTTACAAATAACCAAAGCAGGCCAACATCATCCCTAGTTCAGGCAAAAGTTTGATCCAAAAGTCCATTTCAATGCCGGCCCTGTGGTGTACTGGGTATGTGCCCACGTTCCGCCTGGGCGGCCAGGGCTTCATTGGTTAGCACCATGGGTGTGGATCAGATTAGTAGCATTAGCAAATATAGTTTTCACGGTATGGTGCAGACAGACATCCTAAAGTAATCGAAATTTTGAAGAGACATTATGAGTACACACCAGAAAAATAACCATGGGAATATTACAATCTATGAAAGCATCAGGAACACTTCCCCAAATAATGAAGGAAGGAAAACATGTGACCTGCCAAAGTGGAATTGTCAGACTGCTAGGAGATGACACGATCATTGCGCATCAGAGGATTGCCTGGGAAAAGTCATCTTGGGAGGGCCTCCGGCACTTTCTCTTGGGAAAGTCCACCCATTTGGCCTCATCCACAAAAGATAAGAGAGAAAACCCAGATTAATCCAAAAGGAAAGAAACCAGTGTCTAGAGGGAAGGTAGCAGACCTTTTCAAGTTCGAGGAAAAAGAAACCGACAAGAAATACATAACGACGAAAACTATCCTACCTGGAAAGGTGGAGTAATCAGACTGGGATGAGATGGTTCTGAAGAACGGTGTGCATGGAGGTCTTCAGGACAACTTCGAATTCTGAGGGTGTTTATGACATCACGGTGAACATGTCACCCAAGATGGCCACAGGTTTCCAGCCCGAGGATTGGCATAGGCTAGGATATTCAAGTGAGGGATACTCAGAAACAGCTTTTGCCCACAGAAACAGGGCACAGAAACTTGAAGAGATCAAAGATACGCTAATTCAAGGGATAAGACAGGAATCATTGGGAAAAAGCCATAATAGAGGGACAAGCACTGAGATGAGAACATTGCCATCTCCTCATGTCGAAGAGGAGGCCATTCTGATTCAAGCTTGAAACTTGATTTGAAACAAGAGGCTGGAACTATGAGACCTATGTTGTCCTTCTGCCTCACTCATAATCCAAAGTCAAGAATGATCTCTTGAGATCATTGTAGAGAAGAATCAAGGCCGCCGTCCTAGGCCACTAGCATTTTTTAAAGAGAAGTCTCACTTTCCATAGCTCTGGCATCACGGGTGCCCACTGGCTACATGCTAATGTGTCACAAGACACCTCTTTGAAGCCTGGAAGGAATGGACCCCTGTCATGCTTGGGGTATGTCTCTTGGTTTGGAAGGACTCTAGAAGTGGCTCAAAAGCACCCTTTTGCAGAGGGGTTCATTCCTTGGTGAATGCTGCACTCCAAGGCTAGAGTCCTAAGTTGGGATCAATGAGATTCTCTCCCCCTTCTCTTGCCGTAGAAGGAGTATTGATTATGTGTTTCAACACCACATGTAACGATATTGGCTGAAAATTATAATATTATCATTATATTTAAAGAAAAATAAACACGCCACAGGTGAGGATATAAATCAAACAAATAACAAACCCTGTGGAAACAAAGTAAGCGAGTATCTAGACATAATCTAGCAGAGCGTTCAAGGATCAGGGGTGAAGTTCGAACTTTCCAAATCCAGAAATAGACAGAAGGAACTCTCACCTGGAAAGAGAAATTCATCAGATTCGTCTAATTTGTTGCAGAACCATTGTGTCCGTGAAGATGGTTGCCAGGACAGCCTCAAATCTGGAGTTTCTGATCTCAGAATCTCTAACCAAGGAAGATGACCACATGTTCTCAGTGCTCAGTGTCACCTCGCCCAGGATAGCAGAGATTCCTTCAAGTGACCGATGGAAATTCAAAGACAACACCCAACAATCATGAAAGCACTCACACAACGGCCAACAGAACATATGGTGATCAAAGAAATGCAAAGTTTATAACTTGGAATGAAAAGGGAACACACTGATAAGCACATCGAAGGGAGATATCTTAGCAATACCATGATGATTAGCCTATGGAAGAGAAAAAAAGGTCCCAGAAAATGTAAGGCAAACAGAAATCACAACTGAATAATCCACAGTGAAAGACGGCCGTGTTTAGACAGATTCTGCTTAAACGTTTGAAAGTCAGAAAAGTCACAACCCCAAAACCTGCAGTGAAGGTCAAACCTGGGCTAAATGGAATGGGAGAGTTCTGAGACTGCTCCAAGCGGGCTCTGAAACCTTGTGTCCATGAGGCTTGCTGGCACAGCACAGACACAATTCTCAGAAATCCTATGACATCACAGTAGACCAGGAAAACAACATGGCTTCATCTACACAGGGCCAGAGCTGCGCTCCAGTAGCATATTGAAGTCACATTTCAAAACAGCAGGTTGCCAATGGAACATGAAAGGGGCTGGCCACTGCTGAAGCTGTGAAGCCCGTGCCTTCTGGGTCTGCAGCCCGTGGTCGTCCATTTGTGCTCTTGGGGTGGAGCCTCCTCACCGCTGGTACAGCCATCCTGGGAGAGTCCTGGGAGGTAGTGTAGAGGCAGATGGGAAGTAACCTTAGGCAGTGCCAGTCTTGCTCAGCAAATACAGCAGCATGACCAGCAGATGTGAGCACTGCCATAAACTTCTGCCAAAAAAGACCCAATTAACCGTTGCAAAGAATAGAAAAACTGAGCCTCAAAAAAAGAAGCATGTCACTAAGAATAATAAGATATCTAGGACTAACCTTCACTAAACAGGTGGAAACATTATAAACTGATACTACCAAAGCTTTGGCTAAAGAAATTCCAGAAGACACAACGAAACGGAAGACTATTCCGTGCTGTTGGAATGGAAGAACTAACACACTTGAAACGTCCATAGCGGATAGAGGAATCTGTGGATTCCAAGCAATCCCAGTCAAAGTTGCAGTGATCTTTCCCACAGAAATAGAAGAGAGAATAATAAAGTCTCTATCCAGAAGGAAAGGACCCTGAATACCCAAAGGAATCCTGAAGAAAATGAACAAAGCAGGACGTATCACACTTTCTGATTTCCACACATAGGACGAAGCGCTAGGAACCGAAACGGCACAGTCTGGGCCCAAAAACAGGCACACAAATCCATGGAACAGAATCGAGAGCCCAGAGGTCAACTCACGCATATATGCACATGCATACATGCACAACACATTTTCAACCAGGGAACCAAGAGTACACAGCGGAGAAAGGAGAGTCTCGACAAGAAACGGTGGTGGGAAGACTGCACAGCCAAATGTAACACAATGAGAGTAGAGCATGATGTTACACTAGTCACACACACCTCCTCGAAACGGATTAAAGACTTGAATGGAAGACTTGAAACCGTGAGACTTCTAGGAGAAAACCTAGGCAGCATGCTCGTTGCCATCTGTCTTAGCAGCCTATTTGGAAGAAGCGTGTGTGACAGGAATGGGCAACAAAGGAAACAGGCAGATGGGAAGCGACGTTAGACTGGGCCAGTCTTCCTCAGCAAATACAGCAGCATTGCCAGCAGATGTGAGCACAGCAGTAAACATCTGCCTAAATAAAACCAATCAAAAGTTGCAAAGGATAGAAAAACTGAACCTCAAAAAAAAAAAAAAGCATGCTAGTAGGAAGAACAAGGTATCTAGGAATAACCTGTGCCAAACAGGTGAAAGCTATGTAAACCGAGAAGTAGTAAAGCTTTGGGGAAAGAAATTCCACAAGATACAAGGAAACGGAAGGGCATCAGTGCGCATGGAATGGAAGAAAACGAAGGAAGAATGAAGTATCATCACAATGATACCTTTCTTATCCCTGGAATCAGCATCTCTTTGATCTCTTCAAGTTTCTGTGCCTGGTTTTTGTTTGGAAAAGCTGTTTCTGGGTATCTCTCACTTGAGTATCCCAGCCTAAGCCACTCGTGGTACTGTAAACATGCAGCCATCTGGGGTGACACGTTCACTGTAATGTCATAAACACTCTCAGAATTCAAAGTTGTCCTGACAACCTCCATGCACACAGTGTTTCAGAGCCGTCTCCTCCCAGCCTGACTACTCCCCCTTTCCAGGAAGGATAGTTTTCCTTGTTCTGGATGTGTTGTCGGTTTTCAACTTTGTCCTCTAACTTGCAACGGTCTACTACATTCCCTCTAGACACCGGTTTCTTTCCTTTAAGATTATCCTGGGTTTTATCGCATATCTTTTGTGGATATGGCCAAATGGGTGGACTTTCCCCAGAGAAAGTCCTGGACTCCCTCCCAAGTTGACGTTGCCCAGGAAATCCTGTAATGCACAGTGATCATGGGATCTCATGGCAGTCTGACAATTCCACCTTGGTGGGTCACATATTTTCCTTCCTTCATGATTTGGGAAAGCCTACCAGATGCGTTCATAGACTCTAATATTCTCATGGTTCTTTTTCTGGTGAGTATTGATAAGGTCTCCTCACAATTACTACTTCTTTATGATCTCTGTGCCAACCATACCTTGAAATCTGGATTTCCTAATGCTAGAAATCTGATCTGTACCCATGATGCTAGCCCCTGAAGCCCGGGCCACGCAAGAGGAAGTTGGGCACTTCCCTGCTGCACCACAGGGCCGGCAATGAATTAGACTTCTGCACCAACCTTTGGCCTGAACTTGGGAAGATGTTGGCCTGCTTCAATCATTCGTGAAGGGAATCAGTAGTAACATCATGGAAGGTGTTATTTTCCATTGGTTCATGAGTTTAGCACGGAACATGTTCTCTTGCTAGTATTCCGCTTCATCACTTTGCAAAGGTCTACCTTTCTGTAGCATCATTAAGAACTTTGAGGTGATTACCAATCCTTGGAAGTTCATCCTCTCTGATCTCTTTCAGCCTATAAAGCTTTAGGCCGTAAGTCTGCACCCCTTTTTGGAGTTTTGATTTTATGTGAATTGATTGCCGTAACCCTGCATTCTAACATGCTATAGCTTTCAGATCTACATCCTCATAGATTTAGACTTCTGAGTAGGTTACATCATCTTCACCACCCTAAGGCTAATTACAGGCTCTCACGATACTTGTGCCTAATCAACTCTTTCTCCCTCTGGCCCTCGCCTACTTTTCCTCTGGGAACTACCAATCCCATGTCACATGCTACCTGTTTGTTGGTCCGTTTTTCCTCTTCTCCTGTACGTGAGATCCTGTGGTATTTGACCTTACCCCTGGCGCTTGTTTCAGTTCGTCTAGTACCCTCAGGAGCCATTCTGGTGGTCACAAATGGCTGGACTTGCATCCGTTCCGACAGCTGAGTGCTATGCCATTGTGTGGCTATAGCCCATCTTCCTTCTCCATTCGTCCCTTGATGGGCATCAGGGAGGCTTCCAAGTCTTGGATATCGGGCGTAAGGCTGTGGTACTCACAGCAGTGCACGGATCTCTGTGCATTACTGTTTCCATGATCTTTGGATATATACGTCACAGAGGAATAGCTGGATCATATGCTAGGTGGATTCTGAAACATTCTGAATTTTCACTCCTTTGTGTAGTGGCTGCATCGGCTCAAACTCCCACCTGCAGTGCAGGAGGCTTCCCTTCTCTCCACCTCCTCTCTGAAACATGTTGTTTCGTGTCTTCACCCTTATAGCCATTCTGTCCACTGTGAGCTGCTATCTCATTGCACTTCGGATTTGCATTGGCCTCAGACTTAATGATGAGGAACATGTTTTCATACAGCCTGTTGGCCATCTTTCTATCTTCCTGGGAGAAATGTGTGTTTCCATCTTTTGCCCAGGTTTTGTTGGGCTCATTGTTTTTTTTCCTGTGGAGATGTATGAGTTCACTGGATCTTATGGCTGTTCACCCCTTCTCCGATGTCTGTTCTGCAAACATCCTGTCACAGTTGTTGTGCTGTCTTTGCATTGAGTCGATGGAGTCGTTGGCCCGGTAGAAGCTTCTGCGTTGGATGGAGTCACGCTTGTTTCTTGTTTCTTTTGTTGCCCTTACCCAGTCACACATGCTTCTTCCAAGTAGGTGGCTATGCCAGATGGCAAAGAGCAAGCTGCCTGCATTTTCCCACAGAAGTTTCACGGTTTCAAGTCTTCCATTCAAAGCTTTACTCCATTTCAATGTGGTATGTGTGCCTGGTGTAACATCATGGTCTAGTCTCATTGTGCCACTTGTGGCTCTGAAGTCTTCCCAGCACTGTTTCTTTTCGAGACTCTCCTTCCTCTGCTGTCTCCTCTTGGCTCCCGTGTCGAAAATGGGCTGCCCATATATGTGGCAGTTGACTGCTGGGCTCAATTCTGTTCCATGGGCCTGTGTGCCTATTTTGGGGGAAAGGCTATGCTGTACCGGTACCTAGCGCTTTGTCCTATATTTGGCCATCAGAAAGTGTGATACATGCTGCTTTGTTCGTTTTCCTCAGGATTCCTTTTCCTATTCAGGGTCCTTTGTTGCCACATAGAAACTTTAGTATTCTCTCTTCTATTTCTGTTGGAAAGATTGCTGCAACTTTGGGACGACATGGAATGCAGACATTGCTTTTTCCGGTATGAATGCTTAAAGTGTGTTCGTTCTTCCATTCAAAGAACATGGAATAGACTTCCGTTTCCTTGTGTCTTGTGGAATTTCTTTGCCCAAAGCTTTGCTAGATTTTGGTAGACATAGCTTTCTCCTGTTTGGCCAATGTTATTCCTAGATTTTTTTTTCTTTTTATTGGCATTCTTTCTTTTTTGCTGTTCCTTTTTTCTATTCTTAGCAACATTTAATTGGTTTGTTTTGGCAGAAGTTTATGGCTGTGCTCACATCTGCTGGCCATGCTGCTGTATTTGCTGAGCAAGAGTAGCGTGGTATAATGTTGCTTCCCATATGCCTCTACACTGGGTCGCACGCCTGGCCCAGAACGGCTGGATGAGCGGTGAGGAGGCTCACCCCCAGGATTCCACGTGGCCGACCCTGGGTTGCCGACTCAGAACGCAGGGACTTCACGGCTGCCCCACTGGCTGGCCCCTTTCATGTTCCATTGGCAACCTGCAGTTGAGTGGAATGTACTTTAACATGTTACTTGAGCCCAACTCTGGCCCTGTGTAGATGAGGCCAGCTTCTTTTTCTGGACCACTGTGATGTTGGAGTATTGTCAGAATCGTGTCTCTTTTCCAATCAGGCTTCGGGGACACAGGGTTTCAGAGCCCACGTGGAGCAGTCTGAGAACTCACCCTTCCCAGTTAGCCCAGCTTTGACCTTCAATGCAAGTTTTGGGGTTGTGACTTTATCGGACTTTCAAACGTTCAAGCAGACCCTAACTAAACACTGAAGTCAATCACTGTGGATTATTGAGGTGTGATTTCTGTTTGCCTTCCATTTTCTGGGAGCTTGCTTTCGTTTCCATAGTCTAATCGTCATGGGTCTGAGCTATCTCCCTTCGATATGCTTATCAGTGTGTTCTCCTTCATTTCAAGTTAGGAGTTTGGTATTTCTTTAATCACCATAGGTTCTGTAGGCTGATGTGTGAGTGCTTTCGTTACTGTTGGGTGTTGTCTTTGAATTTCCATCGGTCATTTGAAGGAATCTTTGCCATCCTAGCCTAGATCCAACTGAGCACTGAGTAAACGTGGTCATCTTGGTTGGTTCGATATTGTGAGATCAGAAACCCCATGTTTGAGGTTGTCCTGGAAACCACCTTCCCAGACACAATGGTTATGAGACAAATTAGATGAATCTGATGGATTCCTCTCTCCAGCTGAGAGATCCTTCTGTCTCTTTTCTAGATTTGGAAAGTTCAGAAATTCACACCTTATCCTTGAACGCTCCACTAGATTACGTCTAGATACTGGCTTACTTTATTTCCACAGGTTTTGTTATTTGTTTAATTTACCTCCTCAGCTGTGGCATGTTTATATTCCTTTAAATAGAATGGTAATGTTCTAAGTTTCAGCAAACATCGTTATTTGTGGTGTCAAACACCTAATCAATACTCCTTCTACGGCAAGAGATGGGGGAGAGAATCTCATTGATCTCAACTGAGCACTCTAGCCTGGGAGGATAGCCTTCACACAGTAACGAAGCTTTCTGCAAAAGGGTGCTTTTGCGCACTCTTCCTGAGTCCTTCCAAACCAAGAGACATACCCCAAGCATGACAGGGGCCCATTCCTTCCAGGCTTCAAAGAGATGCCTAGTGACACATTACCATGTACCCAGTGGGTGCCTATGATGCCAAAGCTATGGAAAGTGAGACTTCTCTTCACAGAATACTAGGGACCTAGGACCGAGGCCTCTATTCTTCACTTCAATGTCTTCAAGAGATCATTCTTGACTTTGGATTATGAGTAAGGCAGAAGGCCAACATAGGTCTGATAAGCCCAAGGTCCGGCCTCTTGTTTCAAGTCAAGTTTCAAGCTTGAATCAGCATGACCTCCCCATCGACTTGAGGAGATGGCAATGTTCTCCTCTCAGTGCTTGTCCCTCTGTTATCACTTCTTCCCAATGATTCCTTTCTTATCCATTGAATTAGCGTCTCTTGCATCTCTTCACGTTTCTGCGCCCAGATTCTGTTTGCAAAAGCTGTATCTGGGTATCTGTCACTTGAGTATCCAAGCCTAGGCCAATCCTCGGGCTGGAGACCTGCGGCCATCTTGGGTGACATGTTTACCGTGATGTCATAAACACCCTCAGAATTCTAAGCTGTCCTGAAAACCTCCATGCACACAGTTCTTCACGACCATCTCATACCAGTCTGACTACTTCCCCTTTCCAGGTAGGATAGTTTTCCTTGTTCTGGATTCCGTGTCTGTTTATAACTTTATCCTCGAACTTTGAAAGGTCTACTACAATCCCGCTGGACACCAGTTTCTTTCTTTTCAGATTACCCTGGGTTTTATCTCTTATCTTTTGTGGATGAGTCCAAATGGGTGGACTTTCCCCAGAGAAAGCCCTGGAGTCACTCCTGAGATTGATTTTCCTGGTCAATCCTCTGATGCGTAATGATCGTGTCATCTCCATTTCCACCTTGGCAGGTCACATGTTTTCCTTCCTTCATCATTTGGGGAAGTGTTCCTGATGCGTTCGTAGATTGCAATATTCCCATGGTTCTTACTCTGATGTGTATTCATAACGTCTCTTCACAATTTCGAATTCTTTAGGATGTCTGTCTGCACCATAGCGTGAAATCTATATTTGCTAATGCTACTAATCTGATCCGCACCCGTGATGCTCGCCGATGAAGCCTGTACCACCCAAGTGGAATGTGGGAACTTACCCAGTACACCACAGGGCCGGCACTGAATTGGATTCTTGGACCAACATTTTGCCTGAACTGGGGAAGATGTTGGCCTGCTTTGATTATTTGTAAAGGTAATTAGTAGTAACATCATGGACGGTAACCTTTTCCTTTGGATCCTGAGTTTAGCACGGAACATGTTCTCTTGGTAGAGTTGTTCTTCAACTCTTTCCCACTTTCTACCTTTCTGTAGCATTATTAAGCTCTTGAAGGTGATTATCAATGCTTGGAAGTTCATCTTCTCTAATCTCTTTCAGCCTCCAAAGCTTTAGGCCATAAAACTGCTTGCCTTTTTGTAGTCTTGATTTTACATGAATTGATTGCCATAACCCTGCATTATAACACCCTATTGTTTTCAGATTTACAACCTCCTAGATTTATTGTTCTTTGTATGGTACATCATCTTCACCACCGTAAGCCTAATGACATGCCCATACCACACACTGGTGCCTAACCAACTCTTTCTTCCACTGTCTTCTGCCACTGATTCCCTCTGGGAACCACCAATCCCTTGTCATGTGCTACCAGTTTGTTTCTCCTTATTTTACTCTTCTCCTTGTAAGTGAGATGCTACGGTATTTGACTTTCTCCCTGGGGCTTCTTTCAGTTCCCCTCATACCCTCAGGAGCCATTCTGGTGTCACAAATGGCTGGACTGCACCCTTTCTTGCAGCTGAGTGCTATCCCATTGTGCGGCTATAGCCAATCTTCCTTCTCCATTCGTCCCTTGATGGGCCCCAGGGCGATATCCAAGTCCTGGACATCAGGATTGAGGCTGTGGTGAACACAGTGGTGCAGGGATTCCTATGCGTTGGTGTTCCAAGTTCTTCGGATAAATACACCGCAGAGGAATAGCTGGATCATATGGTAGATGGATTCTGAAGTTTCTGCGGAAATTCCACACCGCTTTGCATAGTTCCCGCACCGGCTTACACTCCCACCAACGGTGCAGGAGGCTTCCCTTCTCTCCACCTCCCCTCCGACACTTGTTTCCTGTCTTGTTCCTTATGGGCATTCTGACCACAATGTGCTGTTATCTCATTGCCATTTGGATTTGCATTGGCCTTAGACGTAATGATTATGAACATGTGTTCAGATAGCTGTTGGCCATCGTTCTATCTTATTTGGTAAAACTCTGTTTCCATCTTTTGCCCAGGTTTTAATGGGCTTGTTGTTTTTTCTCTTGTGTTGGCGTGTGCGGTCGTTGGCTCTTTTGGCTATTCAGTCCTTCTCCGATGTGTGGTTTGAAACATCCACTCGCAGTTGTGCTGTCTTTGCATTGAGTGGATGGTTTCCTCGGCTGGGCAGAAGCTTCTGCGTTGGATGCAATCCCATTTGTTTCTTGTTTCGTGTGTTGCCCTTGCCCAGTCACACATGCTTCTTCCAAATAGGCGGCTATGCCACATGGCCATGAGCAAGGTGCCTGGTTTTCTGCTAGAAGTTTCACGGTTTCAAGTCTTCCATTCAAGGCTTTAATCCCTTTCGAGGTGGTGTGTGAGCCTGATGTAACATCATGGTCTACTCTCATTGTGTCACATATGGCTGTGCAGTTTTCCAGCACCTTTTCTTCTTGAGACTCTCCTTTCTCCACTGATCCTCTTGCCTTCCTCGTTGCAAATGGGCTGTCCATATATGTGTGAGTTGACCTCTGGGCTCTCGATTCTTTTCCGTTGATCTCTGTGTCTGTTTTTGAGACCAGACTGTGCCGTTTCGGTACGTAGCACTTCGTCCTACATGTTGAAATCAGTACATGTGATATGTCCTGCTTTGTTCGTTTTCCTCAGGATTCCTTTGGGTATTCAGGGTCCCGTGTTGCTGGATAGAGACTTAAGGATTCTCTCTTATATTTCTGTGGCAAAGATTCTGCAACTTTGTCTGGGATTGCATGGAATCCAGAGACTGCTTTATCCGTTATGGAGGTTTCAAGTATTTTAGTTCCTACATTCCTATAGCGTGGAATACCCTTCCATTTGCTTGTGTCTTCTGGAATTTCTTTCCCCAAAGTTTTGTTAGTTTTCGATTTCCATGGCTTGCACCTGTTTGGCTAAGCTTATTTCTAGAGATCTTATTCTTTTTTTCCTGAGGTTCGGTTTTTCTGTTCTTTTCAAGTTTTCATTAGTTTTGTTTTGGCTGATGTTTATGGCTGTGCTCAGATCTGCTGTCGATGTTGCTGTATTTGCTGAGGACTACTGACGCTGTCTGACGTTGCTTCCCAGCTGCCTCTACACTACCTCCCATGCCTCCCCGAGAATGGCTGGACCAGCGGTGAGGAGGTTCACCCCCAGGATTCCGCATGGCCACCCAGAACGTGCAGACTTCACCACTGCACCACGGGCCGGCACCTTTCATGTTCCATTGGCAACCTGCAGTTGAGTGGAATGGGACTTGAATATGCTACTTAAGCCCAACTCGGGCACTGTGTAGATGAGGCCAGTTTGTTTTTCTTCTCCACTGTGATGTCAGAGGATTTGTCAGAATTGTGTCTCTGCTGTCCCTGCAAACTTCATAGACACAGGCTTTCAGATCCTGATTTTAGCAGTCTCATAACTCACCCTTACCAGTTAGCCTAGGTTTGACCTTCGCTTGGGTTTTTGGGATTGTGACTTACTCCGACATTCGAACGTTCAGAGTATGTCTAAAACTGACATCTTTCTTTATGTATTATTCATGTGTGATTTCTGTGTGCCTTCCATTTTCTGGGACCGTTTTTTATTTTCCGTGGTAGAATCATTGATATGGGCTCAGCGAGCTGAAGACTCGAATGAAAGATTGCTTGGACTCTCAAGATCCTGCATTGGTGTTCTTTTATTGAGAGAACAGTACAGGATAGCATGGGGACAGGACACATTAGCAGTGAAGAGCTACTGCTGCTGCTGCCTGGGGACAGGACCCATGGCTAGTCAGGGCTCCTGCTGCTGCCCTGACTGGAGGGTTAGGGCTAATTTCATAAGGCATGGGTATATGACTTATTTTTACTCGAAAAAGAAATAATGATGTAAAATGTCTTTAAATGATTTCAGTACAGATGGGGTCTGGACATTGTGTTGTCATATTTTTAGATATGAATCTGGCCATATAGATCAGCTTGTAGGTGAGAATGCCCTGGGCTTCTTGCCCTGGGGCAGCCCTAATTCATACCATAAAAAAATGCACTGGGTCATATAGTTTGGCATGTAGTCCAGGTCACCTTCAGCTTCCCTAGCTGGGGCAGCCCTGATCCACATCATGAAACCTCCCTGAACCTATTTGGACTGGAAATCTTTGGGGATATGGATGATGGTCAGTCTTCTGTAACTACTTCTGTCTGTACAGGGTCGTAGAGCTGTCCCTAAATGGGGCCATAGGTACACTTAGGCAGTTTAGTGGACCAGAAGGCTTGCCCCATTGAGTTCAAGCCTGACAAGTTATACAGATCCTCTGGAGATGAGAAACTCATTGACAAGAGGTGGTCCAGGAAGTGAAACATTTTTGACATGCATAAGACAAACCATGAAACAGACAACAAAATATCATAAGAAATACAAGCAGTATGTTTAACCCAATGAATAAGGTTTTGAAGTAGTGCAGAAACCTTGTCCTGACTAGGAGTTTAACCAATCATTTAGATTTAGGGTTGGTCAGACATGGATTTAATTTGGTGGCTGGGATACCAAGCCAGAAATATTTTGACGGTAGTCAGGAATATAGACACAACAATCAGTTTTTATAATGGCACAGGTTCCCCCTTGTACTGCTGTCAAGACATCCAGAGCCATTTGGATTTGGAGGACTGCCTTACACACTTGGGATACTTCTAAATTGAGCAGTGAAATGCTATGTTGTGTATCATTTAATGCCTTCATACTAAATTTGTTTAGGACTTCCATGTGCAAGACGACACTTTCGATTCCAAATTGGTGAAAGAAAATTGCGGAAAGATGGTCATACCAGTGGAAGACAGGGATGGTCAAGTGTTGTTGCAAGTTGGGTAGGATAGCAGGAGGAGATATAGTAAATGTAGTTCCACCTTGCATGCAGACAAAGCCTAGAGTGCATCGTCCAATCCATGCAGGTGGTAGCCAAGGTCATAAATTGGAGCCACGTATCCACTGAGCACCGTTAGGGGCTAACCAATGCGTGTTGAGCCATGTATCCCAGTCAGTCTGAAACCAATCAGTATTTTTTTTAAGGCTATGATATGAGAACACATATAACAGGGACTTTTTCCCATAGGTCGAGTGCCATAAGGCCATGTATCACAGGGGTGATTATTTTTCCCGAAAACAAAGTGGCCTTTTACTGAGTTGCCCACTAGTAGAGGTGAACCAAATATATTCATCCCAAATTTTGTATTGTCCATCCTGTGTGTATTAATAAGTTGGGGACATTACCTTTGGAACTTGTTCTGTATGATCCAAGTGTGACAAGGCAAATCTAGTTAGTATTTGGACAGTAGTATTGAAGGAAAATGTTTGATTGTGGCCAGGAAACTTCCAGGTGTCAGAGGTAGATGGCCACAAGGAGACATTACTATTAATAATACATGAATATTGCGGAAGAAAAGAGCTAGAATCTAATAATCATGAATGCCTACTATAGCTTCTACAGATACATAATTTTTTCTCTCTTAAATCACTCTCATTTTTACAAAAGATAGCCAAATCAGGATTAACGGGTTTGCAAATCAAGTGTAGTTGCAATACAACTTGCTCCAATTATTTACATCAGAGCAGCAGGAATAGTAATTGTTCATACAGGCTTTTTTAAATGTGCTTCGCTGGATCTTTTCCTGCAGAATCTCAGATTGAACTGTGAAGGCCTCTAGAGGCCAGAAAAGCCAAGCCAAGGACTTGCCATCAGATTTGGCCAGAATTAGCTACAGATTTGAGTGGTGTTCTCTTTGAGGTCTCCCCAAATATTCGGAGGTTCCTTGCACCTGCCAGATAAGCAAGCTTCCTTACTTACCGGGTAAGATTGCCAAAATCTCAGTGAACAAGGTACCAGGCCTGTGTTTCCGAGTGGCTGTATTCCAGAAAGTCCAATCTTTGTTCCTGAAACGCTGTCTTGTCATATCTGAGGCTGTGTGTTTCAAATATGACATTCCAGTCAAAGCCTTGGTAATGTAACCAATGTGTCCTGTTATAAGGAGAACAGATTCTTATGGAACTTATGCAAATATTGCCACGAAATGACCATACTCAGTCACAAAGGGTTTCCAAATTCAGGAGGGATAAGGTAGGGAGAAAAATATAAATGTTTCAGTTTTGCTCATAAAGGTATAATTTCACCAAATGGCTGTAAGTTAGAGTTAGCATAAGAGAAAAGAGAAAAAGATTTCCTTCATTATGAGAAAACAAAACAACACATCAAAACTCAACAATATCTCAAACAGAAGTCCTAAAAATTTATAATCGTCCTAATCAGTGCACACAATCCTGTATAATCAATTCTTGAGCTGAATCTTCTGTTAGCAGATTGATGAGCATAGTTTCTGTTAGAATTCTGTCATTTCTTACTCCGTTCAGTTTTACAATCTGAAGGTTTATCAGAAACATGTCGTTTAGACTCTTTGTGTCAGAATCCTTTCCAGGAATTTCTCAGAAGTTGAAACATATTTGCAAAAGGAAAAAGCATCAGAGTAAAACAACAACTATCTGCAAATGGACAAAGAACTCAAAAGGGCAATTGGCAAAGAAACTTGACTACTTCTGTGACATATAACACTGCCAGATAATAAGTGAACTTATCACTGACAACCAGGGCAGATCAGAATTTTAGGAATGCTATCTAATTTTGAGACGTCTATATTAATATCATTTACCCATCAAATACCAGCTAAGAAAGTCTATTGTCGCTTATTTCACAATGTTTCCCATTTAATTTAATAGACCAAATAAGCCAAATTACTTTAGCATTTTCCTACTTGTAGGAAGAGAGAGCAAATTTTTTGAGAAGTCTCAGGGACCCTCTGAAAATCCTCAGAGTAATCATTCTTCTGTCTACCAGGTCTAAAGAACGCCCTCATTCAGGATTTCAATATGTTTGAGTGAGAAGCTTGTCACAACATATCAAAAGTTTTTAAAATGTTGTTCAAATAGCAAACAACACTCACTGTGAAACAATGCTCAGGTATCCATTCAAAGTGATAACAGAGAGAGTCAAAAATATAAAGAGTAACCTCAGCCATTATTTTCACAAAACAGATTTGTCTCTTAGGTAGACTTACTCAAAGGAACAGCTTTTATAACCTCTTTATCAAGAGCAGATCAAAAGTTCAAGAAAATGTATCCTTTTAGAGAAAACCAAATTTGAATTTCTGCACCTACTTATGTTTCACATTCAAACTCATTCACTTAATTGAACTTACTTTAGTCTACTTGACCAGGCATAAAATTCCTTTCAGAATTTCTCCTTCACAAACCTTCTACATCTTTCTTTTTCATTTTCAGTACTTGTCCCAAAGTCTTTCTTTTTTCCTTTCTAGTACATCAGGAGCAATTTATCTTTCTTAACCCATCAAACAAAAATATTTCCATTCTTTATACCTTTTTTACTGAAAACATACATTTTAACTTCCTTGAATACAGAGCTCTTTTGCTTAGTAATTTCCAGTAGCTTTAATTCCATAGGTTAGTTAGAACCTTTAACGCTTAACGGACCTAGTAAACACTAAAAAGGTAAACAATTATGAAATGTCTTTTATATCAGCATTCTAAACACTTCACAACTTAAGACACATGCCACTTCGCAATAAAACACAAGGCATGCTTTTTGATACACCCAAACGCTTTTAGCCTGTTTAATAAGAAGCCAAAAGTAGATAACTTAGATATGTTTAACTATAATGTGTGTGTTCTGTTCTATCCAAAAGTGACCCGCATAGTCATCTTTTTATCATTTAACTTAACTTGGCAAAACTCAAGATTGTTACCAAAAAGGATTTCGAAGCTGTTGTTTTTCCCCAAGTATACAGCCCACAAAAGTTATTGTACTCACTTTTATGAGTTTTATGTATTTAAACCATTTGTTTCCAACAATTATGTTCAGATTACTAGGGAAACCTCATGAGGCATTAGACAAAACTGGTCATCATTTAAAGCTATTATTTTGCTGACAAATTTAACAAAGTGAACTTATATGACTAGTAAACCGAGTCTGAATGCCTGCATCCTATGCAAATACTGACAACTCTGACAAGAAGACAATTTTCAATGAAACCAACAAACTTAAACAAGCTTTCATTTACCAAAGGTTAATTCACTTCTTAACTTTGAAAGTCACTCTGTTAATTTCGACTACATTAGAATTTAAGAAAGCACTTACTTTAAGCCAACTAAACAGAGATCTTAATTTTGGCCAGACCATCCAGGGGTTAAAATATCACACGTATAATGTACACATAGACACATATACACAGAGACTGTACAACTATTGTTTTAAAAACTACTGCCATGAATCAGGTACAATAATATAAAGCTCACCAGTTATAAATCAACACTTTCTTTTGAGCCTTTTTACTAATACTTATGGAGAAGACCCTCAAGATGCTAGACTTTTTGCAAGGGCACACTTATGGCCATTTATCCTTTCCCCTCCTTTTTTTTTTTTTTCAGTCTTAAGAATGAGTGATATGCTAGATAGTAGTTCCTGGAGAGGGGGGAAGATAATCCTTTTCATGGTAAAGGAACAAGGTGGAATCTGAACTGCCTCTAGAACTGTATTTCCAGTCTTGCAAGGATTTTCTAAGCACAGTTGCTCTTGATTTCTCAGAAACTGGACTGTAACTTGAAGGACGTTCTAGGTTGATCTGCCTGTCCAACTTCACCAGAAAGGCACAGAGATGCATCACACATTTTCTACCAGCTGGCATTTCTGGGGCATAATCCATACAATTGAAAGTGTTTCTAATTAGTTAGAATGGCCCTGAGTGATGAGTCTTAAGGGATGCTTATCTCATTCCCCACGGCAGTAAAGCCAGTGTCCAACTGACAGTGAAGTGGAGAAGGGTGGAGTGCATACAAAGGGCTTGAACTGGCTGGAGGCCGGGGCTCCCAGTACCCGGGTTGAGAATGAAGTTCCTTGCAAAAGGTGTTCAAGTTTTCCGATTTTACAGAAGTTCCAGGTTCTGGTCAGGTACAGCCTGAACTTAACCAAGACTTGGTGACAACAGAGGACATGATGAGCAAAACAAAGAAAGGAAATGAAGACATCAGACCTCACCCTCATGGCCGCTCAAAGAGGGTTCTCAAGAGAAGACTCACTCAACAGTTCCCGTGCTGGGGCACACTACTGTAGCATGACAGTTCACAGAATAAATCACAGGTCTGCCACCCTCATAGCCAACTCAGTAGGTGACTAAAACACTCAATGAGTCAACCCCCAAGAGAGGGCACCCTACTTGGGCTTTCCCGGGTGAGTAGGCCCAGAAATGCCAAGTTTGGACTCCCAGGGGGGGAGGCCATGACTGTTGACAGATTTCTTTGCTTCCCTGTTGCAAAGCTCAAAAGGAGATGAAAATCGCCATTGCAACTCTAAGAAAGATGAAAGAGACAGGTCCATTACCTTGAAAATCCCCCCTGAACCTGGGGCAGCATCCTACCTGTCATTCCTACTGTGGGGTTCCTATAACAAGGGGTGATTGGGGTGTCCCCCAGCATTGCCTCCATTGCATATCTTCCCTGGTATGCCTGGAAGTTACAGGTGCCTGGTGAACATCCTTCCTATTCTGCCTGGCAGTAATAGGTGCCTGGTGAATGGTCCCCAAGAGAAAGGGAGAAGTTCAAGAGAGAACAGGATGGAGAAAATTAGTGAGGCATTTTCCGCCGCTCTGGGGGACATTCTACCCAATTGCGTGTTGGAGGCATTCTCCGAGAAGGGCTTCCCATACGCAACCAAAGGTTAGACTTTGGTACTTTCCTTGAACTGGAGTCCCAATTGGGACATTCACACAGTTCAGAGCATGTTCAGGTGCCATGGGAGGTATCCCAATCCAACCTTAGGAAAAGAAACCTTACAGGGGAGTCTTGCAGATTGCCGACCATCCTAATGACTTAAGTGACCGACCCGTGCCCACCTAAAATTTGTATATTAGAGATACAGTCAGGAAGGAATGGAGTAATTCACTCTACATCGCCCTTAGGCTTAAGGTACTGATTCTCTTCAAGCTGAATGCCATGATTTGCCCCATAGAGTAGCCATGGGCAGCAAACGTGGATTCATACAGCTATCCAAGACAGTTCCTGATGGAGAAGTGAATTGTGATTCATCCTCGAAGCTGATGAGTTGGAAGAAAGATTTCTTGGTCTCTCAAGGCCTGGCAGAGGTTCTCTTTTATTTAGAGAATGGTACAGGATAACATAGGGACAGGACCCATGGGCAGTAAAGAGTTGCTTCATGGGGACAGGACCTATGGGCCGTGAAGAGCTGCAGGCATGGGAACTGGATGCACGGGCAGTGAATAGCTGCTGCTGCTGCATGGGGAAAGGAGCCATGGGCAGTCAGATGTCCTGCTGCTGCCCTGAGTTGAGGGTAAGGGCAAATTTTATAAGGCATAGGTACGTGACATTTTTACTGGAAAAAGAAAAGATGATGTAAAAAGCCATTAAATGACTTCAGTACAGATGGAGTCTGGTTATTGTGTGGTCGTATAACACTAGATACGAATTTGGCCATATAGATAGGCATGTAGGTGAGCATCACCTGGGCTTCTCTCACTGGGGCACCTCTAATTCATACCAAAAAAAATTCACCGGGTCGTATGCTTTGACATGTAGGCCAGGTATCCTTGGGCTTTTCGAGCTGGGGCAGCCTTAATCCACATCAATCGTCATTGTCTTTCTCAGCTATCTCCCATAGATACGCTTATCAGTCCATTCTCCTTCATTCCAAGTTATGAATTTTGTGTTTCTTTAATCACCATATGTTCTCTAGGCTGATGTGTGAGTGTTTTCATGATTGTTGGGCATTGCCTTTGAATTTCCATCTTTCACTTGAAGGAATCTTTGCTATCCTAGCCTAGGTCCAACTGAGCACTGAGAACACGAGGTGATCTTGGTTGGTTTGACATTCTGAGATCAGAAACTCCAAATTCTATGTTGTCCAGGCAACCACCTTATGGACATAATGTTTCTGAGACAAATTAGAGAAATCTGATGAATTCCTGTCTCCAGGTAAGATATTTTTATGTCTCTTTTCTAAATTTGGGAAGGCTGGAACTTGACCCTGGATCCATGGTCCTCCTAGTAGATTACATCTAGATAGTGCTTTACTTTATTTCTGTAGGGTTTGTAAGTTGTTTGATTTACACCCTAAGCTCTGGCATGTTTATTTTTCGTTAAATATAAGTGTAATGTTCTAATTTTCAGCCAACTTCCTCACATATGCTGTCAAAACACATAGTCAATAATCTTCTATGGCCAGAGATGGGAGAGAATTTCACTGGTGCCAAACTGAGCACTCTAGCTTTGGATGTCAGCCTTCACTTTGGATTGGTGATTCCCAGAGGGAATGAAAAAATCCAAAAAGGCGTGCTGATTTGGGGCATAAAGGATTTGAGGCTGAAAGAGATTAGAGAAGATGAACTTCCAAGGACTGTGAATCTCCTCCAAATGCTTAATGATGCTACAGAAAGTAGACCATTGCAAATAGATTATGGGGAATACTATGAAGAGAATGTGTTCCGTGCTAAACAGATGAACCAAGGGAAAATGTTACCGTCTATGATGTTACGAGTAATTACATTCACGAATAATCACAGCAGGCCATCTTCTTCCCAAGTTCAGGACAAATATGGGTCCACAAGTAAAATTCAGGGCCAGCCATGTGTTCAGGAGTGTAAGTGCTCACATTCCTATTGGGTGGCCTGGGATTCATGGATTCGCATCACTGGTGCTGATCAGATTAGTAACGTTGGGAAAGATAGATGTCATGGTATGGTGTGTACAGAGATCACAAAGAAGTCGAAATTGTGAGCATACATCAGAGATAGGCAATAGGAAAAAAACATGAAAATATTGCAATCTATGACATATCTGGTACACTTCCCTAAATACAGACTGAAGGAAGTGATGTGACCTGCATAGGTAGAATTGGCGGACTGCATGAAATGACACGATCATTGCACATCAGAGGCTTCAGTGGGCAAATTCAACTTTGGGTGGACTCCAGAACTTTCACTGAGGAAAGTCTACACATTCGGCCATATTCACAAAATGTAACAGATAAAACCCAGGATAAACTTAAAGTAAAGAAACCATGTCTAGAGAGAATGTAGTAGACATTTAAAAGTTCAAGGATAAAGTTAGAAACCGACAAGAAATCCAGGAAATGGAAAACTATTCAAGCTGGAAAGGGAGAGTAGTCATGTGCATAGAAGATGCTGGGACAACTTAGAAGTTTCAGGTAGTTTATGACATCACAGTGAACATGTCACCCAAGATGGCCTCATGGTTATAGTCTGAGGATTGTCCTAGGCTACGGCACTCAAGTTAGAGATACCCAGAAGAGAATTTAAAAACAGAAACCAGGCAATGAAACTTGAAGAGAGAGAATACATGCTGATTAAAGGGGTAAGAAAGAAGTCATTGTGAGGAAGCAATAATAGGGGGACAAGCGCTGAGTGGAGAACATTGTAATCTACTCAAGTGTATGGGGAAGCCATGCTGATGCAAGCTTGAAACTCGATTTGAAATCAGAGGCTGGACTTGGGGCTTATCAGACCTACATTTTCCTTCTGCCTTAATCATAATCCAAAATTAAGAATGATCTCCTGAGGACACGGTAGACAATGATTGATGCTTACTTTCCTATGCCCCTAGCATTCATTGAAGAGAAGTCTCACTTTCCATAGCTCTGGCATTACAGAGGCCCATTGGGTACATGCTAATGTGTCACAAGATATCTCTTTGAACCCTTGAAGGAATGGACCCCCATCATGCTTCGTGTATGTCCCATTGTTTGACAGGGCTCCAGAATTGTGCTGAGAAGCACCCTATTCCAGACGGCTTCGTTGCTTTGTGAGGGCTGCCCTACCAGGCTAGTATGCTTGGTTTGGCTTCAATGAAATTCTCTCCCCATATCTCTTGAAGTAGAATGATTATTAATATCGTGTATTGACAGCATGTGTAAGGAGGTTGGCTCAAAATTAGAACATTACAATTATGTTTATAGAAAAATAAACATGCCAGAGCTGAGGATGTAAATCGAACAAGTAAAACACTCTATAGAAATATAGTAAGCCAGCATCTAGACGTAATCTAGTGGAACACTCAAGGATCGGGAGTAAAGTTCGAAACTTCCCAAATCCAGAAATGAGACAGAAAAGTATCTTACCTGGAGCAGAGTTCATCAGATTTCTCTAATATGTCTCGGAAACATAATGTCCGTGAAGGCGGTTGCCAGCACAACCTCGAATCTGGAGTTTCTGATCTCAGAATGTCAAAGCAACCAAGACGACCACGTGTTATCAGGGCTCAGTGTCACCTCGGCCAGGATAGCAGTTTCCTACAGGTGACCGATGGAAATTCCAAGACAACACGCAACAATCACGAAAAGACTCAGACCTCGGTATACAGAACATATGATGATTAGAGAAATACAAAAGTCATAGCTTGCAATGAAGGAGAACGGACTGATAAGCCTATCGAAGAGAGATAGGTCAGAAAGACCGTAACGATTAGACTTTGGAAAAGAGGAAAAACTCCCTGAAAATGGAAGGCCAATAGAAATCACATCTGAATAATCCACAGTGAAAGACTTCAGTCATTAGACAGACTCTGACTGGACGTTTGAAAGTCCGAGAAAGTCACAACGCCAAAAACTGCAGCGAAGGTCAAACCTGGACTAACTGGGAAGGGTGAGTTATGGGACTGCTCCACGCGGGCTCTGAAAGCCTGCATCCACGAAGCTACACAGGACAGCAGACACACGATTCTGACAAATCCTCCGACATCACAGAGGGCCAGAAAAAGAAGCTGGACTCATCTACACAGGGCCAGAGGTGGGCTCAAGTAGCATATTCAAGTCACATCCCACTCAACTGCAGGTTGCCAATGGAACACGAAAGGGGCCGGCCAGTGGGGAAGTGGTGAAGTCCGCACATTCTGGTTTGGGAGCCCGGCTTTGGAGACATGGAATCCTGCGGGTGAGCATCCTCACGGCTCGTCCAGCCATTCTGGGGCAGATGTGTGAGGTAGTGTAGAGGTAGATGGGAAGCGACATTAGACAGCTCCACTCTTCCACAGCAAATGCAGCAGCATGGCCCGCAGATGTGAGCACAGCCATAAACTTCTGCCAAAACAAAGCCAATCGAAAGTTGCAAAGAATGAAAAATTGAACCTCAAAAAAGAAAGCATGCCAGTAAGAAGTAAAAGATATCTAGCAATAACCTTGGCCAAACAGGAGAAAGCTATGGAAACCGAAATACAGCAAAGATTCTGGGGAAGAAACTCCGGAAGACACAAGGAGATGGAAGGCTATTCCGTGTTCTTCGAATGGAAGAACTAACACACTTGAAGCGTCCATACCACATAAAGCCATCTCTGGATTCCATGCAGTCCCAGTCAAAGTCGCAGCACTATTTCCCACAGAAATGGAAGAGAGAATCCTAGAGTTTCTATCCCACAACAAAAGACACAGAATAGCCAAAGGAATACTGAGGAAAACGGACAAAGCAGCAGGCATCACACTTTCTGATTTCCAGATATAGGACGAAGTGCTAGGTACGGAAACAGCACAGCCTGGCGCCCAAAAGAGGCACACAGACCCATGGAACAGAATCGAGAGCCCAGAGGTCAACTGACACACGTATGGACAGCCCATTTTCGACCAGGGAGCCAACAGGAGACAGCAGAGAAAGGAGAGTCTCGATAAGAAATGGTGCTGGGAAGACAGCACAGCCACATGGAACACAGTGAGAGTAGACCATGATGTTACACCAGGGACACACACCACCTCGAAATGGATTAAAGCCTTGAACGGAAGACTTGAAAACGTGCAGCTTCTAGGAGAAAACACAGGAAGCTTGCTCTTTGCCATCTGGCTTAGCCACCTGTTTGGAAGAAGCATGTGTGACCGGGCAAGGGAAACAAAGGAAACAAGAAACAAGCGGGACTCCATCCAACGCAGAAGCTTCTGCCCAGCCAATGACACCATCGACTGAATGCAAAGACTGTGCAACAACTGACAGCAGATGTTTGCAAACCGCACATCGGAGAAGGGGTGAACAGCCATAAGATCCAATGAACTCATACGTCTTCACAGGAAAAAAAAACAGCGAGTCCAATAAAACCAGGGCAAAAGATGGAAACAGACAGCTCTCCCAGGAAGATAGAAAGATGGCCAACAGGCTGTATGAAAACATGCTCATCAACATTAAGTCTCTGCTCAATGCAAATAAGAACGGCACTGAGATAGCAGCTCACAGTGGTCAGAATGGCTATAAGGATGAAGACAGGAACCAACAAGTTTCAGAGAGGAGGTGGAGAGAAGGGAAGCCTTCTGCACTGCTGGTGGGAGTGTAAACCTGTGCAGCCACTATGCAAAATGGTGTGGAATTTCCTCAGAATTTTCAGAATCCATTTACCGTATGATCCAGGTATTCCTCTGTGGTGTATACATCCAAAGATCTTGGAAACACTAATGCACAGAGATCCTTGCATCGCTGTATTCCCCACAGCCTTACTCCCAATATGCAACATTTGGAAGCCTCCCTGATGCCCATCAAGGGACGAATGGAGAAAGAAGATGGGCTATAGCCACACAATGGCATAGCACTCAGCTGTAGGAACAGATGCAGTGCAGCCATTTGTGACCACCTGAATGGCTCCTGAGGGTATCAGGGGAACTGAACCAAGCCCTGGGGTAAGGTCAAATACCACAGGATCTCACGTGCAAGGAGAAGAGGAAAAATGGACCAACAAACAGGTAGCACGTGACATAGGATTGGCAGTTCCCAGAGGGATATGGGGGCGGGGGACGGAGGGACAAAGAGTTGATTAGGCACAAGTGTGTGGAGAGGGCCTGTAATTAGGCTTACACTGGTGAAGATGATGTAGACTACACAGAAGTCTAAATCTATGAGGATGTAGATTTGAAAGCTATAGGATGTTAGAATGCAGGGTTAAGGAAATCAATTCACATAAAATCAAAACACCAAAAAGGGGTGCAGATTTACGGCCTAAAGCTTTGGAGGCTGAAAGAGATTAGAGAAGATGAACATCCAAGGATTAACAATCCCCTCTAAATGCTTAATGATGATACAGAAAGGTAGACCTTTGCAAAGAGATGAAGAGGAATACTACCAAGAGAACATGCTCCGAACCAAATCATGAATCAACGGCAAATGTTACTGACCCTGATGTTACTACTGCTTCCCTTCACGAATGATCGAAGCAGGCCAACATCTTCCCAAATTCAGGCCAAAGATTGGTCCAAAAGCCCAATTTGGGGCCGGGCTGTGGTGTAGCAGGTAAGTGCCCACATCCGCTTGGGCGGCCCAGGCTTCACCGGCTAGCATCACGTGTGCAGATCAGATTACTAGCATTAGGAAATACAGATTTCAAGGTCTGGTGGTCACAGAGATCATAAAGAAGTAGAAATGGTGAGGAGACCTTATCAGTACGCACCAGAAAAAGATCCACGAGAATATTACAATCTATGAACGCATAAGGAACACTTCCCCAAATGATGAAGGAAGGAAAACATGTGACCTGCCAAGGTGGAATTGTCAGACTGCTAGGAGATCACACGATCAGTGTGCATCAGGGGAATGCCTGGGCAACTTCAACATGAGAGGGTCTCCCGGACGTTCTCTGGGGAAAGTCCACCCATTTGGCCATATCCACAAAAGATAAGAGATAAAACCCGGGATAAGCTTAAAGGAAAGAAACCGGTGTCTAGAGGGAACTTAGTAGACCCTTCAAGTCCTTGGAGAAAGTTAGAAACTGACAAGAAATCCAGAGCAAGGAAAACTATCCTACCTGGAAAGGGGGACTAGTAAGATTGGGATGAGACGGCTCTGAAACACTGTGTGCATTGAGGTTGTCAGGACAACTTAGAATCTGAGGGTGTTTATGACATCACGGTGAACATGTCACCCAAGATGGCCGCATGTTTACAGTCCGAGGATTGGCCTAGTCTAGGACACTCAAGTGAGAGATACCCAGAAACAGCTTTTCCAAACAAAAACTTGAAAGGATCAAACAGACTCTGATTCAAGGGAGAAGAAAGGAATCATTGGGAACAAGCGATAATAGATGGAGAAGCACTGAGAGGAGAACATTGTCACCTACTCAAGTAGATGGTGAGGTCGTGCAGATTCAATCTTGGAACTTGATTTGAAACAAGAGGCCAGACTTGGGGCTTATCAGACCTACATTGTCCTTCTGCCTTACTCATAACCCAAAGTACAGAATGATCTCTTGGGGACATTGGAGAGAAGAATCGATGACTCATTTCATAGGCCCCTAACATCCTTTGAAGAGAACTCTACCTTTGCATAGCTCTGGCCTCACGGGGGCCCACTGGCTACATGCTAAGGTTTCCCAAGAGATCTCTTTGAAGCCTTGAAGGCATGGACGCCTGTCATGCGTAGGGTATGTGGCTTGGTTTGAAGGGCTCTAGAAGTGTGCTGAAAAGCACCCTTTTCCAGAGGGCTTCATTCCTGTGTGAAGGCTGCCCTCCCAGGCTACAGTGCTCAGTTGGGCTCCAATGAAATTAACTCCCCCATCTCTTGCCGTAGAAGGAGTACTGATTCTGTGTTTTGACACCATATGGAAGGAGGTTGACTGAAAACTAGAACATTACCATGATATTTAAAGAACAATACACACGCCAGAGCTGAGGATGTCAATCAAACAGTAACAGACTCTGTAGAAATAAAGTAAGCCAGTATCTAGATGTAATCTAGGGGAGCGTTCAAGGTTCAGGGCTGAACGTCGAAACTTCCCAAATCCAGGGAAAGAGACGGAAGGATTTCTCACCTGGAGAGAGGAATTCATCAGACTCATCGAATTTGTCTCGGAACCATTGTGTCCGTGAAGGTGGTTGCCAGGACAACGTCTAACCTGGAGTTTCTCATCTCACAATGTCAAATGAACCAAGATGGACACGTGTCCTCAGTTCTCAGTTGGACCTAAGCTAGGATAGCAAAGATTCCTTCAACTGACAGATGGAAATTCAAAGACAACATCCAACAATCACCAAAGCACCCACACATCGGCCTACAGAACATATGGTGATTAAAAAAATACAGAATTCCTAACCTAGAATGAAGGAGAACCCACTGATAAGCATATCGAAGGGAGAGAGATCAGAAAGACCACTACGATTAGACTAAGGAAAGAAAACAAGCTCCCAGAAAATGGAAGGCAAACAGAAATCACACCTGAATACTCCACAGTGAATGAAGTCAGTGTTTACAAAGAGTCTGCTTGAACGTTTGAAAGTCCGAGAAAGTCACAACCCCTAAATTTGCAGTGAATGTCAAACCTGGGCTAACTGGGAAGGGTGAGTTCTCAGACTGCTCCAAGCTGGCTCTGAAACCCTGTGTCCATGATGCTTGCTGGGACAGCAGAGACCCAATTCTGACAAATCCCAGTGGACCGGAAAAACAACCTGGCCTCATCTACACTGGACCAGATTTGGGCTCAAGTAGCATATTCAAGTCCCATTCCACTCAACTGCAGGTTGCCAATGGAACACGAAAGGGGCCGGCCAGTGTTGCATAGGTGACGTCCGCGTGTTCTGTGTAGGCAGCGTGTGGTTGGCCGCGTGGAATTCTGGGGGTGAGCCTCCTCACCGTTCGTGCAGCCTTTCTGGGGCAGGCGTCCGAGGTAGTGTAGAGGCAGATGGGAAGCGACGTTAGACAGGGCCAGTCTTCCTCAGCAAATATAGCAGCATTGCCAGCAGATATGAGCACAGCAGTAAACATCTGCCTAAACAAAACCAATTAAAAGTTGCAAATGATAGAAAAACTGAACCTCAAAAAAAAATAAAAGAATGCTTTAGAAGATTAAGGTATCTAGGAATAACCTGAGCCAAACAGGTGAAAGCTATGTAAACCGAGAAATAGCAAACCTTTGGGAAAGAAATTCCAGAGGACACAAAGAAATGGAAGGGAATTCAGTGCTCTTGGAATGGAAGAAAACGAAGAAAGCATGAGGTATCATCACAATGATTCCTTTCCCATGCCTTGGATCAGCGTCTCATTGGTCTCTTCAAGTTTCTGTGCCCGGTTTCTGTTTGGAAAAGCTGTTTCTGGGTATCTCTCACTTGATTCTCCTAGCCTAGGCCAATCCTTGGACTGTAAACATGTCGCCGTCTTGGGTGACATGTTCACCATCATGTCATAAACACACTCAGAATTCTAAGTTGTACTGACAACCTCCATGCACTCAGTGTTTCAGAGCCATCTCATACCAGTGTGACTACTCCCGTTTTCCAAGTAGGATAGCTTTCCCAGTTCTGGATTTCTTGTCGGTTTCTAACTTTCTCCTCGAACTTTGAAAGGTCTACAACATTCCCTCTAGACACGGGTTTCTTTCGATGAAGATTATCCCCGGTTTTCTCTCTTATCTTTTGTGGATGTGGCCAAACGGGTGGACCTTCCCCAGAGAAATTCCTGGAGCTCCTCCCAAGTTGAATTTGCCCAGGCAATTCTCTGATGCACAATGAGCGTGTCATCTCCTAGGAGTCTGACAATTCCACCTGGGCAGGTCACATGTTTTCCTTCCTTCATCATTTGGGAAATTGTACCTTATGCATTCATAGGTTGTAATATTCTCAGCGTTCATTTTCTGGTGTGTATTGAAAATGCCTCCTCAGAATTTCTACTTCTTTATGATCTCTGTGCCCACCATACTGTGAAATCTGTATTTCCTAATGCTAGCAATCTGATCTGCAACCCTGATGATAGCAGGTGAAGCCCGGGCCGCCCAATCAGAACTTGGGCACTTACCTGCTACACCACAGGGCCGACCCTGAATTGGGCTTTTGGACAAACCTTTGGCCTGATCTTGGGAAGATGTTGGCCTGCTTCGATCATTCGTGAAGGCAGTTAGTAACATCATGGACGGTAGCATTTTCCGCTGGTTCATGAGTTTAGCATGGAACACGTTCTCTTGGTACTGTTCCTCTTCATCTCCTTGCAATGGTCTACCTTTCTGTAGCGTCCTTAAGCATTTTGAGGTGATTACCAATCCTTCGAAGTTCATCTTCTCTCATTTCCTACAGACTCCAAAGCTTTAAGCCGTGAACCTTAACGTCTTTTGGGAGTTTTGATTTTACGTGAATTGTTTGCCATAACCCAGCATTATAACATCCTATACCTTTCAGATCTACATCCTCATAGATTTAGACTTCTGTGTACGTTACATCATCTTCACCACCGTAAGCCTAATTACAGGCCCTCACCACACACTTGTGTCTAATCAACTATTTCTCCGTCTGGGCCCCGCCACCTTTCCCTCTGGGAACCAGAAATCCCATGTCACGTGCTACCTGTTTCTTGGTCCTTTTTTTCCTCTTCTCCTTGTAAGTGAGACCCTATGGTATTTGACCTTCCCTCTGGGGCTTGTTTCCATTCCCCTAAAACCCTCAGGAGCCATTCTGTTGGTCACAAATGGCTGGAATGCATCTGTTCCTGGAGCTGAGTGCTATGCCGTTGTGTGGCTATAGCCGATCTTTCTTGTCCCTTGATGGGCACCAGGGAGGCTTCCCTGTCTTGATATCGGGAGTAAGGCTATGGTGAGCACAGCGGTGGACGGATCTCTGTGCATTAGCGTTTGCAAGTTCTTTGGATATATATGCCACAGAGGAGTACCTGGATCATGTGGTAGATGGATTCTGAAAATTCTGAGGCGATTCCACACCACTTCGCGTAGTGGCTGCACCGTTTTACACTCCCACCAGCAGTGCAGGAGGCTTGCCTTCTCTCCACCTCCTCTCTGAAACTTGTTGGTTCCTGTCTTCATCCTTATAGCCATTCTGACCACTGTGAGCTATGTCAGTGCCGTTCGTATTTGCATTGAGCAGAGACTTAATGATGATGAGCATGTTTTCATACAGCCTGTCGGCCATCTTTCTATCTTCCTGGGAGAAATGTCTGTTTCCATCTTTTGCCCAGGATTTATTTGGCTCGTTGTTTTTTTTTCCTGTGGAGACGTATGACTTCATTGGATCTTTTGGCTATTCACCCCTTCTCCGATGTGTGGTTTGCAAACCTGCTGTCGCAGTTGTTGTGACGTCTTTGCACTGAGTCGATGGTGTCGTTGGCGGGGCAGAAGCTTCTGTGTTGGATGGAGACCCTCTTGTTTCTTGTTTCCTTTGTTGCCTTTGCCCAGTCACACATGCTTCTTCCAAATAGGCGGCCAAGCCAGATGGCAAAGACCAAGCTGCCTGCGTTTTCTCCTCGAAGTGTCATGGTTTCAAGTCTTCCATTCAAGGCTTTAACCCATTTCGAGGTGTTGTGTGTGCCTGGTGTAACATCACGGTCTACTCTCATTGTGTTACATCTGGCTGTGCAGTCTTTCCAGCACCATTTCCTGTCTAGAGTCTCTTTTCTCCTCTTTCTCCTCTTGGCTCCCTGGTCAAAAATAGGCTGTCCATAGATGTGTGAGTTGATTTCTGGGCTCTCGATTCTGTTCCATGCATCTGTGTGCCTCCTTTGCAGGCCAGGCTGTGCTGTTTTGTTACCTAGCTCTTCGTCCTATATGTGGCAGTAAGAAAGTGTGATAATTGCTGCTTTGTTCATTTTCCCCAGGATTCCTTTTGCTATTCAGGGTCCTTTGTTGCTGGATAGAAACTGTAGGATTCTCTCTTCTATTTCTGTGGGAAAGATTGCTGCAACTTTGACTGGGACGGCATGGAATCCAGACATTGCTTTGTCGACAAAAATAATCCATAACCAATCTGTAAATGAAAATTTGGGGGAGTTTATTCTGAGCTTCAATCTGAGGATTATAACCCAGGGCCTTTCTACCCAAAGGAAGAAAGAGCATCAGAGAAGTGGGGTGCACAGACTGGTTGTATTCCCCTCATAGAGGATGTTTCACATAGGATTGAAATGTCCCATTTACAATAGTTGCGAGACTGCTCTGTTGGCACAGCGATTGATGGAAATAGCAGGTAGGTCTTCTGTCTCAGTGAACACAGTAGGGTGGCAGTGTGTTGTCTATAGCTGACTGGTCACAGTTGAGCTGGGTGGTCAAAGGTGAGTGCAGCAATCAGTTCCTAGCCTAGGGAGAAATGCTTATCCCTAAAGAAATGCTAATGTGGGGGGAAGTTGCACCTTTATCTCAAGGGCCATAGGAAGTGTCTAAGCAGATATGCAATGCATGCTAAATAGCCATAGTCAGGCCCTTTTGGAAAAAACAAAATCAGGCCGAATTAGGTTTATACCAAATGGCTTCCTCATATAGTCCAATATATCCAATTGCTTCCCATTTTTATTTGAGCTTTATGCCATATGGACGTTTCAAGTGTGTCTGTTGTTGCATTAGAAGGGCACGGAATAGCCTTGCGTTTCCTTGTGTCTTGTGGAATTTCTTTCCCCAAAACTTTGCTAGTTTTTGGTTTTGATTGCTTTCTCCTGTTTGTCCAAGGTTATTTGCAGGTATCATTTACTTCTCACTGGCATGGGTGTTTTTTGAGGTTCAGCTTTTCTATTCTTTGCAACTTTTAATTGGTTTTGTTTGGCAGAAGTTTATGGCTGTGCTCAAAGCTGCTGTTCGTGCTGCTCTCATTGCCGAGGAAGATTGGCGCTGTCTAACATCGCTTCCCATCTGACCCCACACTAGCTCGCACGCCTGGCCCAGAATGGCTGGACGAGCATTGAGGAGGCTCAACCCCAGGATTCCACGTGGCCAACCCTGGCCTGCCGACCCAGAACACGTGGACTTCACCGCTGGCCCACTGGCTGGACCCTTTCGTGCTCCATTGGCAACCTGCGGTTGAGGGGAATGTGACTTGAATATGCTACTTGAACCCAACTCTGGCCCTGTGTAGATGAGGCCAGGTTGT
Organism: Equus asinus; assembly: GCF_041296235.1. Taxonomy (NCBI): domain Eukaryota; kingdom Metazoa; phylum Chordata; class Mammalia; order Perissodactyla; family Equidae; genus Equus; species Equus asinus. Next base: position 10,316,041 of record NC_091809.1, read on the forward strand.
TTCTGTGGCCCACTGTGATGTCGGAGGATTTTTCAGAATCGTGTCTCCTCTATCCAGTCTAGCTTGGTGGACACAGGGTTTCAGAGTACGTGTGGAGCAGTCTCATAACTCACCCTTCCCCGTTAGGCCAGGTTAGACCTTCCCTGCAGTTTTTGGGGTTGTGACTTTCTCGGACTTTCAATCGTTCAAGCAGAGTCTGTCTAAAGACTGACATCTTTCACTGTGGATTATTGAGGTGTGATTTCTGTTGGCCTTCCATTTTATGGGACCCTGTTTGCTTTTCCATGGTCTAATCGTCATGTTCTTTATGAGCTTGTCCTTTGACATGCTTCTCAGTGCGTTCCCCTTCACTCCATTTTAGGAATTTTGTATTTCTTTAATCACCATATGTTCTGTAGGCCAAGGTGTGAGTCCTTTCGTGATTGTTGGGTGTTGTCCTGGAATTTTCATCGTTCACTTGAGGGAATCTCTGCTATCCTAGCCTAGATCCAACTGAGCACTGACTACACGAGGTCATCTTGGTTAGTTTGACATTGTGAGATGATAGACTCCAGGTTCGAGGTTATCCTGGCAACCACTTTCACTGGCCCAATGGTTCCGACACAAATTAGATGAATCTGATGAATTCCTCTCTGCAGGTGAGAGACCTTCTGTCCCTTTTCTGGATTTGGGAAGTTTCGAGCTTGACCACTGATCCTTGAACTTTCCACTAGATTACGTCTAGATACTGGCTTACTTTATTTCTACAGGGTGTGTTATTTGTTTAATTTACATCCTCAGCTGTGGCATGTTTATTTTTCTTTAAATTTAATGGTAATGTTCTAATTTTCTGCCATCCTCTCTACATGTGGTTTCAAAACACATAATCAATACTCCTTCTATGGTAAGAGATATGGGGAGGGAATCTCACTGATCCCACTGAGCCCTGTAACCTGGGAGGCCAGCCTTCACAAAGGATGGAAGCCCTCTGCAAAAGGGTACTTTTCAGCACACTTCTAGAGGCCCTCCAAACCAAGAGACATACCCAAGCATGGCAGGGGTCCATTCCTTCAAGGCATCAATGAGCTCTCTTGTGACATATTGGCATATACCCAGTGGGCCCCCGTGACTTGAGAGCTGTGGGAAGTGAGAATTCTCTTCAAGAATGCTAGGGGCATAGGAAAGGAGGCCTCGATTCTTCTCTTCAATGTCCTCTATTGATCATTCTTGACTTTGTATTATGGGTAAGGCAGAAGGACAACGTAGGTCTGATAAGCCCTGGGTCCGGCCTCGTTTTTCAGAACACATTTCCAGCTTGAATCAGCATGGCCTCCCCAGACTTCCGTAGATGACAATGTTGTCCTCTGAGTACTTGACCCTCTATTGTCTCTTCTTCCCAATGATTCCTTTCTCCTCCCTTGAATTAGCGTCTCTTTGATGTCTTCAAGTTTCTGTGTCCGGTTTGTGTTTGGAAAAGCTGTTTCTGTGTACCTCTCACTTGAATATCCTAGCCCAGGCCAATCCTAGAGCTGGAAACCTATGGCCAACTTTGGTGACATGGTCACCGTGATGTCATAAACACACTCAGAATTCTAAGTTGTCCTGAAAACCTCCATGCACACAGTGTTTCAGAGCCATCTCATACCAGTCTGACGACTCCCCCTTTCCAGGTTTAATAGTTTTCCTTTTTCTGGACTTCTTGTCGGTTTCTAACTTTATCCTCGAACCTTGAAAGTTCTACTACATTCCTTCTAGACAGTGGTTTCTTTCCTTTAAGATAGTCCTGGGATTTATCTTTTATCTTTTGTGGATGTGGCCAAATGTGTGGACTTGCCCCACAGAAAGTCCTGGAGTCCCTGTGAAGCTGAAGTTACCCAAGCAATCCTCTGATGAGCAATGATCATGTCAACTCATAGCAGTCTGGTGTTTCCACCTTGGCAGGTCAGATGTTTTCCTTCCTTCATCATTTGGGGAAGTGTACCTGATGTGTTCATAGATTGTAATATTCTCATGGTTCATTTCCTGGTGTGTATTCATAAGGTATCCTCACAATTTCTACTTCTTCATGATCTCTGTCGGCACCATACCTTGAAATCTATATTTTCTAATGCTCCTAATCAGCTCTGCACCTGCAATGCCAGCCTGCCAGTACCAGGCCACCCAAGTGGAACACGGACACTTACCCACTACACCAGAGGGCTGGCCCTGAAGTGCACTTTTGGACCAACCTTTGGCTTGAACTTGGGAAGATGTTGGTCTGCATTGATTATTCATAAAGGTAATTAGCAGTAACATCGTGGACAGCAACATTTTCAGTTGGCTCAGGAGTTTAGCACGGGTCAGGTTCTGTTGGTAGTGTTCCTCTTCATCTCTTTGCAATGGTCTACATTTATGTTGCATCATTAAGCATTTTGAGGTGATTATCAATCCTATGGAGTTCATAATCTCTAAACTCTTTCAGTCTGCAAACTTTATCCCTTAAACCTGCTTGCCTTTATGGAGTTTTGATTTTAGGTGAATTGATTTCCACAACCTAGCATTAGAAAATCCTATAGCTTTCAGATTTACATCCTCATAGATTTAGACTTCTGTGTATGCTACATCTTCTTCCCCACAGTAAGCCTAATTACAGGCCCACACCCCACACTTGTGCCTAATCAACTCTTTCTCCCACCGTCCACTGCCACCCGTTCCCTCTGGGAACCACCAATCCCATATCACGTTCTACCTGTTTGTTGGTCCTTATTTTAATCTTCTGCTTGTAAGTGAAATGCGATGGTATTTGATTTCTCCCTTGGGCTTGTTTTGGTTCCCTTCCCACCCTCAGGAGTGATTCTGCTGTCACAAATCGCTGGACTGCACTCTTTCTTACAGCTGAGTGTTTTGCCTTTGTGTGGATATAGCCCAACTTCCTTCTCCATTGGTCCTTTGATGGGCACCAGGGCGGCTTCCAAGTCTTGGATATCGGGAGTAAGGCTGTGGTGAACACAGCGGGGCATGGATCTGTGTGCATTAGTGTTTCGCAGTTCTTTGGATAAACACGCTGGAGAGGAATAGCTGGATCATATGGTAGATGGATTTGGAAATTTCTGAGGCAATTTCACAAGGCTATGCCTAGTGCCCTCACTGGTTTGCACTCCCACCAGAGGTGCAGGACTCTTCCCTTCTCTCCACCTTCTCTCTGACACTTGTTGTTTGCTGTTTTTTCCTTATAGCCATTCTGAACACAGGGAGCTGTCATCTCATTGCCGTGAGGATTTGCGTTGGCCTTATACTTAATGGTGTTGAACAAGTGTTCATACAGCTGTTGGCCACCTTTCTGTCTTCTTGGCGTAAATCTCTGTTTCCATCTTCTGCCCAGGTTTTAATGGGCTTGTTGTTTTTTCTCTTGTGGAGACGTGTGTGGTCATTGGGTCTTTTGGCTATTCAGCCCTTCTCAGATGTGTGGTTTGAAAGATCCTCTCCCTGTTGTTGTGCTGTCTTTGCATTGAGTGGACGGTTTCCCCGGCTGGACAGAAGCTTCTACGTTGGATGGAGTCCTGCTTCTTTCTTCTTTTCTTTGTTGCCCTTGCCCAGTCACACATGCTTCTTCCAAATAGGCGGCTACCCCAGATGGCAAAGAGCAAGCTGCCTGTGTTTTCTCCTAGAAGTTTCACTGTTTCAAGACTTCCGTTGAAGGCTTTAATCCATTTCGAGGTGGTGTGTGTGCTTGGTGTAACATCATGATCTACTCTTATTGTGTCACATGTGGCTGTGCAGTCTTCCCAGCAGCATTTATTTTAGAGACTCTCCTTTCTCCACTGTCTCCTCTTGCCTTCCTCATTGCAAATGTGCTGTCCATATATGTCTGAGTTGACCCTTGGGTTCTGCATTCTGTTCCATTGGTCTTTGTGCCTGTTTTTGGGACCAGGCTGTGCTGGTTCGGTACCAAGCGCTTCGTCCTACATGTTGAAATCGAAGTGTGATACGTCCTGCTTTGTTCGTTCTCCTCAGAATTTCTTTGGGTATTCAGGGTCCCTTGTTGCTGGATAGAGACTTTAGGATTTTCTCTTCTATTTCTGTGGGAAAGATTGCTGTAAATTTTACTGGGGTTGCATGCAATCCAGAGATTGCTTTATCCATTATGGACGTTTGAGGTGTTTTAGATCTTACATTCCTAGAGCACGGAATACCCTTCTGTTTCCTTGTGTTTTCTGGAATTTCTTTCCCTCAAGCTTTGCTAGTTTTCGGTTTCCATAGCTTGCACCTGTTTGTCTAAGCTTATTCCTAGAAATCTTATTCTTCTTACTTGCATGTTTTTTTCCAGAGGTTCAGTTTTTCTATTCTTTGAAACTTTTCATTGGTTTTGTTTTGGCAGATGTTTATGGCTGTACGCACATCTGGTGGCGATGCTGCTGTATTAGCTGGGCAAGAATGACGCTGTCTGACGTTGCTTCCCATCTGCCTCTACACTACCTTGGATGCCTGCCCCAGAATATCTGGACCATCGGTGAGGAGGTTCACCTCCAGCATTCTGCATGGTCTGCCCTGGGTGCCGACCCAGAATTTGCGGACTTCACCACTGCACTACTGGCCAGCAAGTTTCATGTTCCATTGGAAACCTGCATTTGATGTGGAATGTGAGTTCAATATGCTATTTGGGACAAATCTTGCACTGTGTCGACGAGGCCAGTTTGTTTTTCTTCTCCACTGTGATGTCAGAGGATTTCTCAGAATTGTGTCTCTGCCATCACGGCAAACTTCATCGACACAGGTTTTCAGAGCCCCATTTTAACAGTCTCATAACTCACCATTACCATTTAGCCTAGGTTTGACATTTGCTGCAGTTTTTGTGTTTGTGACTTTCTCTGTCTTTCGAATGTTCAGGGTATTTCTAAAATGGACATCTTTCATTGTGGATTATTCCGGTGTGATTTCTGTGTGCCTTCCATTTTCTGGGACGGTTTTTTGTTTTCCATGGTATAATTGTTGATATGGGCTTGGCGAGCTGAAGACTCAAATGAAAGATTTCTCGGACATTCAAGGTCTGGCATTGGTGCTATTTTATTTAGAGAATAGTACGGGATAGCATGGGGACAGGACCCATGGGTAGTGATGAGTTGCTGCTGCTCCCTGGGGATGGGACCCATGAGCAGTCAAAGCTCCTGCTCCTGCTGCTGCCCTGAGTTGAGGGTTAGGGCTAGTTTTATAAGTCATGGGTACATGATTTATTTTTACTGGAAAAAGAAATGATGTGGTAAAATTCTTTAAATGATTTCAGTGCTGATGGGGTCTGGTTATTGTGCAGTCATATAATTTTAGATACGGATCTGGCAATATAGATAAGCATGTACGTGATTATGCCCTGGGCTTTTCTCCCTGAGTCAGCTCTAATTCCACTGGCTCATATAGTTTGGCATGTAGGCCAGATCACCTTGGGCTTCCCTAGCTGGGGCAGCTTTAATCCACATCATAAACACCCCCTGAACCCATTTGGACTGGAGAGGTTTGGGGATATGGACGATGGTCAGTCTTCTGTAACTACTTATGGCTGTACAAGGTCGCAGAGCTGTCCCTAAATGGGGTCATAGGTACAGGTAGGAAGTTCAGTGGACTGGAAGCCTTCACCTGTGGAGTTCAAGGCTGACAAGGTATACAGAGCATCTGGAGACGAGAGAATCATTTGACGAGAGGTGGTCCAGGAGGTGAAACTTTTTTCACATGCGGAAGACAAACAATGAAACAGACAACAAACTATAATAAGAAATACAAGCAGTATGTTTGACCCAATGTATAACGTATTGAAGTAGTGCAGAAACCTGGTCCTGACTTGGAGTTCAACCAATCGTTTAGAGTTAGGGTTGATAAGACATGAATTCAATTTGGTGGTTGGGATAGGAAGCCAGAAATATTTTGACGGTAGTCAGGAATATAGACACAACATTCAGTTTTTATAATGGCATAGGTGCCCCCATGTGCTGCTGTCAACATATCCAGTGCCATTTGGATTTGGAGGACTGCCTTACACATTTGGGATACTTCTAAATTGAGCAGCAAAATGCTATGTTGTGCATCATTTAATGCCTTCATAATAAATTTGTTTAGGACTTCCATGTGCAAGACGACACTTTCGATACCTAATTGGGGAAGGAAAATTGCGGAAAGATGGTCATACCAGTGGAAGACAGAGCTGGTTCAGCGCTGCTGCAGTTGGGTAGGTTAGCAGGAGGAGATGTAGTAAATGTAGTTCTACCTTGCATCCAGACAAAGCCTAGTGTGCATCGTGCAATCCATTTAGGTGGCAGCAAAGGCCATAAATTGGAGCCGCATAGCCACTGAGCACTATTAGGGACTAACCAAAGCGTGCTGGGCTGTCTATCCCAGTCAGTCCCAAACCAATCAGTACTTTTTTAAGACTATGATATGAGAACACATATAACAGCGAATTTTTCCCATAGGTCGGCTGTTATTTGGCCATGTATCACAGGTGTGATTGGTTTGTTCCCAACAGAGAGTGACCTTTTACTGAGTTGACCACTAGTAGGAGTGAACCAAATACATTCATCCCAAATTTCATATCGTCCATCCTGTGTGTATCGATAAGTTAGGTAATTTACCTTTGGAACTTGTTGTTTCTGATCCACCTGGGACAAGGCAAATCTAGTTAGTATTTGGGGAGTAGTTTTAAAGGAAAATGTTTGATTGTGGCCAGGGAACTCGCAGGTGTCAGACATAGATGAGCACAAGGAGACATTACGATTAGTAATAGATGAATCTTGCAGAAGAAAGAGCTAGAATCTAATATCCATGAATCCCTACTATAGCTTCTACAAAAACATAACTTTTTCTCTCGTAAATTACTCTCGCTTTTACAAAAGGTAGCCAAATCAGGTTTAACAGGTTTGCAAGTAAAGTGTAGTTTCAATACAACATGCTCCAATTATTTACATAACAGCTACAAGAATAGCAATTGTTTATACAGGCTTTTTTAAGTATGCCTTGCTGGAAATTTTTATGAGGAATCTCGGATTGAACTGTGAAGGCCTCTAGAGGCCAGAAAAGCCAAGCCAAGGATTTGCCATCAGATTTTGCCTGCAGTACTTACAGATTTGAGTGGGGTTCTCTTTCAGGTCCCCCAAAGTATTTGGAGGTTACTTGCACCTGCCAAATAAGCACGTTTCCTTACTTAACGGGTAAGATTGCCAGAATCTCTGTAAACATGGTACCAGGCCCGTGTTTCCGAGTGTCTGTATTCCAGAAAGTCCAATGTTTGTTCCTGAAATGCTGTCTTGTCACATCTGAGCCTGTATGTTTCAAATATGACATTCCAGTCAAAGCCTTGGTAATATAACCAATGTGTCCTGTTATAAGGAGAAGAGATTCTTTTGGAACTTATGCAAATATTGCCACTAAATAACCATACTCAGTCACAAAGGGTTTCCAAATTCTCGAGGGATACGGTAGAGAGAAAAAGATGAATGTTTCAGTTTTGCTCATAAAGATATATTTTCACCAAATGGCTGTAAGTCAAAGTTAGCATAAGAGAAAAGAGAAAAAGATTTCCTTCATTACGAGAAAACAAAACAGCACATCAAAACTCAACAATATTTCAAACAGAAGTCCTAAAAAATTATAATCGTCCTCATCAGTTCACACAGTCCTGTATAATCAATTCTTGAGCTAAATCTGTCCTTAGCAGATCGAGGAGCTTAGTTTCTGTTACAATTCTGTAGTTTCTTACTCAGCTCAGTTTTACAATGTAAAAGTTTATCAGAAACCTGTAGTTTAGATCCTCTGTGTCAGAATCCTTTCCAGGAATATCTCGGAAGACGAAACATATTTGCAAAAAAAAAGCATCAGAGTAAAACAACAACTATCTGCAAATGGACAAAGGACTCAAAAGGGCAATTGACAAAGAAACTTGGATACTTCTGTGACATATGACCCTTCCAGATAATAAGTGGACTTATGACTGATAACCAGAAAAGATCAGAATCTTAGGAATGCTATATAATTTGAAGACATCTATATTAATAACATTTACCCATCTAATACCACCTAAGAATATCTATCATCACTTGTTTCACAGTTTCCCCTGTAATTTAATAGAAAAAATAAGCCTAATTAGTTTAATGTTTTCCTCCTTACAGGAACAGAGAGCAAATTTCTTTGAGAAGTCTCAGGGGCCCTCTGAAAATCCTCAGAGTAATTTCTCTTCTGTCTACCAGGTCAAAAGAAAGACTTCATTCAGGATTTGAATATTTTTGAGGGAGAAGCTTGTCAAAACATAGCCAAAGTTTTTAAAATGCTTCTTCAAATAGGAAACAACACTCACTGTGAAACAATGCTCAGGTATCTATTCAAAGTGATGACAGAAAGAGTCAAAAATCTTAAGAGTGACATCAGTCATTATTTTCACAAAACACATTTCTCTCTTAGGTAGAATTACTCAAAGGAACAGCTTTTATAACCTCTTTATCAAGAGCAGATCCAAAGTCCAAGAAAAAGTATCATTTTAGAGAAAACCAAATTTGAATTTCTGCACCTACTTATGTTTCACATTCAAACTCATTCACTTAATTGAACTTACTTTAGTCTACTTGAGTAGGCATAAAACTCCTTTCAGAATTTCTACTTCACAAACCTTCTTCAACTTTCTTTTTCGTTTTCAGAATTTGTCAACAACTCTTTCTCTTTTCCTTTCTAGTACATTAGGACAAATTTATCTTTCTTCACCCATCAAACAAAAATATTTCCATTCTTTATACCTTTTTTACTGAAAGCATACATTTTAACTTCCCTGAATACAGAGCTCTTTTCCTTATTAATTTCCTGTAGCTTTAATTCCATAAGTTAATTAGAACTTTTAAGCCTTAACAGATCTACTAAACGCTAAAAAAGTAAATAATTATGAATTGTCTTTTATATCAGCATTCTAAACACTTCAAAACTTTAGAAACATGCCACTTCTCAATAAAACACAAGGCATGCTTTTTAATACACCCAAACGCTTTTAGCCTCTTCAAGAAGAAGCCAAAAGTAGATAACTTAGATATGTTTATTAATAATGATTCAGTGTTTCAGCCTATCCAAAAATGACCCGCATGTTCATCTTTTTATCATTTAACTTAACTTTGCAAAACTCAAGATTGTTACACAGAAAAATTTCGAAGCTGTTGGTTTTTCAACAAGTATACTGACCATAAAAGTTATTGTACTCACTTTTATGAGTTTAATGTATTTAAACCATTTTTTTCCAACAATTATGTCCAGATTACCTACAGAAACCTCATGAGGCATTAGACAAAACTGGTCATCATGTAAAGCTATTATATTGCTGACAAATTTAAGAAAGTGAGCTTATATGACTTGAAAACCCATGCTGAATGCCTGCATCCTATGCAAATACCGACAACTCTGACAAGATAATTTTCAATCAAACCAACAAACTTTAACAAGCTTTCATTTACCAAAGGTTAATTCACATCACGTTAACTTTGAAAGGCACTGAGTTAATTTCTACTATATTAGAATTTATGCAATCACTTTCTTTAAGCCAACTAAACAGAGATCTTAATTTTGGCCATACCATCCAGGGGTAAAAATATCACCTGTATAATGTACACATAGACAACCATAGACAGAGACTGTACAACCATTGTTTTTAAAACTACTGCTGTGAATCAGGTACAATAATATAAATCTCACCAGTTATGAATCCACACTTTGTTTTGAGCCTTTTTACTAATACTTATGGAGAAGACCCTCGAGATGGTAGACTTTTTGCAAGGGTGCACTTATGACCATTTATCCTTTCCCCTCTTTATTTTTTTTCAGTCTTAAGAATGAGTGATGGGCTACATAGTAGTTCCTGGAGAGGGGGGATGAGAATCCTTTTCATGATAAAGGAAGTAGGTGGAATCTGAAGTGCCTCTAGTGCTGTCTTTCCAGTCTTGCAAGGATTTTGTAGGGACAGTTGCTCTTGATTTCTCAGAAATTGGACTGTAACTTGAAGGACATTCTAGGTTAATCTCCCTGTCCAACTGCACCATAAAGGCACAGAGATACATCACAAATTTTCCCCCAGATGGAGTTTCTGGGGCATACCCATACAATTGAAAGTGTTTCTAATTAGTTAGAATGACCCTGAGTGGTGAGTCTCTTGGGATGCTTACATCATTCCCCATGGCAGTAAAGCAAGTGTAGGACTGACACTGTACTGGACAAAGGTGCAGTGCCTACAGAGGCCTGGAACATGCTGGAGGCCGGGGCTCCCAGTACCCGGGTTGAGAGTTAAGTCCCTTGCAAAATATTTTCAAGTTTTTCGATTTTACAGAAGGTCCAGGTTCTGCTCAAGTCCAGCCTGAAATTAAGCTCGACTTGGTGACAACAGAGGACATGATGAGCAAAACAAAGAAATTAAAAGAAGACACCAGACCTCACCCTCATGGCCATTCCCAGAGGGTTATCATGATAAAAGTCACACAACAGTTCCCATGCTGGGGCATACTACCCTAGCATGACAGTTCACAGAATAAATCACAGGTCTCCTAACATCATAGCCAACTCAGTAGGTGACTAAAATACTCAATGAATCAAGCGTCAACAGAGGGCACCCTAATTGGGGTCACTGGGGTGATCAGGCCCAGAAAGCCAAAGTTGTGGCTCCCAGTGTTGGAGGACTTGACTCTTGAAAGATTTCTTTGTTTCCCAGTTGCAAAGCTCAAAAGGAGATGAACTTGGCCGTTGTAACTCTACGAAAGATGAAAGAGACAGGTCCATTACCTTGAAAATCCCCCCTGAACCTAGGGTAGCATCCTACCTGTTGTTCCTACCGTGGGGTGCCTATAGCAAGGGGTGATGGGGGTGTCCCCCAGAATTGCATCCCTTGGATATCTTTCCAGGTATGCCTGGCAGTAACAGGTGCCTGATGAACATCTTTCCTATTCTGCCTGGAAGTAATAGGTGCCTGGTGAGTGGTCCCCAAGAGAATAGGAGAAGTTTAAGAGAGAACATGATGGAGAGAAATAGTGAAGAAGTTTCCGCCACGCTGGGGGACATTCTACCCAATTGTGTATTGGAGCCATTCTCCAAAGAATGGTTTCCAATACTCAGACAAAGGGTAGACGTTGGTACTTTCCCTGAACTGAAGTCCCGATTGGGAGATTCACACAGTTCAGATGGTCAAGTGCAATGGGAGGTATCTCAATCCAGCTTTAGGAATAGAAAACTTCCACGGGATTCTTGGAGATTGCCAACCATCCTAATGACTTAAATGGCTGACCTGTTCCCACGTAAAATTTATATATTAGAGATAGGGTCAGGAAGGAATGGATTAATTCATTCTACATCACTCTTCGGCTTAAGGTACTGATTCTCTTCAAGCTGAATGCCAGATTTGCACCATAGAGTACCCATGGGCAGCAAACACGAATTCATACTGCTATTCAAGACAGTTCCTGATGGAGAAGTGAATTTAGATCCATCCTCGAAAAAGAGAGAGGCACAAGGAAGAAAAGGGCACTTACCAGAATTCGAGCTCACAAACCGATGAAGCATGTTCCCCATACGGGCCACAAGATATGATGCATGGTCGGCAAGCTCAAGACTTGAAAGAAAGATTTCTTGGACCCTCAAGGTCTGGCAGTGGTGCTCTTTTATTTAGACAATGGTACAGGATAGCATGGGGACAGGACCTATGGGCAGTGAAGAGCTGCTGCTGCTGCATTGGGAAAGGACCCATGGGTAGTCACAGCTCCTGCTGCTTTCTGGAGTTGAGGTTAAGGACTAATTTTATAAGTGATGGGTACATGACTTATTTTTCCTGGAAATAGAAAAGATGATGTAAAAAGTCATTAAATGATTTCAGTTCAGATGGGTTCTTCTTATTGTGTGGTCATATAACACTAGATACAAAACTGGCCCCATAGATAGGCATGTAGGTGAGCATGACCTGGGCTTCTCTCACTGGGGCACCTCTAATTCATACCAAAAGAAATTCAACGGGTCATATAGTTCTGCATGTTCACCAGCTAACCTTGGGCTTTCGAGTGGGGCAGCCTTAATCCACATCAATCCTCATGGTCTTTCACAGCTGTCTCCCATAGATATGCTCATCAGTGTGTCCTCCTTCATTCCAAGTTAGGAATTTTGTATTTCTTTAATCACCATATGTTCTCTAGGCTGATGTGTGAGTGCTTTCATGATTGTTGGGTTTTGTCTTTGAATTTCCGTCGTTCACTTGAAGGAATCTTGGTTATCCTGGCCTAGGTCCAACTGAGCACTGAGAACATGAGGTCATAGTGGTTGGTTTGACATTCTGAGATCAGAAACGCCAAATTCTAGTTTGTCCTGGCAACCACCTTATGGACATAATGTTTCCGAGACACATTAGACAAATCTGATGATTTCCTCTCTCCAGGTAAGATATTTTTATGTCTTTTTTTCTGAATTTGGGTAGGCTAGACCTTGACTTCGGATACTTCATTGTTCCAGTAGATTACGTCTAGATACTGGTTTACTTTATTTCTGTAGGGTTTGCTAGTTGTTTGGTTTACATCCTCAGCTCTGGCATGTTTATTTTTCATTAAATATAAGTGCAATGTTCTAATTTTCAGCCAACTTCCTCACATACAGTGTCAAAACACATAATCAATACTCTTCTATGACAAGAGATAGGGGGAGAGAATTTCACTGGGGCCAAACGGAGCATTTTAGCTTTGATGGCAGCCTTCACTTTGGATTGGTGGTTCCCAGAGGGAAAGAAAAAATCCAAAAAGCTGTGCTGATTTGCGGCATAAAGCTTTTGAGGCTGAAAGAGATTAGAGAAGATAAACTTTCAAGGATTGTGAATCTCTTCCAAATGCTTAATGATGCTACAGAAAAGTAGACCATTGCAAATAAATTAAGAAGAATACTACAAAGACAACGTGTTCCATGCTAAACTCATGAATCAAGGGAAAATGTTACCTTCTTTGAGGTTACTACTCATTACGTTCACGAATAATCACAGCAGGCCAGCTTCTTCCCAAGTTCAGGCAAAAGATTAGTCCAAAAGTAAAATTCAGGGCCAGCCATGTGTTCTGGTGTGTAAGAGCCTACGTTCCTAGTCTGTGGCCTGGGACTCATGGATTCGCATCACGGGTGCTGATCAGATTAGTAACATCAGGAGAGATAGATTTCATGGTATGGTGCGGGCAGAGACCATACATAAGTGGAAATTGTGAGCAGACCTTATAGATATGCACCAGGAAAACAACATGAAAATATTGCAATCTATGACGCATCTGGTAGACTTCTCAAATACAGAATGGAGGAAGTGATGTGACTTGCATAGGTGGAATTGTCGGACTGCGCAAGATGACACGATCATTGAACATCAGAGGATTGGCTGGGCAACTTCAACTTGGGAGGGACTCGTGGACTTTTTCTGGGGAAAGTCTACATATTTGGCCATATCCACAAAATGTGACAGATAAAACCAAGGATAAACTTAAAGTAAAGAAACTAGTGTCTAGAGAGAATGTAGTAGACATTTAAAAGTCCAAAGATAAAGGTATAAACAGACAATAAATCAAGGAAATGGAAAACCATCTTAGCTGGAAAGGGTGAGTAGTTAGACTGATATCAGATGGCTCTGAAATACTGTGTGCATGGAAGATGCCGGGACAACTGAGAAGTTTGAGGGTGTTTATGATATCACAGTGAACATGTCACCCAAGATGGCCTCATCTTTATAGTCTGAGGATTGTCCTAGGCTACGATAATCAAGTGAGAGATACCCAGAAAAGAATTTAAAAACAGAAACCAGCACTGAAACTTGAAGAGTTAGAATTGCCACTGATTAAAGGGATAAGAAAGAAGTCATTGTGAAGAAGCAATAAATAACAGAGAGACAAGCAGTGAGTGGAGAACATTGTGATGTTCTCAAGAATATGGGTAGGCCATGCTAATTCAAGCTTGAAACTTGATTTGAAACCAGAGGCTGGACTTGGGTCTTATCAGACCTACGTTGTCCTTCTGCCTTAATCATAATCCCAAATCAAGAATGATCTCCTGAGGACATTGTAGAGAAGGATCGATGCTTCCCTTCCTATGCCCCTAGCACTCATTGAAGAGAAGTCTCACTTTCCATACCTCTGGCTTTACGGAGGCCCACTGGGTACATGCTAATGTGTCACAATACATCTCTTTGAACCCTTGAAGGACTAGACCCCCATCATGCTCCAGATATGTCGCATTGTTTGGCAGGGCTCCAGAAGTGTGCTGAGAAGCACCCTTTTCCAGAGGGCTTCGTTGCTTTGTGAGGGATGCCCTACCAGGCTAGTGTGCTCAGTTTGGCTCCAATGAAATACTCTCCCCTATCTCTTGGACTAGAATGATTACTGATGGCGTGTATTGACACCATGTGAAAGGAGGTTGTCTGAAAATTAGAACATTACAATTATCATTATAGAAAAATAAACATGTCATAGCTGAGGTTGTAAATCAAACAAATAACACACCTTATAGAAATACAGTAAGCCAGTATGTAGACATAATCTAGTGGAACGTTCAAGGATCAGGGGTCAAGATCGAAACTTCCCAAATCCAGAAATGAGACAGAAAAATATCTTACCTGGAACGGAATTGATCACATCTGTCTAATTTGTCTCGGGTACATTATGTTCATGAAGAAGGTTAACATGACAACCTAGAATTTGGAGTTTAAGATCTCAGAACGTCAGACCAACCAAGATGAACACGTGTTCACAGTGCTCATTTTGACCAAGGCTAGCATGGTAAAGACTGTTACAAGTGACCAATGTAAATTCAAAGACAACACCCAACAATGAAAAGCACTCACACCTAGGCCTATAGAACATAGGGTGGTTAAAGAAACAGAAAATTGATACCTTGGGATGAAGGAGAACTGGCTGACACGCATACCAAAGGGGGAAATCTGAGAAAGACCATGATGATTATACTATGGAAAAACAAAATGGGCTCAGAATAGGGAAGGCAAACACAAATAACACCTGAATACTCCACAACGAAAGATGTCAGGCTTTAGACAGACTCTGATTGAACTTTTGAAAGTCAGAAAGTGACACAAACCAAAAAACTGCAGCGAGGTAAAACCTGTGCTACCTGGAAAGGGTGGGTATGAGACTCCTCCAAACGTCCTATGAAACCCTGTGTCCATGAAGCTTGCCGGGAGAGCAGAGACACAATTATAACAAATTCTCTGACATCGCTGTTGACCGAAAATACAAACTGTCTACATCTACTCAGTGCCAGAGTTGGGCTGAAGTAGCCTATTTAAGTCACATTCCACTCAAATGTAGGTTGCCGAGGGAACATGAATGGGGCTGGTCAGTAAAGAATTGGGGAAGTCTGCGCATTCTGCGTCGGCAGCCAGGAGTTGGCAGGGTAGAATCCTGGGGGTAAACCTCCTCACCACTGGTACAGCCATTCTGGGGCAGGCGAGGGAGATAATGTAGAGGCAGATGAGAAACGACGTTAGACAGGGCCACTCTTCCTCAGCAAATACAGGAGCATTTCCAGCAGATGTGAGCACAGTGATAAATCTCTTTCAAAAGGAAACAAATTAAAAGTTACAAAGAATAGGAAAATTGAACCTCAATAAAAAAGAAAAAGGATGCCAGTAAGAAGAATAAGATACCTAGGAATAACCTCACCCCAACAGGTGAAAGCTCTGTAAATAGAAAACTAGCAAACATTTGCAGAAAGAAATGGGAGAAGACACAAGGAAGCGGAAGGATATTCCATGCTCTTGAAATGGAAGAATTAACACACTTGAAATGTCCACACCGCATAGAGAAATCTCTTGATTCCATGCAGTGCCAGTCAAAGTTGCAGCAATATTTCTCACAGAGATAGAAGCGAGCATCCTAAAGTTTACATCCAGCAACAGAAGACCCCGAATAGCCAAAAGAATCCTGAGGAAAAAGAACAAAGCTCAATGTATCACACTTTCTGATTTCAACATATAGGATGAAGAAATTGAAATGGAAGCAGCGCAGGCTGGGATGCAAAACAGAGAAACAGAACCAAGGAACAGAATCAAGAGCCCAGAGGTAAAGGGACACATATATGGACACCCCATTTTCGACCACGGAGCCAAGAGGAGACAGTGGAGAAAGGAAAGTCTCTACAATAAACAGTTTTGGGAAGAGTGCACAGTCTCATGTAAGACAAGGAGAGTAAACCACGGTGTTACACCAGGCACAAACACCAACTCGAAATGGATTAAAGTCTAGAATGTAACACTGGAAACCATGAGACTTCTGGAAGAAAACGTAGGTAGGCTGCTCTTTGTCATTTTTCTTAGCCTCATATGTGTAAGAAGCATGTCTGTCTGGGAAAGGGCAATAAAGGAAACAAGAAACAAATGGGACTACATCAGACACAAAAGCTTCTGCATAGCCAAGGAAATCATTGATGCAATGGAAAGACAGCACAACTGGGAGAGGATGTTTGCAAACCACACATTGGTGAAGGGGTGAATAGCCAAAAGATCCAATAAACTCATACGGTTCCACAAGAAAAAAAAACAAGCCCCATTAAAATCTGGGCAAAAGCTGGAAACAGAGATTTCTCCCAGGAAGATAGAAAGATGGCCAACAGGCTGTATGAAAACATGTTCATCATCATTAAGTCTCTGGTCAGTGCAAATCTGAAAGGCAATGAGATAGCAGCTCACGGCAGTCAGAATGCCTATAAGGATGAAGACAGGAAATAAGTTTCAGAGAGGAAGTGGAGAGAAGAGAAGTCTCCTGCACTGCTGGAGGAATTGTAAACAGGTGCAGCCACAACACAAAACGGTGAGGAGTTGCCTTAGACATTTCAGAGTACATCTACCATATGATCCAGCAATTCATCTGTGGTGTGTTCATCCAAAGAATGTGGAAACACTCATACACAGAGATCGGTGCACACCTCTATTTAACCTGGCCTTATTCCAGATATCCAAGACTTGGAAGCCTGCCTGGTGCCCATCAAGGGATGAATGGAGAAGGAAGATGGGCTATAGCCACACAAAGGCATAGCACTCAGCTATAGGAACGGATTCAGGCCAGCCATTTGTGATCACCAGAATGGCTCCTGAGGGTATTGGGGGAACTGAAAGAAGCCCCAGGAGTATGGTCAAATACTACAGGATCTCATGCACAAGGAGAAGAGCAAGAACGGACCAACAAACAAGTATCACATGACAATGGATTGGCATTTCCCAGAGGGAAAGTGGGGCAGTGGCCAGAGAGAGAAAGTGTTGATTAGGCACAGATGTGTGGTTAGGGACAGTAATTAGTCTTACGTTGGTGAAGATGATGTAACCTACTCTGAAGTCTAAATCTATGTGGATGTAGATCTGAAAGCTATAGGTCATTATAATGTTGGGTTACGAGAATCAATTCACATAAAACCAGAACTCCCAAAAGGGATGCAGATTTACAACCGGAAGCTTTGGAGACAGAAAGAGGTTAGAGAAGATGAACTTCCAAGTATTGGTAATCACCTCAACATGCTCAATGATGCTACAGAAAGGTAGACCTTTGCAAAGAGATGAAGAGGAATACTACCGAGAGAACATGTTCCGTGCTAAACTCATGAACCAACAGAAAACGTTACCGTTCATGATGTTACTACTGATTCCTTCACGAATGATCGAAGCAGGCCAACATCTTCACAGGTCAGGTCAAAGGTTGGTCCAAAAGTCCAATTCAGGGCCGGCCCTCTGATGTAGCAGGTA